>NC_090320.1:156602171-156937749 GCF_040869045.1 Eurosta solidaginis | reverse complement strand
GACTGCAGACCGAGAAGCTTCCTTCTGCCAATGTAAGGCGGACGACCACCTTCGAAGTTAGTTTTATATAAAGCATATTTCGTAAAGACTCTCTGAACTCTTTCAATTTTTGCTGAGTATAGATCGTAGTACGGACTCCAAACCAAGGAGCAATATTCTAACCGGCTCCGTACAAGAGCAGTAAACAAAGATGTAAGGCTTTTTAGGTCTCTAAAATCCCTAGTTTTTCTTTGAATGAAACCTATCATTGCAAACGATTTGGAGGTTATAAAATCGATATGTTTATTAAAAGAGAGCTTGGTGTCAAATATCACACCCAGGTCCTTCATATCTGGCAGACGATTAAGCACATTAGTATCCAACAGATAGTTGAAGAGAACAATATCCGGCTTCCTAGCATATGTTACTATAGAGCATTTTGTGATATTTAAATATAAATGATTTAGATTATACCACGCTTCGAAAGAAGTTAAATCATGCTGCAACTTACGCTCTCAGAGGGACTATCAACTTTCAGAAAGAGTTTGACAACATTAAACAATTCGCATATTTAAAGTGAAAGGGTAAATCATTAATAAATAGTAGAAACAATAAAGGGCCACTGCGGGTTCCTTGCGGAATACCTGACTACGCATTAACACAAGTGCTGGACGTGGTGGACCCCGTTTTCACAAATAGTTTCCTACCACTAAGAAAACTAGAGAAAAATTTTAGTAGCTGACCAGTAATGCCGTACATTTTTAATTTATGCAACAAAACTTCATAGTCTACCTTATCGAAGGCTTTAGAAAAATCTGTGTATATCACATCAAGTTGGGACTGGCAATTGAATGCCTTAACGATCTCGTGCGTGACTAGGAGTAGATTAGTATACGTAGATCTACCAGGCATAAAACCGTGCTGGCAGGGATGAAGTATATTACGTACGTGAAGATAAAGTTTTGATTGAATAACACTATCAAACAACTTTGCCACTGTGCTCTGTTTCACTATAGGCCTATAGTTACAAATGTTATGTCGGTCACCTGATTTAAAAATTGGGTGTAAAGAGCACACCTTCCAGTCATCAATTAAACGCCGTTGGAAAGACATGCGTTAAATATACTAGTAATGGGCCCACCCACTAAAGCTTGTGAACAAGTTTTGAAAACTGCGGAACAAAGTCCCTCGTTATCCAACTTTGTGCTGAACTTAAGGTTCGAAATCGCAAGAGTCACATCACACTCGTCCACAACAAACGTTGATATCGGCGGTAATGATGGGAAAGCCGTAGTAGGAAGAGATTGATTGCCGTGCACTTCAAAGCCCCCTGATAAAATTCAGCGAACAGATTGCATGAAGCCTGTGGGTTATCAGAAACTAACCCGTTAAACACAAATGAAGTTGGAAACCCATTCGACTTTCCTTTTGAATTAATGTACTGCCAGAAAGATGATGGATTAGATTTGAGACCTGATTCAACTTTAAACATATACTGCTTGAACAAAAATTTGTGAAGGCAATCAAAGTCAATACGAAGTCGCTCAAAGTATTGAAAGTCTCTCTCGTTTTGACTTAATTTGAAACATTTAAAGGCTTTGTTCTTTTTATACCTTTCATGAAAATGAAATGGTATATTAATTTCGTCACGAAACCCAAAATTGTAAGTCCTTAAAGGAAAATAGATAGACCCACCATTAAGTATACCGAAATAATCAGGTTGAAGAGCTGAGTTGATTTAGCCATGTCCGTCTGTTCGTCTGTCTGTTTGTATGCAAACTAGTCCCTCAATTTTTGAGATATCTTGATAACATTTGGTGAGCGGGTGTATTTAGGTGTCCGATTAGACACTTGTCGGAACCGGCCGGATCGGACCACTATAGCATATATCCTCCATACAACCGATTTTTCAGAAAAAGAGGATTTTTGTAATATCTTACTCAATTTAACAGATTGAAGCTTCAAACTTCACCATATACTTTCGTATATTGCATATATTGTTGCCTGAGATCGGTCGTATATATAGTATATATCCCCCACATCCGATTGTTCAGATAAGAAACTTTTCGTAATTACTGCCCTATTTTAAGAGCTAGAGGCTTCAAATTTCAACGAATGCTTCCGTATATAGCATATATTGTTGTCTGAAAAAATCATACAGATCGGTGGTATATATAGTAAATATATGGTGGTATATATAGTATATATATACAGTATATATATATATATTTTCGCAATTTTAGCCCCATTTTAACAGCTAGAAGCTTCAAATTTCACCGAATGCTTACGTATATGGCATATATTGTTGTCTGAAAAAATCATAGAGATCAGTTGTACATATAGTATATATCTCATACAACCGATTGTTCAGATGAGAAACTTTTCGCAATTTCTACCCCATTTTAACAGCTATAAGCTTCAAATTTCACCGATTGCTTACGTATATAGTATATATTGTTGTGTCAAAAAATCATAGAGATCGGTGATATATATAATATATATATGATGGTATATATAGTATATATATATTTTTTTTTTGCGATTTCGGCCCCATTTTAACAGCTAGAAGCTTCAAATTTCACCAAATGCTTACGTGTATAGCATATATTGATGCCTGATAAACTCATTGAGATCGGTGGTATACATAGTATATATCTCATACAACCGGTTGTTCAGATAAGAAACTTTGCGCAATTTCTGCCCCGTTTTAACAGCTAGAAGCTTCAAAATTCACCAAATGCTTACGTATATAGCATATATTGTTGTCTAAAAAAATCATAGAGATCGGTGGTATATACATATATTATATACTTCATAAAAACTGTAATTTTTGTCCCTTTTTTACGGATAGAAGCTTCAAAATTCATCAAATAGTTACGTTTACGTCATATATTTTTGAAATACTGATTCGTAGTCATAGTTTTTACATGCAGAGCACAAAAAAGCTGAAGTGAAGCTTTGCATCCTCACACAAAGTGCCTACCTATTTTTATACCTTTCATGAAAATGAAATGGTATATTAATTTGTTCACGAAACCCAAAATTGTAAGTCCTTAAAGGAAAATAGATAGACCCACCATTAAGTATACCGAAATAATCAGGTTGAAGAGCTGAGTTGATTTAGCCATGTCCGTCTGTCTGTTTGTATGCAAACTAGTCCCTCAATTTTTGAGATATCTTGAAAAATTTAGTGAGCGGATGTATTTGGGTGTCCGATTAGATATTTGTCGGAACCGGCCGGATCGGACCATTATAGCATATATCCTCCAAACAACCGATTTTTTAGAAAAAGAGGATTTTTGTCATATCTCACTCAATTTAACAGATTGAAGCTTCAAATTTCACCATATAATTTCGTATATTGCACATATTGTTGCCTGAAGAAATTGATGAGATCGGTCGTATATATAGTATATATTCCCCACAACCGATTGTTCAGATAAGAAACTTTTCGTAATTACTGCCCTATTTTAAGAGCTAGAGGCTTCACATTTCAACGAATGCTTACGTATATAGCATGTATTATTGTCTGAAAAAATCATACAAATCGGTGGTATATATAGTATATATATGGTGGTATATATAGTATATATATAGTATATATATATATTTTCGCAATTTTAGCCCCATTTTAACAGCTAGAAGCTTCAAATTTCACCGAATGCTTACGTATATGGCACATATTGTTGTCTGAAAAAATCATAGAGATCGGTTGTATATATAGTATATATCTCATACAACCGATTGTTCAGATAAGAAACTTTTCGCAATTTCTACCCCATTTTAACAGCTATAAGCTTCAAATTTCACCGATTGCTTACGTATATAGTATATATTGTTGTGTCAAAAAATCATAGAGATCGGTGATATATATAATATATATATGATGGTATATATTGTATATATATATAGTATATATATATTTTTTTTGCGATTTCGGCCCCATTTTAACAGCTAGAAGCTTCAAATTTCACCAAATGCTTACGTGTATAGCATATGTTGATGTCTGAAAAAATCATTGAGATCGGTGGTATACATAGTACATATCTCATACAACCGATTGTTCAGATAAGAAACTTTGCGCAATTTCTGCCCCGTTTTAACAGCTAGAAGCTTAAAATTTCACCATATGCTTACGTATATAGCATATATTGTTGTCTGAAAAAAGCATAGACATCGGTGGTATATATATTATATACTTCATATAAACTGTAATTTTTGCCCCTTTTTTACGGTTAGAAGCTTCAAAATTCATCAGATTTCATCAAATAGTTACATCTACGTCATATGTTTTTGAAATACGTTATTCGTAGTCATAGTTTTTACATGCAGATCACAATAAACGTGAAGCTTTGCATCCTCACACATAGTACCTACCTATTTTTATACCTTTCATGAAAATGAAATGTGTTACGGTCTGCTGCTACGGTATATGGCTGCGATCCACTTGGGAGCGTGTTCACGGGAACACACCTAGCGATGTGGCAAAGGTTGCGATGAAAAATAACAAAAAGGAAGGAAGAGACAGACCGGCCATTACGAAGAAAAATTTTTCTTCTACCATGAGTTTCCGCCCGATAGAGACAAGCCTGAAAAATTTCTGCTGACCTGGAACTAATTTCGTTGGGTATTGTCTTAAATTTTGTCTATTTAAATTGAATAATGCAGAACAATCGATTGAAGTGAAATATGAACCACAACAACGCCATTAATACAAAGTGATGGTCGACGTCAACAGTGATAGCAATAGATCGCTTTAGCAGAGGGTGCTGCGGTTTACTAAGTGTACCGAAAAACAGCGAAAAGTATAATTTATTTGTATCGAAAAATAGGTCTAGCAATGTAGCAAACAAGCAGGCCGCCTATATTAGTAATCTGCAGGAGAGCGTTTCCAAGCAACAGATCAGTCTCAAGACCAATTTTAGTCAACAGCAACCACGCAATTGTGTTGTTTTCGTAGTAACGTAAGGACAATTAAGAAACGGCAGCAGTACGCGGCAGCGTAACCCACGAACGCCAAAATTAGCACCAAGTCATCAGGATCGTAAAGGTCAACACGGAGTTCTATTGCCACCAGGTTCACTTGATCACCTCGGACCAGAGCGCAACAACCAAGAACAGTACCAACACCAACCTGCAACGACAACGACAATGGCAGAGCCAACACCAATGGCCTGCAACCTGACTTGGGTGAGTTCGTTCCAAAACAAAAGTAATAATAATACACAAAAAATGGAATTTTAGAATTAGAAAGTTTAATAGTCATAAAAGTAGCCTTGATATCAAAAATGTAGATCTGAAGTCACTTAAAAATGCCAGGACCAAACAAAAACCCGATTTAACGCTCAAAAAAAATTGTCAGTATAAAAAAATCAAATATGATAATCATTTTAAAATTAAGTACGCTTTTTCATTAAATTTCCCAAAGGGAAAAAAGGTTAGTAAATGTGCTAAATCTTAGTACCTTTTCACATTTCTAAAGCTTTAAAATATGAATTTTGTTCCGAATTCCCATTTCTGGAAGATTTGAAAGAATTTCAACTAATTTTAGAAATGTTTAAAAGAATTTCAACACATTTTAGAAAATGTTCGAATGTAGTTTATTGTAGCACATGCAAATGAAAATTTAAATCAGCTTGGAAACTTGCTGATATGAGAAAAGTATAATTAACTTAATTAAACACAATCTAATTAAATGATCCTAGAAATTAAATTAATATATAATACATACAACTGTAGGGAGCAGGAATAGGAGGAGCAGTAAGAAAACGTGTAGTATATAGCATAAACATACATAATTGTATAATGAAATGGCTAAGCAAAAGCACAAGTATAGCGAAAGTTAGACAACAATACTTTAGCGTTTAAGTGTGCAAATACAAGCAAACAAAAATCTACACATACATACATATATATATAGTAGCACATGCAACGAATATACATATATAAAGATAACATGCAACAATAAGAGTAAATAATTATTAACGGGAATTCGAGTTAAATCAATTGCATCAATTTGCATTAGATCAGATAAATTAATAAATCAATAAGTGAAGGCGTAACGTAATTAAATTATACAAACATACATACAAAAATAAGAAAGTGCGCAGGAGTTGAATTTGTTGTAAATCGAATTATATTTTACATATATTCAAAAGCGGTAACTAAAATATTAAAATTTATGCAGATAGGCGAAATTTAGGGCAGGACAACGTCTGCCGGGTCTTCTAGTATATATATGCACGTATGTACCCATCTGGGTAAATATAAGATGCTAGACATACTCTGAATCACATTAATTTAGCTAAGATTTTAATTAACATTAAAATAAAATTATATTAAAATAAAGAAATGCAACAAAAATTATGAGATAAAATAGAATTTTATAAAATAATAAAGATTTGAAATAAAACAACGAAAATAAGTTAAGATAAAATAAAATAAAAAGGAAATACGATACAATAAAATTAAACTAAACATTCCAAAAATAAAATGAACTATAATAAAATAAGATTTAATAAAATAATAGAGATTATAAAATAATAGACATTAAAATAAAATAACATTTAAAATTAATCTAAATCAAATTAAAACAAAAAAAAAAATTTAATTAAAGCAAATAAATCCATTAAATAAATAAACACAATAAATAAATAAGGATACAAAATACGTAGCTACAACAAAAACAAACGAATAACCCCAAAACTTTAAGTATGAGTATATTTAGTAGGGCATTTTTTTTTTTCTCGAAATCAACTCTTGCATTATATTAACCCTTGTCAATACACACACAATTAGTCGAGATTTTTTTTTGCTTTAGGTTTTCCTTATACTAGTGCAAATAAGCCTTAGTATAGTAATATTGCTAATTTTGACTAAGTTTTCAATTATAATGAATTTCAAATAAATATTGTAATATAAATGGGAATGCTGGCGTCTACGTTATTTAGAAGGCACTAGGTAGGCATACAGGTAAGGGGCCACCGAATTTTTAGGTGCGTCGGTGGCCATGGATTTTGAGGGTGGGATCAGCACCGGTCGTCGCAACAACACCCGCGGCGCCCCTATGTATATTCGGCCCTTTTGTTTTTATTTTAATTTTTCAGCTTTCTTTTATTATTTGATTTTCAGAGTGGTAGCCGGTCGCTTCCGGTTCGGTATTTTTTTTTTTGCGTTATTTCTTTTGAATTTGAATTTAAATATTTGAATGTTAACGGTCTGTCCGTGACATCCGGTTCGGCCGGATGTTGTTTTATTTTGAATTTATAAGCGTTTTGAGTCGGTCTCTGCGCTTCTGTCAGGTTTTTTGAATCTGACAGCTGTTGCTTTTGAACAGGCATGATATGACCATTTTCTCTGCTTATGGCGCAGGAACAGTAAGGTTGGCAAGGACCCGCCCCAGCCGACAATGACTAGCCACTGTGCACCAACACATCATGCCGACCGCCTTCCTTACTGCTTCCACTGTAAATGCGAAACCATAACAGATGGCGCCCAACGTGGTTCCTGAGGCGCCGGGTGCGAGGGTCACTCCTGGTCAACTTGTGAAGTTGACCATCCCACCAGTCCGGGGTGAGCAGCCGCAGGAGCAGCCACCTGCGTTGCGGTGGGATGGTTCGACGGATCAGGGTGTCCGGAGTGATCATCGTCTCCGGTAGCTGAGGGATCCACGCGACTTTACGTCAAGTCTCCGGATTTTTTTTTATTCCACCCGATGAGGCAGTGCTGCACGCACTTAAGTTTTTTTTGTAGATCTTGGGGTTTTTTTTTTTTTTTATTTTCCCGGAATGTTGTCCGTTAGTCGGCTTAGGTAATATATATGTCCGCTAATTGGGTTTCAATTTTTTTTTTTGTAATGTTAAATTTTTTTTTGCCGAATTTGTTTTGTTTTGTGTTGTCTGGAGTGTGTGTAGGTGTTGATAGGACCCCAGCTCATCCCACGTCTCAGGTGGCAACACATAGTGCCACCTGGATTGTGACGGGTTGAGCTGGGATTCAGAGTGGCACTCCTTTCTGTCCCACCAGACTGGGGGAGCGGTTCCGAAACCGCTCCACCCATTGCGGCGGAGGCAGGAGGGGTGTCCAGCGAGAATGGACGGGAGGCCTCAACACCCCCGACAAGTCCCATGGGCTAGCCCCTGGAGACTGCCCCTGCGTTGCGGCTGGGCGTGTTGAGACCAACCCGTGTGTGCCTGGAGTGACCCTAGTGGCCCCAACCAGTCTCGGAGGGGGGCCTTAAGACCCCCTCGCACTGCAGTTGGGAGCACTAGGGACAAGTATGAATGAGTTTATGTAATTTTTTTGTTTTTTTGCCTGTAGCCGAATGCCTTCGGGAAGGGGATGTCAGCATTCCCATTGGTTGCATAATACCTTTAAATTGCTTAACCGCTACTGTTTTTCCAGCTTTGGGAGGTTTATTTTTTTTTGCATAAAATTTATATACCCAAGCCTTTTTTTAATTCTTAACTGCCTTACGCGGCAAAAGTTTTTTTGACCTATCAGTGACCTTTTTTTTTTAATATGTCGCGCGACCAGTCGTTCGAACCGGGCCGGAATACCCCGTTTGGGAGTGCAGGGAATTACCGGGGAAACCAGAAACGGGGTAATAAAAATAGGGGGGCTTTCTCTCAGGCCAGGCGTCCCTTAGTGGTGCACACCCCAGTAGGCGGACAATATGGAGACCCCGCGTTAATAAACATGGGCTCGGACGTGAATGACCCTCGCGAGAAACTGGACGGACCTATAAGCACCGGTCACGTGAACGCGCACGATATCTCGGGGCTAATGCCCACTGGGCAGATCTACGCACCCGAAGGAGCTGGTGCTTTACCACCAAATCATGGGATTGGAAATTTCGGAGACGCTGTAAGTGATCGGGCGAATACTTTAGGAATGCAGGACGAAGCCACTCGTGGAGGCTCGTGGGTGGACGTGCTACACCAACTGTTCCAGGCTTCGCAGGAGGAAATGCGGAGAGAGATGGGCTCAATTAGAGCCAACATGGCCCAGCTCAACGCCGCTCTCGAATCCACGCAGCAAGCAAACCAGCAACACAGGAACTCGAGTAGGATGGACCGTAACCCATTGCCATCGGTAGTACCACCAATGTACCCGACTCCAAGCAGCATAGCCGTAAAACCGCAGGAGTGGAAAATCGCATTCGACGGCACTGGGAGCGTAGCCGATTTCCTCTTCAAATTGAACACCTTGTGTGAGCGCACACAATGCCCTGACGAACAAATAATGGCCAGTTTCCACTTATTCCTTTCGGGACGAGCCGAAGAATGGTACTGGCTGTTCACAAAACAAAACCCAAATGCGACATATGCCTTTTTGTGCTACTCGTTAAAAAGAGAGTTTGGCACTTTGAAAACGGACCACGAGATCATGATGGAGATCTCCATGCGGAAGCAAAAGGCAAGTGAGTGTTATGACGTGTTTCACGCGGACATAATCTCCTTGAACGCGCGCTTAAGGGAGCCGATGTCAGAGCTTCTACTGATTGACATAATAAAAAGGAACGTCAACAGTAGCCTTAAGCTAATGCTTTTTAATGCGGACGTAAGGACCCTCCATAATCTACGCGATGTAGCACGCAGAGGAGAACAAGTGCTGAAAGAGAGCAAGCTGCTGGGAGCCATTTACCCAGGACGGCATGTAAGCGAGGCACGCGTGACAACCCCGGACATGAAGATGGAAGGTGAGGACGGCGAGATAGTTCCGCAGATAGAGGCGCTGGAATATAGACGCAGCAGAAGACCGGACTACTCGGGAATCCAATGCTGGAATTGCCAGGGAATGGGGTACTCCTATATATATTGTGAGGAACCCATAAAAAGTCCTTTTTGTTTTAAATGTGGGTATAAGGGTGTATTCACCCCTAAATGCCCTAGGGACCATCGCAGGCAGGGAAACCAGTACCCGAGCGAGAAGGCGGGGGAACCTCGTTCGGCTTCATAGCTCCCACATCAGCCAGTGCTCGAGGCGTCGTCCCGTGCGCTGAACCAGAGGGCGAATCTCTGCATGGAGGTGGTGAGCTTCCGAGGTGCAGTAGTACCCTGGCAGAAGAGCCCTCAAAAGTAATAATAACTTACCCTGACAGTACAGACAGTTCTGAGGCCGAGAGTCAAACGTCTTCATCCGCGATGAGCGAGCCGATTAGAATTCTGCGACGCCAGCATAATGATGTCGCTTGCCAGACGCAACTTTCACCAAACCTAGAAGAAAGGGAACATAGGTACGAACACATAAGACATACCATTTTTGAACAATATCCGGTATCAGAAAATATTTTGAAGTATAGGAAGAGATACCACAGGAGAGTACAGGAGCGTAGACTGCTGCAAGCCACCACGTTAACGCTTACAGAGGACGAAAGGCCTCTAGTAAAGGATAAATTAAAAATAGTTTTCTTGTAGGGTTGTTGGACTCGGGAGCCAACGTCTCCATCTTAGGGAAAAATGGATTAGAATTCCTAAAGGATAACGGCTTCGAATATCAGCCCTTACATGCGTTCGTATATACCGCGGGCGGCAACAAGCAAAAAATTTTAGGCTCAGTATCTCTACCGGTCACTTTTAAAAATATCACAAAGGTTATTCGTTTTTACCTTGTTCCCTCATTGCTCCAAGAAGCATACTTCGGGGTAGATTTTTGGAGAGCATTTGCGTTAGCTCCCGAAATATTCCCAAGCGTAGAGTGTTTAGAGACTAGGCTTGAAAAGGAAGAGGAACTTAACCTCCATGAATTGTCACCAGAACAGAAATCAGAATTGCGAAAAGTCATCGAGACGTTTCCTTCATACGAGGAGTTAGGCCTAGGGCAAACGAAATTAGAGGAGCATCACATCGACACCGGTGATGCTGTGCCTATAAAAAGCAAGCATTTCCCTCTTTCGCCGCCGAGGCAAGCCGAAGCTTTTAGAGAACTAGACAGGTTACTACAGTTAGGAGTTATCGAAGAATCCAACTCCCCGTGGTGTAGTTCTGTAGTGCTGGTCCGGAAACCAGGTAAATTTAGGCTGTGCATAGATTCGAGGAAGGTCAACGCGGTGACTAAGAAGGATTCGTACCCCCTGCCTCATATCAACGGCTTATTGAGCAGACTGAGGGACACGCACTTTATTAGTGGCATTGATCTGAAAGACGCGTTCTTCCAGATCAAATTGACAGAGTCCTCTAAGGAAAAAACAGCATTCGCAGTTCCGGGGAGGCCTCTGTACCACTTCAAGGTGATGCCATTTGGTCTGTGCAATGGACCGCAGACTATGAGTAGGCTGATGGACAAGGCGATCCCTTCGCGTCTGCGAGAGAACGTCTTTGTCTACCTGGACGATCTGATGGTATGTAGCACTAATTTTGAGGATCATCTAAAATTGCTAGCGGAAGTGGCTAATTGTTTGAGAGACGCAGGTCTGACAATAAATGTGGAAAAAAGTAAATTTTGTCAGAAGGAAATACGCTATTTAGGGTACCTGATAGGCAGCGGGTGTCTGAAAGTGGATCCGGGAAAAGTAGAAGCAATACAAAACTTCCCGATCCCTAAATCCCCTGGGCAAGTGCGTAGGTTTGTGGGCATGGCGAATTGGTACCGAGCATTTATTACCAATTTTGCTGACTTGGCAGGTACCTTGACCGACTGTCTCCGCAAGTCAGCAGGCCCGTTCAGGCTTACTCCTGAAGCTATAGAGGCATTCGAAAAACTAAAAGTAGCCTTGAGTTCGGCGCCTGTCTTGGCCCAACCGGACTTTTCCAAAGAATTCGTAATACAATGCGACGCTTCCAAAATAGGTGTTGGCGGAGTGTTGTTCCAGGTCGATGATGAGGGCGCTGAGCATCCAATCGCATTCGTGTCGAAAAAGCTGAATATTGCTCAACGCAATTATACAGTAACCGAGCTGGAATGTCTTGCAGCCATAATTAGCGTGAAGCGTTTCCGACCCTATGTCGAAGGATTACCTTTTCGGATTGTTACGGACCACTCCAGTCTCAAGTGGTTGATGACACAAAAAGACTTGAGCGGGAGGTTGGCGAGATGGTCACTCTTACTGCAAAGATACGATTTTAGAATGGAACATCGTAAGGGCACCCTGAATGTAGTACCAGACGCGCTGTCGCGTTTTGATGTTGACGAGTTAACTTTCACTACCACGCCCGGAGAAATAGATTTAGTCTCTCCCGAATTTTGCAGCAACGAATATTTAGACTTAATTCGGACCGTCACCGAAAACGAGGAATCACTTCCGGATTTACGAGTGGTGGACGGTGTAATTTTCAAAAGAGTTAAGTTTCGTAAGGGGATGGAAGGGGAAGAAGACTCGCTGTGGCGTTTATGGTTGCCAAAAGGGTTGACGGAGGAAGCAGTGAGATTAGCACATGACGCTAACCGGAGTTACCATGGCGGATGGCAGAAAACCTTAGAACGTGTTAGGCAGAAGTACTTCTGGCCGCAGCAGGCTAAGGACGTCAGGGACTACGTCCAGCGTTGTGACACCTGCAAAACGGTATACCCACCAATTGGACCTTTTTCTGGGCGTTTTGGCGGTCGGGGACATCTCGCCCAGTATTCTCCCCGAGCACTGACCTCATAGGATGTTCACACGCGTACTCACCGAGGACCGTGAACACCCTGGCAGTCCACGCTTAGGTCGGACTAGCCTTTCGGAGTTTGGACGAGTTCTCCATATCAAAATGTCTATACTCTTTTTTTTGTCAGGCCTTTTGTGGGGGCGATAACCACTAAAACCTTTCGGAGTTTTGACGAGTTCTCCATAACAAATGTCTAATTGCCGCAAAGCCCTTTTAAACTAGGAAACAGAATTAATTCCCAAATTTGACTTAACTTTTTTTTTGATGGACCTATGTTGCCCGGCTAGCTTCGTAGTAGGACTTTGAGACTCTTATCTCAGGGGTGAGTCGTGCCCCACGTTGATTGGCATTGGAGGCCCCTGGCAGTGGCTTCCCACAGCGGATCCGGTTTCCTGTTCGCTCCATCGTCGGGCCTTCTAAGCGAAGCAGGTTTGTTACGGTCTGCTACTACGGTATATGGCTGCGATCCACTTGGGAGCGTGTTCACGGGAACACACCTAGCGATGTGGCAAAGGTTGCGATGAAAAATATCAAAAAGGAAGGAAGAGACAGACCGGCCATCACGAAGAAAAATTTTTCTTCTACCATGAGTTTCCGCCCGATAGAGACAAGCCTGAAAAATTTCTGCTGACCTGGAACTAATTTCGTTGGGTATTGTCTTAAATTTTGTCTATTTAAATTGAATAATGCAGAACAATCGATTGAAGTGAAATATGAACCACAACAACGCCATTAATACAAAGTGATGGTCGACGTCAACAGTGATAGCAATAGATCGCTTTAGCAGAGGGTGCTGCGGTTTACTAAGTTTACCGAAAAACAGCGAAAAGTATAATTTATTTGTATCGAAAAATAGGTCTAGCAATGTAGCAAACAAGCAGGCCGCCTATATTAGTAATCTGCAGGAGAGCGTTTCCAAGCAACAGATCAGTCTCAAGACCAATTTTAGTCAACAGCAACCACGCAATTGTGTTGTTTTCGTAGTAACGTAAGGACAATTAAGAAACGGCAGCAGTACGCGGCAGCGTAACCCACGAACGCCAAAATTAGCACCAAGTCATCAGGATCGTAAAGGTCAACACGGAGTTCTATTGCCACCAGGTTCACTTGATCACCTCGGACCAGAGCGCAACAACCAAGAACAGTACCAACACCAACCTGCAATGACAACGACAACGGCAGAGCCAACACCAATGGCCTGCAACCTGACTTGGGTGAGTTCGTTCCAAAACAAAAGTAATAATAATACACAAAAAATGGAATTTTAGAATTAGAAAGTTTAATAGTCATAAAAGTAGCCTTGATATCAAAAATGTAGATCTGAAGTCACTTAAAAATGCCAGGACCAAACAAAAACCCGATTTAACGCTCAAAAAAAAATGTCAGTATAAAAAAATCAAATATGATAATCATTTTAAAATTAAGTACGCTTTTTCATTAAATTTCCCAAAGGGAAAAAAGGTTAGTAAATGTGCTAAATCTTAGTACCTTTTCACATTTCTAAAGCTTTAAAATATGAATTTTGTTCCGAATTCCCATTTCGGGAAGATTTGAAAGAATTTCAACTAATTTTAGAAATGTTTAAAAGAATTTCAACACATTTTAGAAAATGTTCGAATGTAGTTTATTGTAGCACATGCAAATGAAAATTTAAATCAGCTTGGAAACTTGCTGATATGAGAAAAGTATAATTAACTTAATTAAACACAATCTAATTAAATGATGCTAGAAATTAAATTAATATATAATACATACAACTGTAGGGAGCAGGAATAGGAGGAGCAGTAAGATAACGTGTAGTATATAGCATAAACATACATAATTGTATAATGAAATGGCTAAGCAAAAGCACAAGTATAGCGAAAGTTAGACAACAATACTTTAGCGTTTAAGTGTGCAAATACAAGCAAACAAAAATCTACACATACATACATATATATATAGTAGCACATGCAACGAATATACATATATAAAGATAACATGCAACAATAAGAGTAAATAATTATTAACGGGAATTCGAGTTAAATCAATTGCATCAATTTGCATTAGATCAGATAAATTAATAAATCAATAAGTGAAGGCGTAACGTAATTAAATTATACAAACATACATACAAAAATAAGAAAGTGCGCAGGAGTTGAATTTGTTGTAAATGGAATTATATTTTACATATATTCAAAAGCGGTAACTAAAATATTAAAATTTATGCAGATAGGCGAAATTTAGGGCAGGACAACGTCTGCCGGGTCTTCTAGTATATATATGCACGTATGTACCTATCTGGGTAAATATAAGATGCTAGACATACTCTGAATCACATTAATTTAGCTAAGATTTTAATTAACATTAAAATAAAATTATATTAAAATAAATAAATGCAACAAAAATTATGAGATAAAATAGAATTTTATAAAATAATAAAGATTTTAAATAAAACAACGAAAATAAGTTAAGATAAAATAAAATAAAAAGGAAATACGATACAATAAAATTAAACTAAACATTCCAAAAATAAAATGAACTATAATAAAATAAGATTTAATAAAATAATAGAGATTATAAAATAATAGACATTAAAATAAAATAACATTTAAAATTAATCTAAATCAAATTAAAACAAAAAAAAAAATTAAATTAAAGCAAATAAATCCATTAAATAAATAAACACAATAAATAAATAAGGATACAAAATACGTAGCTACAACAAAAACAAACGAATAACCCCAAAACTTTAAGTATGAGTATATTTAGTAGGGCATTTTTTTTTCTCGAAATCAACTCTTGCATTATATTAACCCTTGTCAATACACACACAATTAGTCGAGATTTTTTTTTGCTTTAGGTTTTCCTTATACTAGTGCAAATAAGCCTTAGTATAGTAATATTGCTAATTTTGACTAAGTTTTCAATTATAATGAATTTCAAATAAATATTGTAATATAAATGGGAATGCTAGCGTCTACGTTATTTAGAAGGCACTAGGTAGGCATACAGGTAAGGGGCCACCGAATTTTTTGGTGCGTCGGTGGCCATGGATTTTGAGGGTGGGATCAGCACCGGGCGTCGCAACAACACCCGCGGCGCCCCTATGTATATTCGGCCCTTTTGTTTTTATTTTAATTTTTCAGCTTTTTTTTATTATTTGATTTTCAGAGTGGTAGCCGGTCGCTTCCGGTTCGGTATTTTTTTTGCGTTATTTCTTTTGAATTTGAATTTAAATATTTGGATGTTAACGGTCTGTACGTGACATCCGGTTCGGCCGGATGTTGTTTTATTTTGAATTTATAAGCGTTTTGAGTCGGTCTCTGCGCTTCTGTCAGGTTTTTTGAATCTGACAGCTGTTGCTTTTGAACAGGCATGATATGACCATTTTCTCTGCTTATGGCGCAGGAACAGTAAGGTTGGCAAGGACCCGCCCCAGCCGACAATGACTAGCCACTGTGCACCAACACATCATGCCGACCGCCTTCCTTACTGCTTCCACTGTAAATGCGAAACCATAACAAATGGTATATTAATTTCGTCACGAAACCCAAAATTGTAAGTCCTTAAAGGAAAATAGATAGACCCACCATTAAGTATACCGAAATAATCATGATTAAGAGCTGAGTTGATTTAGCCATGTCCGTCTGTCCGTCTGTCTGTTTGTATGAAAACTAATCCCTCAATTTTTGAGATATCTTGATAATATTTGGTGAGCGGGTGTATTTGGGTGTCCGATTAGACATTTGTCGGAACCGGCCGGATCGGACCACTATAGCATATATCCTCGATACAATCGATTTTTCGGAAAAAGAGGATTTTTTTAATATCTTACTCAATTTAACAGATTGAAGCTTCAAACTTCACCATATACTTTCGTATATTGCACATATTGTTGCCTGAAAAAATTGATGAGATCGGTCGTATATATAGCATATATCCCCCACAACCGATTGTTCAGATAAGAAACTTTTCATAATTACTGCCCTATTTTAAGAGCTAGAGGCTTCAATGCTTACACGAATGCTTACGTATATGGCATATATTGTTGTCTGAAGAAATCATACAGATCGGTGGTATATATAGTATATATATGTTGGTATATATAGTATATATATATTTTCGCAATTTTAGCCCCATTTTAACAGATAAAAGCTTCAAATTTCACCGAATGCTTACATATATGGCATATATTGTTGTCGGAAAAAATCATAGAGATCGGTTGTATATATAGTATATATCTCATACAACCGATTGTTCAGATAAGAAACTTTTCGCAATTTCTACCCCATTTTAACAGCTATAAGCTTCAAATTTCACCGATTGCTTACGTATATAGTATATATTGTAGTGTCAAAAAATCATACAGATCGGCGATATATATAATATATATATGATGGTATATATAGTATATATATATTTTTTTTTTGCGATTTCGGCCCCATTTTAACAGCTAGAAGTTTCAAATTTCACCAAATGCTTATGTGTAGAGCATGTATTGATGTCTGAAAAAATCATTGAGATCGGTGGTATACATAGTATATATCTCATACAACCGATTGTTCAGATAAGAAACTTTGCTCAATTTCTGCCCCGTTTTAACAGCTAGAAGCTTCAAATTTCACCAAATGCTTACGTATATAGCATATATTTTTGTCTAAAAAAATCGTAGAGATCGGTGGTATATATATTATATACTTCATATAAATTGTAATTTTTGTCCCTTTTTTACGGATAGAAGCTTCAAAATTCATCAAATAGTTACGTTTACGTCATATATTTTTGAAATACTGATTCGTAGTCATAGTTTTTACATGCAGACCACAAAAAACGTGGAGCTTTGCATCCTCACACAAAGTACCTACCTATTTTTTATTTTATATTTATCTAAAAAATCGTTTAGATATGTTCAAATTTCAACAAATGTTTACGTGTATAGCATATATTGTTGTCTGAAAAAATCGTAGAGACCGGTGGTATATATATCTCATACAACCGATTGTTCAGATAAGAAACTTTGCTCAATTTCTGCCCCGTTTTAACAGCTAGAAGCTTCAAATTTCACCAAATGCTTACGTATATAGCATATATTGTTGTCTAAAAAAATCATAGAGATCGGTGGTATATATATTATATACTTCATATAAATTGTAATTTTTGTCCCTTTTTTACGGATAGAAGCTTCAAAATTCATCAAATAGTTACGTTTACGTCATATATTTTTGAAATACTGATTCGTAGTCATAGTTTTTACATGCAGACCACAAAATACGTGAAGCTTTGCATCCTCACACAAAGTACCTACCTATTTTTTATTTTATATTTATCTAAAAAATCGTTTAGATATGTTCAAATTTCACCAAATGCTTACCTGTATAGTATATATTGTTGTCTGAAAAAATCATTGAGATCAGTGGTATATATAGTAAATATCTCATACAACCGATTGTTCAGATAAGAAGCTTTGCCATTTTAACAGCTAGAAGCTTCAACTGTATTTTTTTTTGCCCCTTTTTTACGGCTAGAAGCTTCAAAATTCATAAAATTTCATCAAATAGTTACGTTTACGTCATATATTGTTGAAATACGTGATTCGTAGTCATAGGTTTTACACGCAGACCACAAAAAACCTGAAACTTTACATCCTCACACAAAGTACCTACCTATTTTTTATTTTATATTTATCTTAAAAATCGGTTAGGTATGTAGATCTGTTCACTATATATTTCTTATCTTATACATCCGATTATTCCGAGATTACGAACGGGATAAGATTATTGTTCAGCCCCATTCATGAAATGTATGAAGTCTTCGGCACAGCCGAAGACAGTCCCGTCCTTACGTGTTATTTTTTAGATTACATAAACGTTTATTAAACCAAGGTGGTTTATTATTTGCGGATATGCGTTTTAGCGGAACATATTTTGATTTTGCTTGAGTTAGTAGCAAGTGCAAGTTTTTATAAGAAAACAGCGGACTATTTGGTGTGTTCAGAAATAACCAATCAGCTGAGTTTAGAAAATCATTAATTGCAGAATAATTGGCTTTTAAAAAGTCGTATTTCTGTAATGAGTCAACTGTAACGCGATCAAAGTTATAAAATTCAAAACTGATATTAAGTGCTTTATGGTGAAAACAATTTAAGGAAAAAGGAGAAAAGTATTCACTACAGATAGCCTTAAGGTCACTTGATACAAACACCAGATCTAGCACTTTTCCACCGCTATTTAATACGGTGTTACATTGACTAAACCCATTAGATAACAGTGTACTCGTAAAAAACAAATCGGTGTCTAACTTCAGATTTACTGGAACTAGAGTTCTGCTGTTATTAAGCCAGGAAATATTACATAAATTAAAATCACCAAGATAAACTACTTCACCGTTATCCTTAGCGATATCTATAATGAATATGAGATTATCCAAATGCTCGTTGTATAATTCAATATTGCTATTGGGTGGGATATAGGATAATACTATAAATAAAGATTTGTTACATGACATTTTAATGCACCAACAGATCTGTTCACATGAACCATTGCATGAGGCAATGTTATCATTTGGCTGCAAAGGTCAGCCCTAATAGCCAATGAAACACCGTCCCCTCGAGATAACCCTGATGCGATTGGACAGCGATCCTTTCTATAAACCTGGTAGTAGCTATCGAAATATTCAGACGATGAAAAATTTTCAGTAAGCCAAGTCTCGGCGATGGCGATAATATCAAATTCATGAAATGATGTGCAGCGAAGAAACTGGAGGGATTTACTACGCATGCCACTCACATTCTGATAGTACAGAGAATATTTAATGCTAGGACGTAATACTGAGCTCGGTACTTGGGAGGATGGTAATAGATTTCCGGAGCTTATTCCCCCAATTAAAGAAAATTCCGGAAGTGTCTCACGTTCACTCTAGATGGCCAAAGCGAATGGTCAAACAGCTTGCTATAATAATTAGCCGGTACTCCCAATTTGAAGGTTATACGTTTCAACGAATCCGGAGCCACATCTTTCTTCACCTAAGCGAAACATGAAATTTCATTCGCATTAATAGCAGCATTCTTCGCAACATAGCCGATGATATTTGCAGCGGTAACCGAAGTCCAAATGAGGACAAATGTACCCATTCATTGCGAAATGCTACCTCCAACTCGTTCGATGTTTTACTACCTCTAACCACATTATGCAAGCCTTCTCCACAGGGCATACTGGTATTTGCCCGACTAGGTTTGTTGTTATTTGCCTTACTGGGCAAGCTATTATTTTCAGCTGTGTCGGCATTAACGTTGGATGGTAATGTTGGTTGCATTGTTTCATTGGTGATGGTTGACGAAGATTGCAAAAGTAAATTAGAGGCTGCAGCGCCGACGGCATTAGCATATGTGGGTAATAATGTTTGTGTTGAGTCGAGGGTGGGGGCAGAGGTGGAGGCATTGTATAACAAAGACGGCAGAGCAGATTGTATGCCAGAGATATCCAGAGAATTATTGGTATCTACTGGCATAGCGGGCAGAGCACCATCTTTGCCTGTAACCAAAGGCAAGCGGGCAGAGCGCTGAGGCTTATTGCGAGACTGCACTTGTTTCTTTACTTGTTGTTGTTTTTGCTTAACGTTAGCACAGCAAAGATCATTGCTGGCAAATTTATGACGTAGGTTATTCATTTCAACAGTGAGCGCATTAACAGCAGTGGTGACGTCATTATTGTGCAATTGTTTTTTCACCAAGCCCAACTCCGACTGCAGGTTTTTTGTTACTTCCAACAATCTCTCCGTTTCATTATTAAGAGCGTTAATCAGAGTTATTGCGCGAGCATATTCAGAACGAAGAGCGAATACGTCAACTTCTTCAATTTGTTCTTGCTCTTGTTCATTATTACTCTCGCTCAAGTTGATTAGGCAAGGGGTAGTTCGTGGAGTTCGGAGGGATAGGCGACGAGCATTAGCACAGCTATTGCAAACACGTCGTGAGAAACACCAACACAAACCAAGTGGAAGAATTCGGTGCATTCGGCACATTGAACCTTCTCGCTATCTTTGCGATCGACTTTAGAGCCACAAACATACGGCATTATAAACAATTATGTATGTACGATTATGTGCAAATGTGTCACTTTTTTATTTATTAAGCGGTAGGGCAATGTTTATTTTAATTTGAGTTCACTTAAGTTCACTTAATAAAATCATGTATCAAACTTAGCAGTGTGTCACTTTTCAATTATGAAGCGGTCGGATAATGATTATTTTAATTTAAGTTCATATATTTTTAATAACTAAATCAGAGCGGCAATCAACACGTCCGAATAGTTCAAGCGATTGTTTACAACAAATTACACATCAATCTACAAAACGAAACTACTCAACCACCATTGGCACTGATAATGACTGCCAGGAGTTGAAATGAGCTATTGGTGAGTGATATCCATAATTAGGGTGTGCTTTTTTTTCGAGGGGTTGTGTAACTAGGTAAATGGAATGTTTAGAGATTACTTCACGGAGTTGTTCACATATGGTATGGACAATGCACACTAGATTTTAAAATGACATTGGTCGTTGCACAAAATAAATTGTTTTGCAAATTTTACATATTGTATACGAAACAGTGCAAGAGAAAAATAATAAACAAGTAGCGAAAAATGCAACTTTAGCGCAAAATAAAAAAACCCATTTAATACAAAATCTTTCAGTGAATCGCATCCGCTGCGTTAGCCTATGTAACAGGTGATTGGCTGCTGTTGCCCTATCCATTCACACCACTTTGTATCAGTAAACCGCAATTAAACAAAAACTTTACGCCCTATGCTGATTGCATGAATACAATACAAGAAAACAGGTCCAAAACAAATTTATACGGAATGGTTTATTAGTACATGATTAGTGGTCAGGCAGGACTTGAAGGTGAGAAACAAGCAAGTTGGTTTCAGGGTTCACGTTGTGTAAACCTCATTTCCAATGATGTGCAATTACTTGCCACTGTTGAATATTATCAATGAAGGCGCCTGGCAATGCATATTATTATGCAATTAAAAAAATTATGACATCATACAAATACATAAGTCACTCCTACTGCCCCCTCCGCAAATAATTTCAAATGAAAAGAATCTGTAGACAAAGAGACAGTGACCACTCGGCCCACGCCGGCTCGATGGATACTTTGATTTCAATTTCTCCTCCTCGTATTTCAAGCACCAAAAGGGTGTGCAAAGGAGTTTATGTTACTTCCTTTATGATGCGTTTTAGAAAAAAAATATTGACTCTAATCGGAACATTACCAACATGCTTTTCTGTGAATGTTTTACACTCATTTAAAATAAACTTGCTGTGCTAAACGTAAGCTTTGAAGGCAAGTGTTACTAAATAATTTAGCTGTGCAGATAATTTGTAAATATTTACAACCGGGACGAGAAAACTATTGCTCAATATTTTTTCAACTTGGAAAATTTCGAACTATTTCCCTAAACGTTTGTTCATAGAAGAGAATTACTCGTAGATTTAGTTCATTTGTAATATTCTGCTTCTGCTATTTTGTGAGGCTTATTAGAGCATTATTTATCATAAGGAGTACCATGAATTAATTACTTTTGCAATGATGAAACGGCGTATTAGTTTGATACTAAGAAGCACTTATACCGCCATATTTGAGGGGTTCGACGATAGGCAAAGCTGTCTTAATTATGTTTTCTAAATTGATGATAAACATAAGAGAGCTGCCATTCCTCTTAAAAGTTTTTTTTTTTTTTTTAAATTGTATTATTTTGACAAATTCCTGTTGCCCGAGTGCATAAGTTCTGTGGCAGATGGAGGATCTGCGATAGGGTTCGGGTGTTCTCGCTCGGGGGAGCGAGTGAATGTGGGTTGATATTTGGAAATTTAAAGACAGGTTCTTAAGGGAGTGCGGGAGAGGAACGGAGGGATTGTTAGGAGGAGATATTGGCCTTCTCTCAATCCGTCTCCTTCGTTGGGAGGAGGATCAGTTTGTCGTTTCACCTGACCCTTCTCTATCAGAAGGTCAACTACACGTACTCGGTTATCTTCGACGGGGTGTACCCTGACCACCCTACCAAGCCTCCATTCGTTGGGCGATACGTTGTCCTCTTTGAGGATGCTTCCACTTCACACGCTTTTGAAGTTCGGATAGATATTCGGTTTTCCATCGCTTGCAGAAAGTATGATGGAGGGCTTTGAGTTTCTGCCACCGATTGATCATCGAGGCAAAGCTCTCACTAGCATTTGGTTCTGGGGGAGCCAGTAGGTGGCTGCCCGTTAGGAAATGTCCTGGAGTTAGTGGTTCCAGATCCGTTGGGTCATTCGACATTGGACTGAGCGGGCGCGAGTTGAGGCACGCCTCAATCCTGCACAAAAGTCTTTGGCACTCCTCCATGGTGTACTTATGGGGAGACGCGATCTTTTTGAAGTAGCTTTTGAAGCTCTTTACTCCCCCTCCCACAGCCCGCCCATATGTGGAGCGGCGGCGGGAATAAAATGCCAGCTCAACGCTTGATGGCTATACTTTGAGACTGTTTTGTCTCGGCTTTCGGCCAGAAAGGCTTTATGTTCGGATCGTAAAGATCTTGATGCTCCGACAAAGTTTGTAACATTGTCGGAGTAGATGTTTTTCGGACATCCTCTTCTCGTGATAAAACGCGAGAACGCTGCGAGAAAGCATGGGGTGCTGAGGTCACTAGTGGCCTCTAAGTGAATGACCTTAGTGGTGAAAACAGAAAAAAAGGCACACGTAGCCTTTGGACAGCCGACATCCCCTGTCGCGGTAGCTTTTGATTTCGAACGGCCCTGCGAAGTCTACCCTGGTATTGGTGAACGTGCGGGTAAAGGTAGTAGGTTCGCAGGGAAGGGTGCCCATAAGTTGGGACTGCGCCTGCTTTCGGTGAATAATGCAGGTTTTGAAATTGTGGATGATGGCTCTGATCATGGTCTTGACATTCTGAATCCAATATTGGGTTCGGATAAGGCGGAGCATGAGCTGGTTCTCGTCAAGAAGGGAATCATGATGAGTCATCATGACTGTAAGGCGAGACAGCCTGCAATTGTAAGGCAAGATGATCGGATGACGCTCATTGTATGACATGTCTTTTGAAGCCCCTAGATGGCCCCTTGTTCTAATAATATCATCTTTGTCGATGTATGGGTTGAGTGGCAGTATTTCACTCTATCGATCAATAGGTTCCCTATTTTTCAATTTTAAATATTCTGTACCGTAGAATTGTTTCTGGCAGACTCGTATTAATGCTTGAGTCGTTGCCTTAATCTCATCGGCTGAGATTATACACTATAAAAGATTAAATGCAGGTAAATGAGTTTTGACATCAGTGAGCGAATTCTGAATGTCTCTATATTCAAATATTTCAGCTTATTTATATTAAATTATTCTAAACATATTCTAACATACATATTTACATTTAAGCACACATGCTTACATGCATATCTACCTTAAGCATACATACTTACATACCTACATACAACTCGATACAAAATATGTACCTACTCGTCTGTGTTGAGCTGTGGCTTCTGTGGGAAATGCAATGTTGCAAATTTGCTGGAATTCAAATTTGTTTGGCTGTGTGTTGTACACAAACCTGTATTAAATCGTGTGACTGGCTATGTCAGCAAGAACTATCCAAGGCATATTTATGTGTTGATGAACATTTAGACTATTTTTGTATCAGTGTAGCATATTAGACTGATTTAAATATTTGGCATTAAATTGTTGGCTGTTTACACTACATCTCCCTTTTTTTTCAGAATGCTTATGCATTTGGAGAATGCATGAACATTCTATTTTTATTTAGTTATGTATGAATTAATTCTAGTTTTGTATTTTTTGTTTGTAGGTTGAAAATTTTCTTATTCTACTAATTTAAGTCGATCTTTGTGTATTATTATTTTCTTATTATTTATGATATTGTCATTCTCTATGTTACTGAGAAATTTTTGCTTATCCTCATTTCCTATTATAGATGGGATTAAAATGTCATTATTTTTATTATCAATATTTTCTTCTTTATAGGGTATTAGAGTAAAATTATTATTTTCATCGATTTCTTCTACCTTATAGGGCCCTTTGTATCTACTAACTTATGACCTACCTCATTTTTCACTAACACTACATTTCCTATATTTATTTCCTTATAGTGAATATTTTTATCATAAATAATCTTTTGTTTTTCTTTAGCCTCTTTTAATAATTTAAAGGCTCTATGCTGTGCTATTTGTAACCTATATTTAATTTCTTTATCGTAAGCTTCACAATGGGCTTACCCTATTTTATTGTAAAAATTCGTAAGTCTTGGGTTTTTTTCCAGAGATCAATTGGAATGTACAATAGTTGTGGACTGTCGATGGGGTAGTATAGTAGCAATATGCAAAATATTTGAGATATTCATCCAAGTCATCTTTGTTAATGGATATGTATGAACCCACATATTCATTGAAAGTTCTATGGCTACGTTCAACAGTGCCTAAAGTTTGGTGGTGATACGGCGTAGATGTTTTGTGCTCAATATTGAGAAGTTTACATAGTTCTTCAAACTGGCTATTTTTATATTCAGATCCCATATCCGTTATTATTGTTTTCATACTTCCATAAATTAATATGAAATTTTCGAATATGGCTCTGGCTACTGTTTTTGCATGTTTGCTATGTAAAGGAATTGCAACTAAGTATTTAGTCAAATCACATATCAGAGTGACAGCGTATTCGTTTCCATTTAATGATCTTGGTAAAGGTGCAATTGAATATATTTGTACTGTTTCGAACGCCTTTGGTGGTGTTTCAGTCAAAATCACTGGTTCTTTAAAATTTTTATAAATTTTATTTTTATTACAATTAACGCATTTCTTTATATATTTTCTTATATCATTTTTCTTATTTTTCCAGTAATATTTTTGTCTTATTTTATTAGTTGTACGATTGATTCCTGGGTGGCCACCATTAACAGGATCATCGTGATATTTTTGCAGAATTTTTTTAATTTTATCATTTTGCGTCACATGCACAACCTCCGGAGTTAATGCAATTGTTAAATTTTTGAGAACTTTGGTACCTATTTCCTTAAATGTGTCTACTCGAGTACAATTAAACAATTTGTCTCCTAAGGACAACTGTATATAATAAAACACAATAAAGTAACTGTGGACCCCATGAAAATCCAAAAAGTAAAGAATATCCTATCCCATAGACATTAAAAGAACTTAGATCATTCAAATTGCCGGCTTTTTCCAAAAGCCAAGTCAATCTTCGCCTCAACAATTTGATTCTCTATATTTATTTCACTACAAATAATCTTTCCTTTTTTGAAATATAATTTCGGAGGATCGAAAACGAGCTGGACTAGTCTTTTTACTTCACATTTATTAAGGGCTTCGTATACTATAGGGTTCTCTTTGTGACTTTTCTTCTCTTTATTTCTATTACTATTATTACTGGAATTCTTTTTAGTTTGCGATCTTGTCGTGACTTTCATTATTTTACATGCCTGTACTGACATTTCTTTCAAATCATTGATATCTATTCGTGACAGAGCGACTGCCACGTAATTTTCTTTTCCTCCTATGTACTTCACCACAATGTCATACTCTTCCAAATCCAACCTGTTTCTAGTTAATTTAGATGAAGGGTTTTTCATTGAGAATAAATACGTTAAAGGTTGATGATCCGTTTTCACTGTGAATTTTCTGCCATAAACATAAAATGTATAATTTCCCAATGTATGGCCGCTAATTCTTTTTCGACCGTGGCTTTATTTATTTCGCCTTTTGTAAATGATCTTGAGGCATAGGCAATGGGCAATTGTTTTTCTTCATATTCTTGGCTTAGCACAGCACCGCAAGCATAACCACATGCGTCGGTTGTAATAAAGAACTCTTTATCAAAATTGGGATATTTTAGGATATTTGGAAAACTAATGCATTTTTTAAATAATTAAAAGATTTCTCGCAGTCGTCTGTCCAATTGAAAATTACATTTTTCTTACTAAGTCTTGTTAGAATCCTGGCGTATTCCGCGAAATTTGGTATGAATCTTCTATAATAATTACAAAATGCGACAAATCTTTTTGCTTCAGCGGCATTTTTGGGAGTTGGGTAATTTTGAACAATTTTAAATTTGCTTGGGTCTGGTAAAATGCCAGTACTTGTGCATTTATGTCCAAGATAAGTGACTTCTTGGCTGAAAAATAGACATTTGTCCGGATGTAATTTTAAATTATATTTTCTGCATGTGGAGAAACATTCCGCAAATTTTTAATCATATATTTTTCAGAGCATCCTAATACGACTAAATCGTCCATGTATAAGAATGCTTGTGATGGTTTAGACCTGCGAATGCCAATGTTATCATGCTCTGGAATGAGTTTGGAGCTACTTTGAGACCATAAGGTAATCTTTTGAAACGATAAGTACCGTTATCCGCTGTAAAGGATGTGATATCTCTTGATTCTGGACTGAGTTCTATTTGGTGAAATCCTGACATTAAATCTAGGCATGAGAAATATTTCGCTCTTCCCAATTTATCTAGAATATCATCTATTCTAGGCAAAGGGAATTCATCAGCTATCATTTTTTTTATTTATTTGTCTGAAATTAACAACTAATCTCCACCTTTTTTCTTCTTTGCCCGAAAAGATTTTTTAGGTACCAATAAAATAGGGCTGTTGTACTCTGAGGTTGATGGTTCAACAATATCATCTTGAATTAGTTTATTTACTTGGTTATTTATTTCATTCTTATGTGCTTGGGGTAGTCTATAGTTTTTAATATACACAGGAGTGTTATCCTTCAGATGCAACTTTTGTTTGTAAAAGTTGTTGGTCGTAATTGGTTCTGTTTCTAATGAATATATATCAACGTATTCTGAGCATAATGTGTTGAGTGATTTACTAGCGAATGGTGGGAAATTTTAGTTCAATCTTTCTAACTTTTCTTTGTTATTAGCTTCACAGTGAGCTGTATTTTCAATTATTACGTAATCCTCTAACCCTTCTGTTTTGATGTCATAATCTTGAATGATTGCATGTTTATCTGTTGCATTTATTATCTATATATTAATACGCTAACAAAATTTCCATACAATTATGTTATGCATTATATTCACAAACCCCCCTGAATACATAGCTCCAAATTCTCAATTGTTCCGTTGCTCAAATGTTTCATCTCTACATACATATGTATATATTTGTACACGCCAAATGGTGAGAGAACTACTGCTTCGCTCATTTTCTGTTGAAATAAAATATTGTTTCCCATTATTTCCAATTATCTATATATTAATACGCTAAAAAATTTCCATACAATCAATTGACAGGCTGTTTCGAATACTTAGCATATGTAAAATCATATAAAAGTTATATGAACCGATTCGTATTGATCAGCCGCAGTGCATAGGTCTTTCTTTGTTAACAAATATTACTCTATTTGTTTATAATTAATAGAAAAAGTTTTTTGTAAATTCGAAAATCTGTGCAACTATCGAAATTGCCATCTGTAGGACGCATTATGTTCACAAACCCCCCTGAGTACATAGCTCCAAATTCTCAATTGTTCCGTTGCTCAAATGTTTCATCTCTACATATGTATATATTTGTACACGCCAAACGGCGAGAGAACTACTGCTTTGCTCATTTTCTGTTGAAATAAAATATTGTTTCCCATTATTTCCAATTACCTATATTGGTTTGTACCAAAATCTTTAAAAAATTGTTCTAAAATAATTGTTAGCGCACAAAAAAAGTTTAAAGAGAAGTAATAACTTAACCGGCCTATTTTTTTGGACAAATTTTACTTACACGTATAAGCATAGGTCTTTATTTAACAGATTTTTTGTTTTTCATTTTAGGTGCTTTAAAAAAAATGAAATCAGAAATAATGAGTCAACTTCTGTTCAAACTCACTAAATTTATTTATTTATAACAATTAATTGCAAATTTGACCCAAAAGTTTTTTGCATTTCCAGATTTTATGCTTTTTTTAGATATAGCATGTCTTATAGTGAACAAAAAATAAATAAACTTGCTACAAAGATATTACATTAAAATTTGTATATTGTCTTTTATGCTAATTTATTTTGATATTTCTTATTTTATTTTATTATATTATCTTTTATCACGTTGTATATTAAATTTGCTACAAAGATATTACATTAAAATTTGTATATTGTCTTTTATGCTAATTTATTTTGATATTTCTTATTTAATTTTATTATATTATCTTTTATTTCAACTTAGTTTATTATTATTTAAATGCAACTTCATTGAACCGGAAAATTTCACGTTGTATATTAAACGAAAAAAAAACGACCCAAAAACGTTTTCGAAATATTGCATAGACCGTATATTACTCTACTATATTTATTATTAGGTTAACTTTGTTCGATTATAATATGCCCATTACATTGATTCGAAAATGTAAAATTTTTGGCTGAAAAACTTCACAAAAGTTGAAACTGTATACGTGGCCCCACTTTATAAACTTTTAATTCGAAAAAAAAAACGGAATTTAAAACTACAGTGGAGACACTGGAGGTTTAAATAGGAGATTTATTTAATCTTCTCAGTTAAAGCTCTAGGTGGAGATGTGCTATTAGACCTAAAAATTCCGCGTTCTTTTATGACCCCTAAAAGTATCAAATATTCTACGAAATCTTAAGGGGTGGCAACACGATGTTGGGTTTTTACTTATTTAAAAGTACTCAACTATATCGTTACTGAGTTTTAAGTGATAAAGAGAGAGTTACACTCAAAATATGAAATAAACGACTAAATTATGGCCTTCGTCATCCGCTGCCTCACTTCGAAAAAGTTCGTGCCAGGAGAAGGAGTAAAAAGAAAGTAAAATATTGCAAATTTTTAAATGAAATTTAAAATTTTTATATTTTCAGGATAAGCAAAAAAAAGCACATCACACACGCATACATTATTCTATATCATTTATATTATCATCAACATCAGGTAAGTTTATATTTTATCCCATCCGTTCAAACAACTTACATTAGAAACCACACTAACTCTCACTCCTACTCCCACTCTTATCATCACTCCATACTCCTATTCCCACTACCACTCCTTTTAGCACTCCTAGTCCCACCCCTCCTACTCCGACTCCTATTTCCATTTTCTCTCCCACTCCTACTCCTAATCTTCCCACCCCTACTCCAGCTACTACTAATCCTGTTCCCCTCAAACTCCTGCTACTCCTATTCCCATTCCCACTCCCACACTTACTTCCACTCTTACCCCAACTCCTACTCCCATAATACTCCTACTCCTACTCCCACTCTCAATCCCATCCTTTTGCCCCTACCAACCCCCACTCCCACTCCTACTACACCTACTCTGCTCCTACCCGCACTCCAATTCCCCTACCACTTCGTCTACCCCTACTTCCACAATCCCACGCCTACCCCCACTTCCACTCCTACTACCACTCCTGCTACTACTACTCCCACTCACAATCCCACTCCTACAACCCCACTCCATTCCTACCCCCACCCCATTACTACTCCTGTTCCTCTCCCAATCCCACTCCCATTCCTACCCCACCTCCCACTCCTGTTACTCCTACCCCCACTCCTATTCCCATGATACTCCTACTCTCAATGCCACCCCACTCTTGTTCCTCTCCCAAATCCACTCCAATTCCTACTCCCACTCCTGTTACTCCTACTCCCACTCCTTTCCCTTGATACTTCTACTCTCAATGCCACCCCACTCCTGTTCCTCTCCCAATCCCACTCCCATTCCTACCCCACTCCCACTTTTACTACCACTTCTAATCCCACTCCCAATACCACTACCAATTATATATATGGGGTATTCCATCCCATTTCGACCAATTTTGAACCCGGCCCCTTTTAGAATTGGCTGAAAGTTTTTCTTCTTTTTCTAGCTTATGAAAGACGTTTTTCAGAAATTTTTAAAATTTTTTCATCCAACTCAAAAAAAGTTTTTAAAAAAAACACTGTTTTTGTTTTTTAAAAATGCTATAACTTTTTCAAAAATTGACCGTTTGGGATCGTTTTTTTTTTAATATGTTTTTAAATGTACTTTTTTGAAAAAATACAAAAAATTATTTAAAGTTTTTTTTTTCAATTAAATAAAAAAAAAAAATTCTCGGCCCACTCCGGGATTAACAGGGATGATTGCAGAATTGATTGAAGTTTTGTATAAGAAAAAAGGCGAAATTCGAAAAATCTCGAAAACTGAAAAATTAGAAAAAAAAAGAACTTTACAAATTTTTTTGAATTGTTTCCTAAAGTACATTTAAAAAAAAATGTTTAAAAAAAAAAGATCCCAAGCGGTAAATTTTTGAAAAACTTATAGCATATTCGTTCCCGCCTGCCTAATACCAGAAGGTGCAAGTACCAGATCGTACCAGATTCGTATTCGGTAAAGGCCTACCTTCGGGGAGTAATTTTTGTTGTTACAGGAACAACATCCCAGGCTCGTATCCTAGGGCAAGTAAAAAGGCTTTAGAAAATGTTTATTATTATGTTTTCAAATAACTTGAATGCATTACCAAGAAAGGAATTTTTCATAAATGCATTACTAAAAACTGAAGCATGTAAAAATTTTCACTACCTTTGCAGATTAGGCTCCATTATAGAACTGTGTTTTTCGACAATTATTACCAGATTATTTGAAATTATTTTCATGATCATTTCTGAAATATTTTCATGGGCATTTTAAAATTAATTTTGTTTCTTAATTTATTTTCAGTCATATATAATGCCACGACTTACAAGAAGAAGAGACAGGGATAGTAATAGGGAGAGACGTCCTAATGTTAACACATCTCTCGCATTGGTTGATAGTTTTAAGGGTTCTTTGAACGATGTACCTCTTAGATTTATTAGCTTTGATATTGGAAATATGGATTTACGTTGTGAGCATTGTAATGCAATGCATTTCGAGAAAGAAATTACTGCAAAAAGCAGAAACTCCTTTTCGTTGTGTTGTCAAAGGGAAAAGTAACTTTGGCACCGTTCACACAAAACCAGTTTTTCAATAATTTATATGAGGGTTTACGCTCCAATAACCTGCTTTTAAAGCGGAGATCAACAAATTACTTTGAAAATATACGTAGTTTCAATTCATCTTTTGCGATGGTTAGTTCTGAAGCGGAAATAGCAGAGAATGTTACGCAAGGTGCTTATTATTTTAAAATTCACAATATCTTTTATCATAGAGCTGGCCCTTTAACGCATGAGCAAAATGCTAGGTCGAATCCCTGCTATGCTCAGTTATATTTCTATGATGTTGATACCGCAAATACTTTTAGACTGAGAGAAACATCAAATGCATTATGCGATATAGGCTTGATGACAGAAATATCTGCCCAATTGAATCAAGTTAACCCTTTTGTTCGGTCTTTTATTTCCATGAAAGAACCCGAAAATATATATAAGGAAATGTGTTTACTCATTACGGTTAATCGTGAGATGTCGAATATAGAGATGGGTATATTTAATGATGCTCTTGCAACAGATGTTGCCGTGATATTTAGTACAACAGATGGTGAACCTCCATTTGATAGAAGGATGGTATCATTTTATAAAAGGAGTGTTACGGTAAAGAATATTTCCGTTTTAGATTCATCTTTGGATCCGCTGGCCTATCCACTACTATTTCCCAATGGAAACGCGGGATGGCATCCTGATATATTGCATAGCAGACGAAGTACGTCTACTTCAAGTCGAGCTAGAATTAAAACTACTATGCTTGATCGCGTCATTTCGACTTGCGATCAGAGACGAATTCAGTCTTCTACATCATTCTAAAAAGCTTTATCTACAGTGGATTGTAGATATGTATGTTCGAGTTGAGGGAACAAGACTTAACTTTTTAAGACTTAATCAAGAAAACCTGAGGTGTGATGTTTTGTATAACATAACAGATTATCTGATCACAAATCCTCATAGTAATGGACATGAAAATATTGGAAGAGGAATTATTCTGCCATCTTCATTCACCGGCTCTCCCAGAAACATGTACCAAAACTATTTGGACGCTATGAATATAGTCCGTCATTTTGGTAAACCATCTCTGTTTATTACAATGACATGCAATCCAAATTGGCCAGAAATTACCAGGAGTGTTGATTTCAATGAAACACCCAATTATCGCCCAGAAATTATAGTGCGTGTGTTCAGTGCGAAACTAAATGATTTAATAAGCACAATAACTACAAAAAAAGTTTTCGGTACTGTTGCTGCTTATATTTATACAATAGAATTTCAAAAGAGAGCTTTGCCTCATGCGCACATATTGCCAACATTAGATGAAAGGGATAAACTTGAAGGTGTTAGTGATATAGACAAAGCCGTATGTGCGGAAATTCCTGACATTTAAATAAGCCCAAAATTGCATGAATACGTTTCGAAACATATGATGTATGGGCCATGTGGTGCTTTGAATGTTAACGCAGTTTGCATGAGAAATGGTAATTGTTCCAAGAGTTTTTCCAAAAATTGTTGCGAGACCACACGAGCAGAAGTGAATGGGTTTCCAATGTATAGAAGACGTGGGAATGGTGTTAGTGTTGATATTTGTGGTGCGTCTCTTGATAACCTTTATGTTGTACCATATAATCCATATTTGCTTGCCAAATTTAATTGCCACATTAATGTTGAGGTTTGCTCAACGGTTAAAAGTGTGAAATACATTTATAAATATGTATATAAAGGATATGACAGTGCAACTGTCAGGTTAGCTACTGAACACGTTAATGCTGGTGAAGTAGACAATTGTGACAAGATTCAAAACTTTTTGAATGGACGTTACGTTGGTTCCACTGAAGCGGCTTGGCGAATTTTCCAATTCCCTATGCACTGTCAGTCCCATTCAGTAACGCGATTTGACGTTCACTTACCGCAAAGACAAAACATTGTGTTTATTAATGGTCAGGCACAACGATCTGTTCAGAATTTGAGAAAAACCAGGTTGTTGGCATTTTTTCATTTGAATATTGAAGATCCTTCGGCAAATTCATATAAATATTTAGAAATTCCATTGCATTATACTTGGGAAGATAAAACCAAGAAATGGAAAAAAAGACAGCGAGGCGGTGATAAAACTATTGCTCGCATGTATGTAGTGTCGCCGAAGGATATTGAACTCTTCCATTTACGTTTACTCCTTTTACATATAACTGGGCCAAAATCGTTTATGGACGTTCGGACATGTAATGGGGTTATATATAATACATTTGTGGAAGCGTGTCGTGCTAGGGGAATCGCCTCAAATGATAACGAATGGCGCGAGTGCTTAGAAGAAGCGCGACAATTTCATTCTCCTAAACAAATGCGTCACTTATTTGCTGTGATATGTGCGCTAAATGTTCCAGCAAATGCTTTGGCGCTGTGGAATGAGTTTAAAAATTCACTTTCTGAAGATTTCCTGAGAGAAAGCGAAATGTTTCATTTTCATTTAATCGTGCACTATTAGAAATCGAAGATGTGCTTCTTAGTCATAACGTGACATGTCACAGCCTTGGATTACCAGTTCCCACAGCAAATCCTGCTGTAACAAGTACAGATGTTCCTCAACCTGAAAATGAGCTAATTTTATTTGAAGACTATTACTCACGAGCAAACAACGAGCAACGTACAATAATAGACCGCGTTATCCAGGAAATACAGTCTCATGATACTGGTTCTAATGTGTTCTGCGTTACTGCTCATGCAGGTTGCGGTAAAACTTTTATGCAAACTGCTTTAATTCACAGGTTGAATTCACTTAATCTTCCATGCATTGCGACTGCTTTTAGTGGCATAGCATCAACTCTTTTGATTGGTGGAAGAACAGTGCACAATGTGTTTAAATTACCCATTCCTGTTGTCGAAAATTCTGTACCGAATATCACCCCAAACAGTGCTCAAGGAAGATATATATTAATTCAGCTGCGCTGATAATAATTGACGAAATTTCCATGTTTCCAGCTGTTTTTAAGAATTCTACTGTGGTTTGAGCCATTTTGTTTTTTCTTGTTTGGTAGTTTGGCGTCTCTGTTAAACTTTCCTTTTGTTCCTGTTTTTCTTCTTCTTTCTGTTCTACTTTTGGTTCCTCTTCTAAATCGGATGCTGACTCCAGAGGGAATGTGCTATAGTCTATTTCTATATCCTTCTTGAAACTCGTTGGTACTATGAATTCTATATCTTATCTTGCCAGTGAGGACACCAATTTGTCTCTAATGCTGGAAAAAATTTGATATGCTTGGTCTTTTCGATTGCCGCCTAGTTTACCATTTAACTGTTGAATTATTTTTCCTATTTTGTTAAATGTCTCAACTATTATTATACTCAGTTGAGCAGAGCTCACAGAGTATATTAAGTTTGATTGGATAACGGTTGGTTGTACATATATAAAGGAATCGAGATAGATATAGACTTCCATATATCAAAATAATCAGGATCGAAAAAAAATTTGATTGAGCCATGTCCGTCCGTCCGTCCGTCCGTCCGTCCGTCCGTCCGTCCGTCCGTCCGTCCGTCCGTCCGTTAACACGATAACTTGAGTAAATTTTGAGATATCTTGATGAAATTTGGTATGTAGGTTCCTGAGCACTCATCTCAGATCGCTATTTAAAATGAACGATATCGGACTATAACCACGCCCACTTTTTCGATATCGAAAATTTCGAAAAACCGAAAAAGTGCGATAACTCATTACAAAAGACAGATAAAACGACGAAACTTGGTAGATGGGTTGACGTTATGACGCAGAATAGAAAATTAGTAAGATTTTGGACAATGGGCGTGGCCCCGCCCACTTTTACAAGAAGGTAATTTAAAAGTTTTGCAAGCTGTAATTTGGCAGTCGTTGAAGATATCATGATGAAATTTGGCAGGAACGTTACTACTATTACTATATATGTGCTAAATAAAAATTAGCAAAATTGGATTAAGAACACGCCCACTTTTTAAAAAAAAATTTTTTTAAATTCAAATTTTAACAAAAAATTTAATATCTTTACTGTATATAAGTAAATTAAGTCAAAATTCAACTCCAGTAATGATATGATGCAACAAAATACAAAAATAAAAGAAAATTTCAAAATGGGCGTGGCTCCGCCCATTTTCATTTAGTTTGTCTAGAATAATTTTATTGCCATAAGTCGAACAAAAATTTACCAATCCTTCTCAAATTTGGTAGGAGCATAGATTCTATGACGGTAACTGTTCTCTGTGAAAATGGGCGAAATCGGTGGAAGCCACGCCCAGTTTTTATACACAGTCCACCGTCTGTCCTTCCGCTCGGCCATTAACACAATAACTTGAGCAAAATCCGATATATCTTTACTAAACTTAGCCCACGTACTTACCTGAGCTCACTTTTTCTTGGTATAAAAAATGGGCGAAATCTGACCATAACCACGCCCACTTTATCGATATCGAAAATTATGAAAAATGAAAAAAATGCCATAATTCTATACCAAATACGAAAAAAGGGATGAAACATGGTAACTGGATTGGTTTGTTGACGCAAAATATAACTTTGGAAAAATCTTTGTAAAATGGGTGTGACACCTACCATATTAAGTAGAAGAAAATGAAAAAGTTCTACAAGGCGAAATCAACAGCCCTTGGAATCTTGGCAGGAATACTGTTAGTGGTATTGCATATATAAATAAATTAGCAGTACCCGACAGATGATTTTCTGGATCACCTGGTCCACATTTTGGTGGATATCACGAGAACGCCTTCACATATACATCTAAGGGCCACTCGCTTTTAAAACCCTCATTAATACCTTTAATTTGATATCCATATCGTACAAAAACATACCAGAGTCACCCCTGTCCCACCCTAATGGCGATATCTCGAAAAGGCGTCCACCTATAGAACTAATGCCCCCTCTCTCTTAAAATGCTCAGTAACACCTTTCGTTTGATACCCATATCGTACAAACATTCTAGAGTAACCCCTGGCCCACCCTAATGGCGATATCTCGAAAAGGCGTCCACCATAGACCTAGTGTCCACTCCCTCTTAAAATGCTCAGTAACAGCTTTCGTTTGATACCCATATCGTACAAACATTCTAGAGTCACCCCTGGCCCACCCTAATGGCAATATCTCGAAAAGGCGTCCACCTATAGACCTAATGCCCACTCCCTCTTAAAATGCTCAGTAACACCTTTCGTTTGATACCCATATCGTACAAACATTCTAGAGTCACCCCTGGCCCACCCTAATGACAATATCTCGAAAAGGCGTCCACCAATAGACCTAATGCCCACTCCCTCTTAAAATGCTCAGTAACAGCTTTCGTTTGATACCCATATCGTACAAACATTCTAGAGTCACACCTGGCCCACCCTAATGGCGATATTTCGAAAAGGCGTCCACCTATAGAACTAAGGATTACTCCCTTTTAAAATACTCATTACCACCTTTCATTTGATACCCATATCGTACAAACACATTCTAGAGTCACCCTGGCCCACCCTAATGGCGATATCTCGAAAAGGCGTCCACCTATAGACCTAATGTCCACTCCCTCCTAAAATGCTCAGTAACACCTTTCGTTTGATACCCATATCGTACAAACATTCTAGAGTCACCCCTGGCCCACCCTAATGGCGATATCTCGAAAAGGCGTCCACCTATAGACCTAATGTACACTCCCTCTTAAAATGCTCAGTAACACCTTTCGTTTGATACCCATATCATACAAACATTCTAGAGTCAGCCCTGTCCCACCCTAATGGCGATATCTCGAAAAGGCGTCCACCTATAGACCTAATGCCCACTCCCTCTTAAAATGCTCAGTAACACCTTTCGTTTGATACCCATATCGTACAAACATTCTAGAGTCACACCTGGCCCACCCTAATGGCGATATCTCGAAAAGGCGTCCACCTATAGAACTAAGGATTACTCCCTTTTAAAATACTCATTACCACCTTTCATTTGATACCCATATCGTACAAACACATTCTAGAGTCACCCTGGCCCACCCTAATGGCGATATCTCGAAAAGGCGTCCACCTATAGACCTAATGCCCACTCCCTCTTAAAATGCTCAGTAACACCTTTCGTTTGATACCCATACCGTACAAACATTCTAGAGTCACCCTTGGTCCAGCTTTATGGCGATATCTCGAAAAGGCGTCCACCTATAGAACTAAGGATTACTCCCTTTTAAAATACTCATTACCACCTTTCATTTGATACCCATATCGTACAAACACATTCTAGAGTCACCCTGGCCCACCCTAATGGCGATATCTCGAAAAGGCGTCCACCTATAGACCTAATGCCCACTCCCTCTTAAAATGCTCAGTAACACCTTTCGTTTGATACCCATATCGTACAAACATTCTAGAGTCACCCTTGGTCCACCTTTATGGCGATATCTCGAAAAGGCGTCCACCTATAGAACTAAGGATTACTCCCTTTTAAAATACTCCTTACCACCTTTCATTTGATACCCATATCGTACAAACACATTCTAGAGTCACCCCTGGCCCACCCTAATGGCGATATCTCGAAAAGGCGTCCACCTATAGACCTAATGCCCACTCCCTCTTAAAATGCTCAGTAACACCTTTCGTTTGATACCCATATCGTACAAACATTCTAGAGTCACCCCTGGCCCACCCTAATGGCGATATCTCGAAAGGGCGTCCACCTATAGACCTAATGCCCACTCCCTCTTAAAATGCTCAGTAACACCTTTCGTTTGATGCACATATCGTACAAACACATTCTAGAGTCACCCCTGGCCCACCCTAATGACGATATCTCGAAAAGGCGTCCACCTATAGACCTCATGCCCACTCCCTCTTAAAATGCTCAGTAACACCTTTCGTTTGATACCCATACCGTACAAACATTCTAGAGTCACCCCTGGCCCACCCTAATGGCGATATCTCGAAAAGGCGTCCACCTATAGACCTAATGCCCACTCCCTCTTAAAATGCTCAGTAACACCTTTCATTTGATTCCCATATCGTACAAACACATTCTAGAGACACCCCTGGTCCACCTTTATGGCGATATCTCGAAACGGCGTCCACCTATGGAACTAAGGATCACTCCTTTTCAAAATACTCATTAACAGCTTTCATTTGATACCCATATCGTACAAACACATTATAGAATCACCCCTGGTCCACCTTAATGGGGACATCTCGAAAAGGCGTCCACCGATAGACCTAAGGCCCACTCCCTTTTAAAATGCTCAGTAGCACCTTTCATTTGATACCCATATCGAACAAACAAATTCTAGAGTCAGCCCTGGTCTACCTTTATGGCGATATCCCTAAATGGCGTTCATCCATAGAACTATGGCCTATTCTCTCTTAAAATACTCTTTAATACCTTTCATTTGATACATATGTTATACAACCACATTCCAGGGTTACCCCAGATTGATTTTCCTTATTTTGTCTCCATAGCTCTCAACTGAGTATGTTATGTTCGGTTACACCCGAACTTAGCCTTCCTTACTTGTTTTACGATGCGTTTATACTGTTTCTGCCTTTACATTTGTATTTTTATTAATACATTTGTAAGATTTTTCTCCTATCGGTTTTTCTTCTATGAGTAGTTTAACGATATCTTCCCATTTGCCCATTGTTAAAATTTAGTTAAACCTTATCTAAACCGTCTGCGCGGCTGGTATATCGATTTTTTTGGGAATTTATTATGGGTTGAGTAGAGTTTCAGAAGCAAACTGATGCAAATGACTACGCAGATTATTAGAAGCATGATTTTGATAGTATCTAGTGCCTCAGTATGATCTACTACTTGGACTGAGTTTACAACGTTTGCCGTTGGTTTTTCTATTTTTGATTCTTGGCTTCCCATCTTAAAAAAATATGAAGACAAAAAAAATTTTTTTTTGTTTTTTTTTCTTTTATTAAACAATTTTTCTCTTTTTTTCAATATATTAATCTGTTCTTCCCATAAATTTAACTTCGTACCTATATAATTCTCGGGTGTTGTTGCTGGTGGGTTTCTTACATTCCATATTGTTGGTTCCCCAGGTATATCAATAAGCTTCCTCCATTTTTTCAACCATACTAGAGTTTTTTCCTCATCTACAATTTTAATTTCATTTTTAAGGTCCTCAAATGGGGCTTTTAAACAACTTTTAATTTTTCTTGATCTTTCCATAATTTTAAAATCAATAGTTTTACAAAATTGTATTTTATTTTTTTTTTTTCAACACCCTAATGTTTACCTTGCTGGGTTTGGTTTTTATTTTGATAATTATTTTTCCTTAATTCCTTGATTTCTTGTTTTAGTTTAATTTTTTCTGCTTGATTTGGGCTTAAATTAATTTTTTCATAAATCTTGGCTATTGTTTTTCGAATGGCAAATTGCTTTCCTCCTCTTTTTCTTTTCAATTTTATCGGTTTGGGAACTTTAGGGTCCTCAAATTTTTGATTCTTATTTCGCTGTCTATATTCCTCGATTGTTATTGGCTTAGGGCCTTGTTTAGGTATTTCAGGTGTTTTGTTTTCACCTTCTTCGAACTTCAGATTTAGTTTAACTAATCTTTCAAAAATTTTATCAAATTGGCTTTGACTTTGTATGTTCTCTTCTTGGAATATATCTCAAAATTTAGCAAAAAAAAAAAAGGTTTTTACAGCATAAATTTGAATTTTTGCTTGTAGGCAGCCGTTAGGTTGCCCGAATATTTTTCCTGCTTAGAAATCATGTCTAAAATGTTAAATAAAAAAAATAATAATAAATATAAGGCGCGATAACCTCCGAAGAGATCTAAGGCCGAGCTTCTCTTCCAATTTGCGTCGTGCTCCTCTTGATTTTCCCTACAAATTGGCCGGACGGGACCTACATGTTTTATGCCGACTCCGAACGGCATCTGCGAGGCAGATGAGTTTTCACTGAGAGCTTTTCATGGCAGAAATACACCCGAGCTCTTGCCAAACACTGCCGAGGGGCGACAGCACTTAGAAAAATTTTCTTCTAATTGAAAAACCTTATTTCTCAAATTTGGATGTTGCTTGCCCCGTGTGTGAACCCATGGGATACGGTGTGGTAGGCGGAGCACGCTACCATCACACCGCGGTGGCCGCTTTAATGTTAAAACTATTTCAAAATTAAGGTAATTATTTTTATTATATTTATACTTATTATGTTGCCACTCTTATTTCGAATGTGGTTCTTTTGTTCCTTCCAAGGAAATATCAATAGTTTTACTGGTCATATCCACTGCTCCTGCATCATTTCGATTATAAAGCCCGTACATTATCATAAAAATTGCTAAATGGCGTCATTTTTGAGTGCTCCAAATTGGTCATATCCAATGCTCCTGCATCAGTTCGATTATAAAGCCCGTAAATTATCAAAAAATTTGCTAAATGGCGTCATTTTTGAGTTCTCCAAATTTAATTCATCGAAAACATCATTTGCTTCTTTTACAAGGCTTAGGCTGTAATCAGCCAGTAAATCCTTGCCAGCTATGAAATTAGGCTGAAAATTCAGCCAGTAGAATCATAGGCAGGATCGCTATATAAAAGATTAAATGCAGGTAAATGAGTTTTGACATCAGTGAGCGAATTCTGAATGTCTCTTTATTCAAATATTTCAGCTTATTTATATTAAATTATTCTAAACATATTCTTACATACATATTTACATTTAAGCATATATACTTCCATGCATATCTACCTTAAGCATATATACTTACATACCTACATACAACTCGATACAAAATATGTACCTACACGTCTGTGTTGAGCTGTGGCTTCTGTGGGAAATGCAATGTTTGCAAATTTGCTGGAATTCAAATTTGTTTGGTTGTGTGTTATACACAAACCTGTATTAAATCGTGTGACTGGCTATGTCAGCAATAATTATCATTATGTGTTGATGAACATTTAGACTATTTTTGTATCAGGGTAGCATATTAGACTGATTTAAATATTTGGCCTTAAATTGTTGGCTGTTTACACTACAACACGACTTTTCGTGGAACGTTGCTTTAGTTTTAGGATGAGTTCTTTTATAGAATCTCCCAACATAGGATAGGACTTTCAATGCCCTGGGCAGATTTGAAAATCGGTCGAGAATATCAATTTTATCTACCCTTGTCGTGGCATATGTTTGTGCCCTCTTCTCCTCAACGAACCTTTTGTATTCGGTGTCTTGTGCTAGCCAGTGGGAATTGTCTTCTTGCAGCCAAGAAGGTCTCTGCCACCACAACGAATTGTTGACCAAATCTGACGCTAGTAGTCCTCTGCTTCCCAAATCCGCTTGATTAGATTCTGAGTCCACGTGAAGCCAGTCCTTGTTACCGACCATGTCGATGATCTTGGTGATCCGATGTGCAACGAAGGTGGACCAGGAACATGGCGGCTTCCTTATCCATGCGAGCACTATGGTTGAATCCGTCCATAGACGCAGTTTTATGGGTCCCATTCTGATGTTCCTAAAAATGGATTCGGTTATTTCTGCGAGCCGAACTGCTCCACAGAGTTCTAGACGTGGAAGTGATATAGTCTTCACTGGGGCTACTCGGGTTTTTGCTATCAATAGATTTGTGAAAATTTTATCGTCCCTTTTTATGCGCATGTAGATTGCTGCTGCATATGCCTTTTCCGATGTATCGCAAAAGCCATGTATTTCGATGTCGTCCTCTGGCGTGAAATTGACCCATCGCGGTATCATAGTGTTGTCTATCTCGTGGTACTGCTCTGTGAAATTTTTCCATCGTTCCAATGTACTAGTCGATACTGGTTCGTCTCAAGCTGTGCCCTCTAACCATATACTCTGCATGAGTATTTTCGCCACGATGACCATTGGTGCAAGCCATCCTAAGGGGTCGAAAAGTTTGGCGACTGCCGATAATATTGTTCGTTTCCTAATGTTTTCAGGGTTTTCCAACGCGCTTGATTTAAAATAGAAGATATCGGAATGGGCATTCCATCGAATCTTAGTGCCTTGACTGAGCTGATATCTTCGAATGCCAGGAAATTTTCACTGAGCAGATCTGTTGTAGGTATATCCTTAAGAATTTCCCCTGAATTTGACGTCCATTTGCGTAGTGGGAAGCCCGCCGGGTGTAGAACTTGACGAATTTCACCTCTCGTTTTAATGGTTGATGTGATTGTGTGTCCACCCGCTAGCACGTCGTCTACATACATGCATTCCCTCAGTATGTTAGCCGCTGTAGGGTGCGAATTTGCTACATCTTCGGCCAGTTGTAGGAGTGTTCTTATCGCAAGATATGGAGCGCAGTTCACTCCGAAGGAAACGGTCTTTAGCTCGTAAAGGCTGATAGGGTCGTTCGGGGACGTGCGATAGACAATCTGTTGAAATTTGGTGGGATTTTCGTTCACCCAAATTTGCCTATACATCTTCTCGATGTCGCTGTTAAAGACGAATGATACAGTCGCCAACGTTAAATTAAAATGGGTAGGTCTGCTTGGAGTACTGGACCTGGGTGGAGTATGTCGTTTAGACTAATTCCATTTGCCGTCGGACTTGACGCGATGAAGACGACGCGCACCTTGGTAGTGGTACTTTTCGCCTTAACAACGGCGTGGTGGGGCAGAAAATAATTATCCGAATCGTCGGATGGAATATTGCTTTTGATTTTTCGCATATGTCCCAGCGTTTCGTATTCTGACAGGACTCGAACATACTCTTTCCCTAAGTCTGGGTTTTTTTGTAAACGCCCCTCATTTCTAAAGAATTGTGAACATGCGCGTCTCAGTGACGGTCCTAAATTAATATTCGCAAGATAATCCTGCCTGAATGGCAGTGAAACTGTATATCTTCGTCGTCATGTTGTGTCTTCAAATAATTGTTCACAATACCTTTCTTCTTCTTTACGCATTTTATTTTTGGGCAGATTTTCTACCTCCCAGAAATCTTTTAATTGATTGTCTAACGCAACCTCGTTGTAGAATGGCATAATGCTCTTCGTTGGACTCGGTGCTTCGATGCGACCGGTTGGAATCCAACCGAACACTGTCTCTTGGGCCAAAATTGTATTTAGTATATTCTTTTTCAGACCGCTCAGTATAATTTGGGGATACATGTCTCCTCCAAGTATGAGGTCTACGTCTTCGTTGATGTAGAACCTCTTGTCTGCCAAAACCAAGTCTGGGAATGCCTGCATAGTCATGGCGTTGATATGGCAGGATGGAAGATTCCCAGTGAGTTTGGCTAGGATAGAACGGGTGTAGTCAGGCTGAAGCAGACATCCACTGGTGAACGTAATTCAATTTTGGATGCTTCTTTCACCTGAGCTGACACCGCATTTGTGATGCCTGAAACTTGGGCATGCATTTTCCTCGCTGGTAAATTGATTCTGCGTTTCAGTCTTTCAGTTATAAAGGAACATTCAGACCCTGAATCAATTAATGTCCGCGCGGAGAAGTCGGTACCATTATGGCGAATGTGTACGCGAGCAGTTCCTAATAGTACGCCTGTGCTGGAATTGGCATGACAGGATTTTACATTCTGGTTCGCAGATTATCGCGCCTGTGCCGAAGTTGTTGGGATATTATCCGCATCTTTGAAAGTATTAAGATACCTTTGTTCTCGTATCTTTCACACAAGTTTTTCCTTGTCTTTTCCCTATCTCGAAACCTTCATTTGTGAGAGGGTATTTTTTAACGATGCCTTTTGCTTCGCCCTCCGTTTTGTTATTAAGGTGGAATAACTTTTCCACCCCTTTCAAGCTAGAATTGTTTATATAAATTTCCGTGAACAGGTTACGAAAAGTTGGCCAAGACAGATAATCCCCTTTAAAAACGTCCGTGTCGCAAGCAGGGAGGCGAATTTTATGCTCATGAGGTTCTTGCTCAGGGTTGACATTCTTGTCCTCTTTCTTGTATTTTTCTGCCTCAGCAGATATAGACGCTAAGCATCGCATGTAGATTGCATATGCTGCTTTTTGCTTCTTTCTTATTGCCATAACGTCATATCCTGACACCTCATCCGACCCCAGAAGCGAATCAAACGCAGACTTTACCTTCTTCCACAAGGACCGCAACTCTTCCTGCTGTATCGCAAGGGTGTGTTTGCTATGGTCGCTTTCCGGAATAAGGTTGTAATCTGTATCAAACTCTGCGGTTAATTCTACTAACCTGATGTACGTTTCCATTGTTTTGATTACGTTTATTAATGAGAAAATTGCCGGTTAGAGAAATAGAACTCTTCAGAGTTAAAATATTTGCCCACACGTAAATAAAAACTATTGAAATTCGAAGTTTTATTATTTGTTTTGTTTATTGCAGACTTTGTCAGAGTAGCGACAACGAAAAGGGCTTATTTTATACACTTTTTGTCACAGCAGTACAACAACAAAGGCTTTGTCTTATAGACTTTTGCCTCAGCAGCAGCGTTGCCATATATATTTTACCAAGTCGTCAGATGCCGCCCAAAAAATTGTCAAAAATCGTCATATGTATGACAACAACCAATAACAACCAAAGTTGAGTTAGTACGAAGTTGGGTTATTACAGGGGATACCAAAATTAGATCGCCGGATTTCATTCAATTGTCTTTGATTGTTATTTTTTGTTGGCACATACAACATATATAATCGTTTTTAATTCATTTCATTTTATTTTATAAATAACAAAAACGTCTGAAAAGATAAATTTTGTATTACCTTTGGTATAGGTACTTCTTTTCAGTAATTTTAAAAATTATTTTTCTTTTCTTTTCTTTGAGCTCGAATCAAACCTCGTATAAACTCCTGTATCATTTTAGTTTCTTAGTTATGCATTTTCGTGTTCATTTTTTTAGCATATTTATTTGCGGTTCAATATTATGACAGGAAAAGTTAATCAATTTTAAATAATCTTGTGCTAGCAATATTCCTATTAATTTATCAGTTTCCAACGGTTTCGGATTTTTGTTTTGTTTAATTAATGCACATAAATTAGAAAAAGCGTATGTGGAGTCAGCTTGTTTGCTAATAGAAATAGTTTTTCAAGAAACATCTGGAGGAGCCTTAGAAATGTCTTCAAAATATGTCTTAAATTCTAAAAACTGTAATTCCCTATACTCGCTATCAATATCCTGCACAATTTTCTGATCGATTGTGTGCGAAAAATATTGCAAGACCATATGCAAAGAATCAATTTTTTCCAGCAACTTCTTTGGGATCCATGAAACTTAAGTTTTGTAGAACAACGCTTTCTAATTTGATCACACAGTGCAATGTAAACAAGTAAAGGTGTCTAAGTTCGGGTGTAACCGAACATTATATACTCAGCGTGAAGTTCAATTGTACATTTCATTTCAGATAAATTACTTTTCTACATAACACGTGGCACCGCCCGTTTAAAAAAAATATCTCCCCATTTCCTCTTACAATAAAACTTGATAAGTGAAATATCATTGATTCAAAAATATTTTTTGCTAAGTTATAGTTTATTATTCTAGTCTACGACCCTTTTAAACTTGTTTTTGATCTAATTTGCCGTGGTCTTTAACCGATCACATCCATTTTTACTAGAAATATTTTCTGCTATAAGGAAAATATGTGCATACAATTTCATTACGATATGTTAATGTTTCTTCGAGTTATGGCTCATAAAAGGGGCGGTGCCCCACCCATTTTCAAAAATTTTAGTGTTTTCCAATTTAATATTATAATTCAATTTAAAAAAAAAATTCTATTGACACAAAGCTCTTTTTCGCTTAGATATAGCTTATTACTTTCGTCCACGACCCTTTTAAAAATCTTTTATATAAAAGTGAGCGTGGTCCTTGACCGATTTCGTTAATTTTTCGTCAAAGCATTCCTTATAGTAAAGGCAACCTCTCTGACGAATTTTGTTAGGATAGGTTTTACGATTTTTGTTTTATGATTAATAATATTTGTAAAATTGATTTTATCACAAGTGGGCGGTGCCACGCCCCATTTTAAGTGTTTTCAAATTTTTATCAAGAGTCTCAATATCAGTGCACGTGTCAGATTTAAATATTCTAGGTGTATTATTTACCAAATAATCAGGTTTTTCATGTTTTCCAAAATGTTATATACATAAAAAAGTGGGCGTGGTTATCATCCGATTTCGCTCATTTTCAATACCATTCTATTCTGGGTCAAGATAAGCTAGTGTACCAAATTTGGTGAAGATATCTCAATATTTACTCAAGTTATCGTGTTAACGGACGGACGGACATGGCTCAATCAAATTTGTTTTCGACACTGATGATTTTGATATATGGAAGTCTATATCTATCTCGATTCCTTTATACCTGTACAACCAACCGTTATCCCATAAAAGTTAATATATTCTGTGTGCAAAGCACACTGAGTATAAAAATTACACAGGATTGTGGACAAACTATTAAAACAAATTAAAATTTTGGCAGTTTTGTTGGGTGCACACTCCGGCTTTACAAAATTATAAATTTACTTAAAGTCTTGTTATTTCTGAATATTCATATTGTAACGAATTTACTGCAATTTCCCTTATTTGCAATCTTCTGCCAACATTCGTATCGCTAAACTGTTGAATAAATAACTCCAATACTGAATAATGGAAAAGTGGTCTTTATTAAAGTACTTCACAATAACACTTATACTGTGCAACGAATAGCTTGCTTAATAACCAAACTGATTGATAGCTCAAATTAAACTGATTTCTCGCCTCCACTGTAGTCCCCTTTTATACTGTCCGACCTCCTCGTTGCATATTTCTAGGCTTTTCTAATTCCAGAACCAGTTAGTTATACATTTCTCAGCTACAAACTACAGATGTATAATAACTTCCACAATCACAAATGCATACCTTTAGCAGCATTTCAGATAAGATATCTGCATTAGCTTGTGCGTTGCTTCTCCGCCGCGTGCACGCGTATTTGTAGACATAATTATTGATGTGAATTCACGTCACTGCTTAGCATCGGCCTAGAGATGGCAGTACCCCTTAGTGTTGCTAATATTCGTAAAGCGCCAAATACACGACACGAACATTTCCGCGAACATTCCGCAATCTTGTTCGCAGCTTTGGCCATACACCATATGAACTTTTGGCCAAACATTAGTTCTCTTTCAGACAGCGATGAACACGGACAACAATTGTGCTGCAGCAATATTGCTCGCTGTGGCAATTAAGCGTAAAAAAAAGAAGATCGCAAAAAAAGAATTTGGTGCAAAGAATGGTTTAATATTCGTATGAGCAAGGCAATATATTTTTTTTTTTTCGATGGCAAAGATTTATACATTTCAATAAATTCACTCAGAAATTTTTTATTGTCCATTTTACTTTTCCGCGCACGTCTGTTCCGTTCAGAAATTACTACGATTATGAGCTATTTCGCCATACACGCAAGTACAGTTCGCGCAAATGTTCGCCAAAAATTAAAATATTTTGATTTTTGGCGAACATTTTCGCGAACTAGCAAACACCACCATACACGACAGAAAAGGTCGCAGAAACATGACATAACGGGAATGTTCGCGGAAATGTTCGTGTCGTGTATTTGGCGCTTAACACTGCCCTCCACCTAAGTCTGATCGTCCCGATCAGACAAATCTCTCGATCTAAATGCTGCTAGCCTCTCCAAATAAACCACTTTCCTTTTGGTTCCTGGTTTGCCAATGGTTTGTATGCGGTACACTACATCGTTGATCCGTTTTACAACTTTGTATGGGCCTTCCCAATTACACTGCAATTTCGGGGACAACCCTTTTTTCCGTTGTGGGTAGTATAGCAGCACCAAATCTTCTTTCTGAAACCCTTCCGAATTAATTGCTTTATCGTACCTCGCTTTCATCTTGTCACTCATAATCTTTGCTCGTTGCCTTACCAGATCGTGTATCTCTCTCAGCTCTTCTTCCAAGACACCAGTGGATTTCTTGACATTCCTCACCGCATCGGCATCTATCCCATACTTCAAATCAGCTGGCAGTCGAAGGTGATTGCCAAAAATTACCATTGCGGGGGTTTGGCCCGTTGTCTCATGTAGCCGATCGGTAGGCCATCAAGAATAATGATATGTGTGTATCCCAGTCCTTATGGTTGTTGTTGTAGCAATGCTTCGACCCACCTAACAGCCGCGACCGATCACAAATTGTCATCAATATCCTCTAACGGGAGTCCAAGGAAACTTGCCGTTTCAACAGGGGTGGACCATAAGGAGAGGGATGTTAGAGGCGTTGGTCCCACATTACAATTAAAGAGATGGTTGGTGTCATGTGGGGACACATTGCAAGCGGGGCATACATTTTGTATGTCGGGGTTGATTCTGGATAGGTAAGAGTTTAACCTGTTACAGTATCCAGAACGAAGTTGAGCAAGAGTGACACGCGTTTCCCTGGGGAGTATGCGTTCCTCTTCCGCGAGTTTTGCATACTTTTCTTTAAGTACTGGATTCACGAGGCAATTCCCTGCATAAAGGTCCGACGCCTGCTTATGGAGTTCACCAAGGACCTGCTTGTGTTTTTTCGCTTCATACGGCTGTTTTCTCAGGTGCCGTATTTCCTCAAAATGCTTACGGAGATGACTCCTTAAGCCCCTAGGCGGTGCTGGTTCATCAATCAGATGTCTGTTGGGATGCTCAGGTTTCTGGGTATTCAACAGGAACTGTTTGGTCAGCATCTCATTTCTCTCCCTGATGGGGAGTATTCTCGCCTCATTATGCAGATGGTGTTCTGGGGACATAAGAAGACAGCCAGTGGCAATTCTGAGAGCAGTATTTTGGCAGGCCTGTAGCTTTTTCCAGTGGGTAATTTTTAGGCTTGGCGACGATATGGGTGATGCGTAGCACGTAATCGGCTGGCTAATTGCTTTGTATGTAGTCATGAGCGATTCTTTATCTTTTCCCCAGGTACTTCCAACGAGGGATTTGAGGATTTTGTTACGGCTCTGAATTCTCGGAAAAATTGCGGCTGCGTGCTCACCAAAATGTAGATCCTGATCAAACGTCACACCCAAGATTTTGGGGTGTAGGACAGTCGGTAGCGTAGTGCCATTGACGTGGATGTTCAAAATGGTCGACATTTGGGACGTCCATGTTGTAAATAAGGTCGCGGAAGATTTAGTCGGAGATAATTCCAGGTTTCGCGAGGCGAAAAAACTGGAGATATCAGGGAGGTAGCCGTTTATTTTATTGCATAGCTCATCGATCTTTGGGCCTGTGCCTGAGGCCATTAATGTGCAGTCATCGGCGTAGGAAACGATTGTGACTCCTTCCGGTGGGGAAGGTAGCTTAGATATGTAGAAATTAAACAAAAGTGGGGATAGGGCACCACCCTGTGACACCCCTTGTTTAATTCTCCTTGGTTTTGATGTTTCGTTTGATGTTTCACCGATGCCTGCCGACCACCCAGATAATTTGCGATCCACCATTTAAGACATAGGGGAAGGGTATACCCTTCCAGGTCTTGCAGTAACGAGCCATTGTTGACCGTATCAAAAGGTTTTGATAGGTCTAGCGCTACGAGCACTGTTCTATGGTGGGGGTATTGATTTAAACCGCAATTTATCTGGGTGCTAATGGTATTTAGCGCGGTGGTAGTGCTATGGAGTTTTCTGAAGCCATGCTGATGAGAGGCTAGCTGCAAATTTGCTTGGAAATAAGGGAGAAAAATGGCTTCAAGCGTCTTTGCTACTGGCGATAGGAGAGATATCGGACGATACGACTCTCCTATGTTAGCTGGTTTCCCAGGCTTTAGTAGCGGGACCACCTTGGTCATTTTCCTTTTCTCGGGTATGACAAAGGTGGAAAGAGACAGGTTGAAGACATGTGCTAAATATTTGAAACCCTCTTTCCCTAGGCTTTTAAGCATCGGCATGGCTATGCCGTCTGGGCCCACTGCTTTGGATGCTTTAGCGCGACCAATGGCGTCATCAACCTCTTTAGCGGTGTTTAAGCGACTTAAACTATGAACATTTTTCGTTCGTTTGTTTCAGTAGCCATTGAGTGTGCTTGTAATTCTCAACTGGTTAGTGAAATATTCTAAAGACATAGTTTGAGTTTTTTAATTAAAAGCGAGGTTCTTCGGATGGTGTGCTAATACATCAGAGCCCAGTCCTCGCCTCCATATCACACTTTAAAGGGGTTCTTCAAATAGAAGATGAGGTGGCTCATTAGAGCGAAACCTCAGAGTGCCCAACGCTCGCCCCAAATTAAATAAATAGAGGTTCTTCGGATGGTGTGCTAATACATCAGAGCCCAGTGCTCGCCTCCATATCACACTTTGAAGGGGTGCTTCAAATAGAAGATGAGGTGGCTCATTAGAGCGAAACCTCAGAGTGCCCAACGCTCGCCCCAAATTAAATAAATAGAGGTTCTTCGGATGGTGTGCTAATACATCAGAGCCCAGTGCTCGCCTCCATATCACACTTTGAAGGGGTTCTTCAAATAGAAGATGAGGTGGCTCATTAGAGCGAAGCCTCAGAGCCCCCAGTGCTCGCCCCAAATTAAATAAATAGAGGTTCTTCGGATGGTGTGCTAATACATCAGAGCCCAGTGCTCGCCTCCATATCACACTTTGAAGGGGTTCTTCAAATAGAAGATGAGGTGGCTCATTAGAGCGAAACCTCAGAGTGCCCAACGCTCGCCCCAAATTAAATAAATAGAGGTTTTTCTTGTAGAAAATGGGGTGCCAATACCTCAGAGCCGTCCCGTGCTCGCCTCCATATTACATTTTAAAGGGTTCTTCAAATAGAGGATGAGGTGGCTCAGTAGAGCCAAGCCTCAGAGCCCCCAGTGCTCGCCCCCAAATTAAATAAATAAAAGGTGTACTGATGCTATGCATCCTCCCATGACTTAAACACACCAATAACACTAAAACTACCCAACTTAATAACTGAATCCCTTAAAATAAACACAAATAAATAAATAAAGGTGTACTGATGCTATGCATCCTCCCATGACTTAAATACACCAATAACACTAAACCTACCCAACTCAATAAATGGAATACATTAAATCAAAACCCCATAAACTCAATACAGTCCATTAATAATAATAATTTATAAATTTAAAAAAAAGGGAATGCTTGGTGGGAGTTGAACCCGCAACCCCGGGCGTTTGGTCGGGTACGTCAGCCACTGTGCCACGACTCATACGCTTACAAGCACATAAAATTACTCATTTATAACTCTTATTAAACTGCTCGCCCTCAATTGCCCAAAGCTTAGACATGGTCCTTCGAGCCGGATCACTGGCTCGTGTGGAAGTTTCATTAGACGACTAAGCCGTCTAAGGGGGGAGTATGTTTAAGCGACTTAAACTATGAACATTTTTCGTTCATTTGTTTCAGTAGCCATTGAGTGTGCTTTTAATTCTCAACTGGTTAGTGAAATATTCTAAAGACATAGTTTGAGTTTTTTAATTAAAAGCGAGGTTCTTCGGATGGTGTGCTAATACATCAGAGGCCAGTCCTCGCCTCCATATCACACTTTGAAGGGGTTCTTCAAATAGAAGATGAGGTGGCTCATTAGAGCGAAACCTCAGAGTGCCCAACGCTTGCCCCAAATTAAATAAATAGAGGTTCTTCGGATGGTGTGCTAATACATCAGAGCCCAGTGCTCGCCTCCATATCACACTTTGAAGGGGTTCTTCAAATAGAAGATGAGGTGGCTCATTAGAGCGAAACTTCAGAGTGCCCAACGCTCGCCCCAAATTAAATAAATAGAGGTTCTTCGGATGGTGTGCTAATACATCAGAGCCCAGTGCTCGCCTCCATATCACACTTTGAAGGGGTTCTTCAAATAGAAGATGAGGTGGCTCATTAGAGAGAAGCCTCAGAGCCCCCAGTGCTCGCCCCAAATTAAATAAATAGAGGTTCTTCGGATGGTGTGCTAATACATCAGAGCCCAGTGCTCGCCTCCATATCACACTTTGAAGGGGTTCTTCAAATAGAAGATGAGGTGGCTCATTAGAGCGAAACCTCAGAGTGCCCAACGCTCGCCCCAAATTAAATAAATAGAGGTTTTTCTTGTAGAAAATGGGGTGCCAATACCTCAGAGCCGTCCCGTGCTCGCCTCCATATCACATTTTAAAGGGTTCTTCAAATAGAGGATGAGGTGGCTCAGTAGAGCGAAGCCTCAGAGCCCCCAGTGCTCGCCCCCAAATTAAATAAATAAAAGGTGTACTGATGCTATGCATCCTCCCATGACTTAAACACACCAATAACACTAAAACTACCCAACTTAATAAACTGAATCCCTTAAAATAAACACAAATAAATAAATAAAGGTGTACTGATGCTATGCATCCTCCCATGACTTAAATACACCAATAACACTAAACCTACCCAACTCAATAAATGGAATACATTAAATCAAAACCCCATAAACTCAATACAGTCCATTAATAATAATGATTTATAAATTAAAAAAAAGGGAATGCTTGGTGGGAGTTGAACCCGCAACCCCGGGCGTTTGGTCAGGTACGTCAGCCACTGTGCCACGACTCATACGCTTACAAGCACATAAAATTACTCATTTATAACTCTTATTAAACTGCTCGCCCTCAATTGCTCAAAGCTTAGACAGCGGTGATGGTGATTGGTGACGCGCTGAATTTGTGTTTATGTGCGTGTCTATTGGCTCTCCGTCTATTTTTGTCGACCGTAGGATGCATTATATATTGTCGACAGAAAGCGCTCGCGCATTTTTTCGCATCCGACAGCACTTTGTCGCCAAAGGCGATGGAAACTTTGTCTTTGTGATTAGTCGGATTCGATAGGGACTTTACGGTGGACCAAAGTTTACCCGCACCGGTTGAGAGGGTACAACCTCTTAGGTGCTCCTCCCATTTCGCCCGCTTGTGTTCGTCCACAAGCAATCTGATGCGTTGGTTTATATCCCTTATTTGGGGGTCGCCTGGATCAAGCTGTCTTATAAGGTCACGTTCTCTCCCTCATTTGGCGGCCTTCGCCGGGAAGTGGGCCGGATTTCGGGAATTCTCCCGGCGGGAATGAAACGTGCCGGGGCGGATTCAATGACCTTACGGAAGGCGCGCTCCCCTTGGCGGGCATCAGTCGGGATAGGGAGGGCAGCAAAGCGGTTGTCTGTAAAAGATTTATATTCTTCCCACTTTCCTTTTTTGAAGTTTATGAAAGTGAGTTTTTCGGTGACGATGAAGTCGGCGGTACGCTCGAGCGAAATAAGTATAGGCAGGTTGTCGGATGCCATTGTTACCATCGGCTGCAAGTTGACGCAGTTTACGAGTTCTGCGCTCACGATTGTGATATCTGGCGAACTGTGACAGCTTCCTACCATACGTGTGGGGGCGTCTCCGTTTATTGTGCAGAACGTCGTTTCTTCTATTTGATCGGCCAACATCTCACCCCTACTGTCCGCCCGCAAGTTTGAGTGCCATAGATCGTGATGGGCATTGGAATCGCCTAAGATAATGCGATTGTTGCCAGTGAATAAGGCTCTGATATTATGGCGGTATCCACTGGGGCAGCAGGTGGCAGGAGGGATGTAGATGTTGATGATTTCTAGGTTTGCATCGCCTGACCGAACAGATAGGCCTTGACGTTCTAAGACATTGTCAAATGTCAAATATATATTATTGCACAGAGTGGTGTATGATAAACGCGAGGCCGCCTCCATTTCCGCTCTCGCGGTCTTTCCTGTGGACATTATACCCAGAGCAGGTCTGCAATGCAGATCTTGCTGTGAGTTTGGTTTCTTGAATCGCAGCAATGCGGATGTTGTGCCGCTTCATGAAATCGGCTATCTCCGTAATCTTCCCAGATAGCCCATTACAGTTTAACTCCAGAATTCTGAAGTGCATAAGGGGAGACGCCGCCACTCTGGGGTAAGTGACGGGTGACTACGCCTGGGTTGTAGAAGGCCAGGACGCAACTGCTGTTGTGGCCCTGGGACTGGGCGTCCTTGGGCAAGCATTGGGGTACCCAGATGATTTGGGTTTGCGACCTGGCAACATGGGGGTTGCCGTCGCGGAGACCAGAACATCTAGGAAAGTGGCACCACCCAAGGCAGGAGCTGCATTGGGCGGATATCGCAAACATATATATTCTGTGTTGGCAAACGGTGCAAACGGAGGTAGGGACTAAGAGTCTGTTTCCCTGACCTACACGATTGCTGCCGGAAAAGAGGGGGCGGGGGGGGGGGGAGAAGACGGTGGCTGGGGCTGATGCTCAGCATTGCTACCGACTCTACTACGAAGGTAGTAGTTATGAGTGGTAGCAGCTGTTTGAGTTGTTGGCGCCGTGGGGCGCGAGCAGCAGCGGGTACTTGTTGTGGCTTGCTGAGCAGCGGGGCTGCTGGAAGGTAGCGGGGGGGGGGGGGGGGGGGGGGCTTAGGCGTAGACTACGGGACGCCCTAGGAGCCACAAAAGATTTATAAAAGTTACGTGGACGTCGGGTTTTGGGATCAAGCCCAGAACAACCTGTCCGATGCAACCATCCCTTACACGAGACACACTGAACAGAGTATGACCGTCCTAAAAAGATTCTTTTCCGGCAGATGCAGCAAAACCATTTCTCAGGACCGGGGTCAGGAGACGGACCCGGATTGGATTCGATGCCTTCCCGGAGTAAGAGAATATGGAGCAGTCCTGCTGCAAGGAGTTGCTGGGAGGATGACAATTTGTGGGAGGGACCCAACAAATTAAATGGGGTCACACTGAAATGACAGTCCTTGGTCGGGAAAAATCTCGAGTCGCTCCGGTACATAGAACCGACTGCTTGGGAAGTGAGTCCTTATGGTACTTGTCTACTACTTTCCTTAAATGCTCCTCCAATGTTCTATTGAAACGTTCCACCATACCATCGGACTGAGGATACAATGCAGTTGTCCGTGTTTTTCGAATGCCCAACTTCTTGCACATTTCTTGGAACACAGGTGATTCAAAATTCCTGCCTTGGTCAGAATGTAACTCCATTGGTACAGCATACCTTGCAACCCATTCGTTTGTAACCACTTCTGCTGCTGTTTCTGCTTCTTGGTTTGGGATTGGGTATACCTCTGGCCATTTACTGAAATAATCCATAACCACCAGTACGTATTTATTTCCGCGGTTGCTAGTAGGAAATGGACCTACGACATCCATGGCGATCCTTTCAAATGGGGCACATGAAATATACTGCTTCATCTGGCCATTACTTCGTGTTTTGGGTCCTTTCGCTCTGTTTCATACCTGGCAGTTGGCAATCCACTCGGTGACCGACTGTCGGCAACCAACCCAATAGAATCTCTGCTTAATTTTCTCGAGCGTATTTGGGATTCCAAGATGACCTCCACTTGGACCATTATCCAGCTCGCTGAGCACGTCAGGAATCCTCTTTCTTGGAACAACTATCAGTTTCTTCTTGCATTGACCATCCTCACTCTCCCATACTCGATGACGGCAACCGGATATCAATTCTAAACTGTTCCACTGTGCCCAATAAGACTTCGCAATGGGGCTCTCTGCTAACATCTCTTCGCTGTTTGGTCTTCCGTTTCGTTCGAGCCCTTGCATAACATGTGACAGATTTGTATCTTCTAGCTGACACTTTCTTAGTTGTTCCTTGTCCCATTCATCCGTACACGTTATAGTCATTAGCCGGACATCTATAATGTCTTCTTTAGCCTCGGCCCTTGAACAGTGTTTGCATTCCTGGTCTTCGTGACATTGCATCGGCATTTCCATGCATTCCTTTTCGATGCTCAATGGAAAAGTCATAGCTTTGTAGTCGCTCGATCCACCGTGCCAATTGTCGTTCCGAATTACGGAAGTGCAGAAGCCATGTTAACGCTGCGTGATCTGTCCTGACATGGAATCGCTGGCCGTAGAGGTATTTGTGAAAATGTTTAATGCACTCTACCAATGCCAACCACTCTCTCCGCGTAACGCAGTAGTTCCTCTCTGGTTTTCCAATCGAACGGCTGTAATATGCAACTACCTTCTACTGTCCATCAACCAGTTGTGACAAAACGCCTCCTATAGCATATCCACTCGCATCTGTATCTAGAATAAATGTTGCTCCTGGAATCGGATATGCCAATATTGGGGCAGTGCACAAACGCTCCTTCAATGTTTGGAAACCCACTTCTTGCTCCTTTTTCCATTCAAAAGCTTTATTTTTTCTTGTAAGCTCATGGAGGCTATGGGCTACGCTAGAAAAATTTGGTACAAATCGGCGGTAATATGTGCACAGCCCAAGGAAACTTCTCAATTCATGTAGGTTCTGTGGTCTTGGCCAATCCTTTACAGCCTCTATATTTTCGTTTGCAGTGCAGATGCCCTCTGTCGTTACCTTGTGACCCAAATAATTTACTTCCTTTTTTAACAGCGCACACTTTTTGGGACTTAACTTCAGACCAGCGCCAGCTATTCTCTGGAAAACTTCCTTCAACTTCTTAAGATGTTCATCAAAGTTCTTTTTAAGTTTTTTTTAATTTTATTTTTTACTTTTTAGTTAATTTTATTAACCAATAATAAAAGCTTAATTTTAAAAAAGTTTTTTTTCTTTAATTTTATTGTTCATTTTGTTCCCACGAGTATAGGACAAAAACGGCCCATCCCCCCCCCAGAGGTCCATTGTAAAGGGATAAGGGCTTCAGTACAACAGGGTTCGCCCTGGTACCCTCAGGCGCAACGTTAGCGATATGAAATTTGTATACACCCTCATATCATTCAGCCCTCGGCACGTGCTCACCTTGGCATTGGGTCATAAATACTAATAATAAATCAGAAAAAATCCACATTCATAACCAAAAAATTTTCTCTCGATTTGAGTATGAGTACGTATAAAACAACCAAGCGCAGATAGCCTGATCTATTCGTTTACATATTAAAGTTATTGTGTAAGTATAAGCTATGATGCATACGGATACCAGCTAAAACGGTGTCTCACGAACTATTCTCGTGTTTGGTTTGTTTTCGTATGAAATTTTTCATTGAAACACGAAGCAAAAGTTTGCTTCGAAGGGTGAATTTCAAAGCGCAACTGCTAGCTGAGTGAAAGAAATTGTGCTTTTGAAACGATACGTTGAACCAACTGTCAACAACACATCGATAAAAACGTTGAGTGAGTGGAGCAGAAAATTTGTATGCTCACTAATTTGCCGTAAAGTTGCAACTGTGCGTTCCAACAAGTTATCACTAATCAACGTCGCCAGCAGTGTTGCTTTTGGAATGCGCCCTATGCTTTGTTCAACTCATTCAAATGAATTTGTATATATGTGCATACACATGTTCACGTGTTCTTGCAACAACAAAACGTTAAATACATACATACATACATATGAATATACAGATTTTCGAGAAAACATATCGTATGTGTTTGTCAAAAGTAGCATCTTCGGTTGTCAGATCTTTCGCGTTCAACGCTAACGCGGTGTCAGGATGAAAAAAGACTCTCAACCAAATTACTGATACGAATCGCTACGTTTGAATAACCCTGACTGAGTATGAGTACACGATTTTTATATCATGATCCGAATATATTGGAACATATTCATAATCGAAATAAAATGTTACTAATTTAGTTGAAGCATTTTTGACAGAGAGCACATATAAAATTGTGTCAGTGTTAACTAACTTAAAATCATATTTTATTGTGACTTTGCCTATGTCGCGTTCAGTTTACAACTACTCATTGCAGATCTCTGCTCTGTGGATTAAATCTGTTTTAAAATAATAGCCGCGTTTTTACTTTACACGTAAACGTCTATACGCTTATAATTTATTTGGACTTTTAAGCGCCAAACTTTAAATACACCTATGAAGTTGCTGCGCATAAAATGTGTACTATGGTACTACTAAATTTCAATACGCATTATATGCAGATGTAACTGAAATATGTGTTTTTGTTTCACCCCCTATGTATTCTATGTGTGTCCACAATTCATCGCAACTGATTTAGCTATATTTTATACACAAGCATACAACGGAGGGTCGTGTCTCTGCTTTTCGGTACACGCTGTAGCTAGTTGTTTAACCACTGCCGCTAGATGGGTCTCCTAAGCATTATCTAAGCGAGGTTAGGCGTTTTCTTTTTCACGCGCAAACGTAAACCTATACGCGTGTATAAAAAAACACGGATAATTTTCCAACTTTCGCTTAGCTAAAATTCCATCGCCAAAAATCTGTAAAACAAAATCAAGTGCGCAGAAAAGTATGCAACACTTACCGATAAGAGCCTAACCGCGTTAGCGTTCGTTGTATCACAAAATTTTTACATTTTGAAAATGACGGCTGTTATTTGCAAGGTTGCATTCCTTTGAGTGTTCGTTTTCACCATCTGGATTAACAAAGTCATGAGCCTGGGCATTCGCGCAATTTTAGTGATGTAAATTGCATGGCACCAGCGCCAATGGGGTGCCAGCTCAATGGTAGCTCATTGACGAAATGACTCCAAGCGAATTTTTGACGCTACTTAGTAGTGAGTGCGTAGTACATTTCACCTGCGCTATTGAGTGAAACGACTTTTGTGTGTCAGGCACGAGTTTGGTGTTATTGGCGCTACTGGCAATGATGACACTGAGCTGATGACGGTAGCGCTGGTAGTTCAGCTTTTGAATCAGAGAAAGAATTGATGACCCGTGTAAATTATTATGGCTTTGGCCGTGTAAATTATTATGGTGTATTTGTATATTTTAGATTTAATGCACAATTAATATGTGTGTGTTTGAGCGGCCAAATAATAACAGTAGTATTGCTAAAGTGCTGCTTAGATGATGGAATGTCGCTAATTTCCTAGCGATGATCAGCAGATTGTCAATATTTCGTTCAACGGACGCGCGAAATTGCCACATTCCTTTTCATTTCAAAAGAAGCGAGTTATTTTGGCAGAAGACGAAGGATTGGGATGGGATAGCACTTCATTGGAAACCTGCCAAAAATTAATTAAAGTCGTTATCAATGGAAAAGGCAAAGTTATACAAAACATGGAGGAGATACCGGTGATTAAGAAAACAGTGGAGTAAGGAATTATATTGCAATGGTGTACTCTGATTTTTAAGAAAAGTTTCATGCACCTATTATTTTGACCAACGACATTTTTTATTATAATACAGTTTTCTTTAAAATGGATCAATTATAATAATTTTCATATATTTAGTATAAGTAACTAAAGTTATTAATATTACCATACAAAAATTGTTTTCATACGCAAAATCTTGTAATGATATAGAACCAAAGCTGTGTACACCTATTAATTTGTCCATGAGTGTATATATATACATATGTTTATGATATTCACAATTTTGAATTACTTATTTAACTTAAATATGTACGGTTTTCTAACTGTTCTTTTTTTCTTTGAAATAGTATATAGGTTTTTTTCTCTTTAAATATGGTTTTTGGTTGTAAAAATTTGCTTTTTTTTTGTTCACAATTCTCGTGTAGGTGTAGGCATGATTTCTTTGTGCACTGAATGCATCTTTTTTTCTTTTTAAAAAAAGAAGAGGAAACAAAGGCAATTTCTTTTTACGTTTTTAAACTCTAAACCTCACTATTTTTTTGCCTTTTTAACACTTTGGCTTTCATTTTTTTGATATTCGCACTATTTTATAATTTTTAAGTAATTATTGGATGTAGGGATTAGCTTATGCGCGTGTTTAATTCGTTCCCGTCAATCACCATACTGCTGTCTGTCAAATTTAAGTAGGCCGCTAGGGGTTACGAGAGCTGGAAAAGGAAATTTCCCTCTACCTTGCTGTATGTATTCTGTTGTTGGGTAGCGCTATAGCATAAAAGAAAATGTAAATAAGAGAAATATAATCTGACCTTTAATCGATTATTGATTACCTTTGTTGTTTAATTCTTTCCACGACTTTAATTAAAAACTGGCTTCCGTGAAACAGACTTAAGCTGTCATATCCTAAATGTCAAAAGCAACGATGGTGGGTAAAACAGTTTGTAGATAAAAGTGCTACCCAGTCTTCTTCTATCAAAAAAAATTAATTGCATGCGAGTAATTTTCCTACACGGTCATGCAGGAGAAAACTTATGTAAAAGATTTTAGTTTAAAAATAACGAAACTATTAGGCTACCGACCAGTCAGAGAACAACCAACTTCTCCAAGTCACAAATTAATAATTTATAAAGTCTAAGTTGTTGAGGTGGATATTACAAAACCGGATAACTTGTACTCTTTGAGTAAGAAGGTTAGTCGGAATTCGAACGTTATTGTCGAATGTCTTTAGCATGAAAGGTACCTTATAAGGAATTTTGTAAACTTTGAAGCAAATTTCGTATTGGTATTTTTGGAAAAATTGCGTCGGAAAACTTCTTGTCCCGGTTGAAAAGAAATTGGTTTTGACCTAAGGTTGTATTGCTTCCAGTATACCCAAATCCTTTAATAAGCTATATTGTGACCCATGGGTTAACATAATAATAATACCAAATAAAGCTTAATACGGGGAGCAGTTAATTGAATTATGGATGGAGTTTCTTAGAGCACAAGATATGCTACTAAGCTGTTCGTCCTTTCCTGTGTGGTCGTTTTTGATGTACGTACGTATCTCTGCAATCAGTGAACGATTAACGCGTTCGGATGCGTTCCTTTGATGGGAACGCAATGCGGTATAAACATGTTTATTTCCATATTCCTCTAACAAGTCGTTGAACCCTGTGGACTTAAATTGTGCACCATTGTCACTAACTAAAGTTTACGGTACTCCAAAAGAATGGAATGTTTCATTTAAGAAAAATTTTCTAATGGCAAAAGACGTAAATTTACATAAAGGACATAAACAATGAAATTTGCTGAAGTGGTCCACGACAACGAAAAGGTCAATATTTCCTTTCTTACTTCTGGGATATGGGCCATGCAAATCGGCATACAGTCTCTGAAAGGGGCGTATAGAAATAGCTTGACTTCCCATTGGCGGTTGTAAGGTATTATTAGGGGCCTTAGTCTCTTTGCACGTTTCACAGTTTCTAACATACTCTCTTACTTGTTTCACTAACCCTGGCCAGGTTAGGTTAGGTTGAACTGGCCAGTCCATGAGGACCTCACATAGACTGAATGAGTCCGTAGTGTTCACAGAGGTCTGTTTTAACGACCAAACTGAAAAACCCTATCACAAACCAGGACCTATGTTATAAAATAACTCCATACTCTTGGCAAATACTAGAAGCTTCCTAGGACTTAAGCCACTTGCTACTTCTAGATCTGACAGCTACATCACTCCTAATAGCTGGAGTCTTACCCTGGCAAGTGCAGGGCATGAGCACAGAACGTGCTCGATCGTTTCCTCCTCCAACCCGCACTTCCTACATCTGCTATCACTGACCAAGCCTAATTTAAAGGCATGTGACGCCAGAAGGCAGTGTCCAGTCAGAATGCCCGTCATGAGTCTACAGTCCTCTCTTTTTAATGATAGAAGCAACTTTGTTAGTCTAAGGTTGTAAGACCTACACATAATCTTCGACACTTTACAGCCCCGCTCTTGAACCCACGCCTTTTCCGCTTGGTCGATCATGTGCACCTCTCGCCTTCGCTTAATCTCGCCCAGTCTAATTGGGACGTCTACGGATCAAGCTTAAAGGGATGCTTTTTAGCTAGTTCGTCCGCTTTTTCATTCTCATCTATTCCCATTCGCCCTGGGACCCAATATAGATGTATGCTTTTCCCTGTCCCGATTCTCTCCAGAGACTGTTTACACTCTAACACGCATTTAGATGCTGTGCTATGCGAGGTTATTGCCTAGATTGCTGCTTCACTGTCAATATAAAAGTTAACACGGTTGCAGCTTAAGCTATTCTATTCCAGGGTTTCTACTGCTTTGGTTACGGCTACTATTTCCGCTTGGAAACGCTACAGTAATCCGGCAGCCTGTGGGATCTGTTTATTTCCGGATCAGCACAGTATACCACAGACCCTACTCCTTCCACTACTTAACCATCTGTGTGCCCTTGTATCGCTTCGTCCGCCATTTGAGTACCCTTGCGCCAACCGTCCACCTCTATTGTGGCCTTAAGATCGACCTCGAAGCGCAGATAGGGAATCAGGTAGTCTGTTCGTCTTGTCATTGATGAAGAGATTCCGGTACCCATAATTTCCAAGCTTTCTCTTCCTGTGTCACATCACCAGTGCTATGCTCCGTTCGAATGTGCACGTATTTATACCCAACTCGTAGGTCTGTTCATCTACCAGTTCCCGTTCTTCCAATACTTTCGTTTTAAGTTAACGTCGTCTTCCTCCAAAAATGATGGGGAATCCAGATCTATTTCCGTGCCCATAACTTCGAGTGAAGAGATATCTGATTCCATCGGTCTTCGCGAAAAGGCATTTGGCACGACATTATCTTTTCTTTTGCGATTTGAAATTGTAAACTTGTAGCTTTGGAGCTTGAAGGCCCATCGAGATAGACGTCCATTCAGATTTTGCTGTCGAAGCAACCAAACAAGGCTCGAATTGTCCGTGATGACTTCAAGCTCTTGTAGCTCGAGGTCACATCGAAACTTTTCAATGACCGTTATTAGCGCAAGATACTCCCTCTCTGTCACGCTATAATTGCGGTATTAAATTTTTTTGACATGTACGCAACTGGTTTTTCCATGTCATCTTCCGACATTTGCACTAACAGTGCACCTATTCCAAAATCGCTAGCATCACATGAAGGTAAAGTTTTCTCGAAAAATCTGGATGTTTTAGAATAGGAGCCGAGGTAAGCAAAGCCTTAAGCTTCCCAAATGCCACTTGCGCCTCTCCTGTCCGCACGAATTTTTTCTTTGTTGACAACACCTCTGTTATGGGAAACGTGACATCAGCAAAGTGTTCTATAAACTTTTTATAAAAATATATATGTAAGGCGCGATAACCTCCTAAGAGCTTTTAAGCCGAGCTTCTCTTCCAATTTGCGTCGTACTCCTTTTTAATTTTTCCTACAAATTGGCGGGACGAGACCTACGGGACCGACTCCGAACGGCATCTGCAAGGCAGATGAGTTTTCACTGAGAGCTTTTCATGGCAGAAATACACTCGGAGTGCTTGCCAAACACTGCCGAGGGGCGACACCGCTTAGAAAAATTTTCTGCTAATTGAAAAACCTTATTTCTAAAATTTTTATGTTACTTTGCCCGGGGTGTGAACCCAGGTTTTCGGTGTGGTAGGCGAAGCACGCTACCATCACACCACGGTGGCCGCCAGTCTTCTCTATACCACCCGCATATCTCCAAAAACGCTCGAGCTTGTTTCAAGCTGCGTGAAACTGGTCATGACAATACAGAGTCAACTTTAGAAGGGTCTGTCGAGATACCTCCTTGCCCAATAACATACCCAAGATATTTTATTTATCAATCGCCTCAAACATTAGTTTTTCAACATTGGGGCTTACGGGGTAAAATCTCTGCCTTATAGGTCTCGCATCACCCACTTCGATAGTCTGCTTTATTAAGAATGTACGTCGTACATTGTACATTGTACGACCTAGACCTTGTTTTTCGAAAGATGGAAACATCGACTCTATGAATGATGTTTTTGTTCCGCACTTAAGAGAATGTCTTTGGCGGACATTTCTCCCACCGTAGCGGACATATCCCTGCCTAAAGAACAGTTGTCTGATTGTTTGAATGAGTCCTGGAGCTAATTCAAACTCCTTCCAGAAATCAATCCGCAGAATTAAACGTGATGTGATCGATGGTATGATATAAATCTTAATAATTTTCTTTATGCCTTGATACGTTACTATTGCTTTTAGATACCCATTAATTCGATGAGCTTTTCCATCCGCGGTTTTAGCGGTTGTCTTTGCCGCATGCAATTCCCGGTATTTCGGAAAGTCTACTTCGGATAAATTCGATCCAATAACAGTGATATTTGCTCCTGTATCCAATAAGCTTAATTCTGAAATTCTACCTTAGCATAGAATCTACCCTATACCTTATCAGCAAACACTGAAGAAATCACCCTTTGTCGAGCTGGCCGAATTTCTTTAAAATACTTTTTAATTCTATCTGAATTTCGGTTTGATTTAATTTTTGCAGATTCATTAAAAATTTGGTTCCTAGCCTCTTTATACCGTTTTAACCTATCACTATATGGAACTCTATGGCTATTAAAAGTTTCTGCGCCGTTATGCCTTTCTACTTTAAGGTTTTCTGATTTGAGGGGACTACATAGTATATTAAATTTGTTTATTTCGGTTGCATCCGGCTGCTTCGGAGAGCAGCCCTCAACGAGTTTTCCAAACGCGGTGGTGTACATTGACTGCACTGTGGCTTATACGTATCTGGTTTACCACAGCAAATACAGTGCGGGTAGCCATACAATCTTGCCAATGGTGGGCTTTCTCCCCACAGTTCCAACATTTCGTGGCAAGGCGAATTTATACCAGGTGGTAGCAAAGCGAATTCAATCAATTCGCCGTACAGATGAATGTCAAGTCAAAAGAAAATTTTCATAGATTTCGATTAACTGACATTTTGTTGTACAAGGCTTTGTATGGAAAATTATCAAGAAGAAGCAATCAGCTGATGGGATAACACCACCTATAATGAATTCGCCTTGATTTCGTGGTAAGATTTTGTTGAACAGCGGCGATGTTGGTAGACACCTCATACTCTACCTCGTCTTCTGGACGTGGAAGATCGTTGATAGCAGAAATATTTCGTTTGGAAATTGGTGGCTGAAAGTTTCGCATTTGTTGAGTTCGACGATATGACTCATCAGCTAATAAATGTTCTCTCAGTTGACACAATTTTCGCAAATGCGCTACCGAACGAACATTGACATACAACAACTCGTGTCTGATTTCGGGTTTAATTTTCCTTACTAATATTTCGATGAACTCGTCGTGAGACGATCACACATGACACAAATCGCATCATAAAATGATTCAAACGATTCTTCAATTTTTTGTTTCCGACTCGGTATTTGTTCACGTATATCGAAATTAGACCGATAATCTTTCAATTGATATTTTAAAGCTGCACAAAATTATGGCCACTGAATATGCTCTGTTAGTTTGTGGTATATCCAATACCAATCACGAGCTTTACCAATTAGTAATATGTGTATATATTTACACAACAAGGAAGTGTGTTTGGGTAAGGGATTGGATTCGATAAATGAATTCATCCACCGTTAATCCCTCCGATGATCCACCATATTTAACATTCCAATTTGGATAATGGTTTTAGTCTTATCTGGGCAAAAATTTGATATGTTTCGGCTATTTAGATCTATTTGACGTGGACTGTGGTTAGAATAGTAATAGCCGCTTTCTGGTTGACGATTAACCGAAAGGTTTGCTAGCATTCGCGTAATGCTATTCTCAATAATTTCAGTTGCCCTATTATAATCAACAGCTGCGAACTCGTTCGAAGCATGTCCTTGGTTATTAATGTCGTTAATTCTTTCCTGGCTATCCATCCTATCCATAATAAGAGGTATACACGTATTATGGGCATTCAAAGTTACAGCTGGGTGTACGTTTTCGCTTTCCGAAAATGACTGTGATGCAGATTGTTTTTAGGGGTATTTCTACGTATAGCTCCTCCTCGTCTTCGAAAGTTGTGTTGTTGTCGGTCTTCAAAGTTTTTTGTTTGAGGGGTGATCGTTATAGGCAAACAATCTTTTTGGAGACATAGTCGCCGACAGCATAGACATTCATGTTGTTCTTTTAACCATGTCTTTTTTTCCAGTTTTGGGAATTGAATGTTCCAATTCCAATAAATGGCAAGAGGACTTTTAAATTGCCTCTTAAATCGCCAGGTTAACAAACGTAAAAGGGTATTATACATGCAACATTCAGAAGTGCCTAAGCAGCTAACACATGCCGCAATGTAAATACCCGTCGCACAAAGTTTCCTTTAATATTTTCTTTTTGTAAATCCAGTTTTGGTCGAAAATTGACAATTTATGTATATAATGCGTCTTGAACTTCTTCACATGAACCCAAAATATTTAAAATATAGAAACATGAATTGATTTTTAAAAGTAGCATAGCGAGCATGTCATATCCACATAAGAAAGTTGATTGATGGTCTCAAAATTGAGCGGCATACATATAAAATGAATATACTTCAATAAAAGAACACAAAAAAAAATTCTCAGATACATACTTTACATAAAATAACCTTGTATATCAAACCTAAGATGAATATATATTAACTATATATATGTATATATATATATTTTTTAAATTATTATTATTTTTTTTTTTAATGCTTAATCTATAATAATTATATAAATTTTTTAAACTGTAAATTGTTCTTTTTTTCCATTTTTTTTTTCCTTTTGAAATTTTATATCTTAGTATACATTTTTACTTTAATATATACTAGTTATATATATATTTTTTCATTCTTTTCCAATTTCGTTTTTTTTTTTAATTACTTATGGACTTTTTGATTATACATTTTTTTTTTTAAACATTTAGTTATTAGTTTAAAGTTTAATACATATTTAACATATGCAGCAAAATAAAAGTAACACTTACAAAAAATAAAAACAAATTCAAACAAAGCAAAATGCTTACAAGCAAAGCAAAAAACCAATGATTTATATATCTTCTTACTTATATTTCCTTTAGTAATCTTCTTGTATACATTTCAGCATAAAATAACAACTATAGAACCTTGTCTAACCTTGTCTCATGTAAAAAAAGGATAACAAAACATTGTAATTATCCACATTCTTCATATAAAATAATTCACTTAATGTATTAAATATATTGAAAATGTTATATTTGTTTTTTACTCTATCAAACTTGGTGCAATGAAAAACAAGATGGTCAGCAATTTCTATAGTATTACATACACTACACTGATCAGAAATATTTGCTTTAATTTTAATAAGATAATCTCTTCTATATGTACGTCCAATTAATAGTCTGTTTAATAGTTTAGTGTCATACTTATTAAAATTAAACTTTTTAGATTTGAACAATGGATTTCTTTCTTTAATAGATACAAAATTTTTTATATCAACTTCCCAATCTTTAAATGAACCTAAATTTTCCTCTTTCAGCTCATACCAGATAGCTTTGCTTATTTTCATGAGTGCTTCATTGGGTGTAAGATCAGTATTCAGAGTAGGACCAGTTGTTACAGCAGTTTTATCTGCCAAATCAGCTTTTTCATTACAATTTATACCCACATGGCTAGGTACCCAAATAATTACACTATCATCAATATTTGAATTACTAATGATATTATGGATTTCAGTAATTAAAAAAAAAATTGGTGGTTACATTACAGTTAAGAGCTTGTATGGCTTGTAACTATCACAAAATATACATACTTTTTTAAAATGATATTTAATTGAAATTATAATCGCTTGCCTAATGGCATCAAGTTCACCAAACATAAATGCATAATTGTCATCCAATTACATATTTTTAAATCGATATTACTATTCAGTAAAATGGAATGCAGTTTGTTAAGATTTACACAATTATATGCATCAGATATGTCAATAAAGCATATAATTACTTTTTCTTTATTCTGTTTTTTGTCCGCAATGAAATGAAGCATTTCATTTATACACATTGTGGCCGATTTTAATTTACGATATGCAAAACTTTTTTGTGGTATAATTTCAAATTAATCAGATATCTTAACTATTTCCTCTTTCAGTAACATGTTATACTTTTAACCACTACAGATATTAAAGAAATAGGACGAAAATGTCTAATATCCCCTAGATTTGTATTTGATTTGGGAATAGGTATAATTCTAGTAATCCTCCAGCTATCTCTAACTATATTAGTTTGAAAACGAAGTTCAAGCTGTTTAAAAAAAAATATATATTTAGCTTTAGTTAATCAATTTTTTATATTATCATATGTAGTTTTATCAGCCCCACCTGCCGTGGATTTTTTTTTCTCTAAACGTGTAATAAATTTGTCAAACGATAACTCTAATTGATCAGTAGAAATTTTTGTATCAAGTAATGGAGTAATATAATTCATACACTGAATCAAATGATTTTTCAACAAGCATAAATAATTGTAATTATTTTCATCATTCCAAATATCAATTTTATTTTCTTCTCTGCCATTAATATTCGATATAAATTTCCACGATTCCTTACTATTTGTATTAGAATTTACTTCCTCACTTTGCTTAAAAAAATTTTCCTTCTCTCCTCTTTAACAGCTACTTTCCATTCATCAATTGCCTTTACTGCATCTTGTATATCAACTATTCTATTAGTAAGATTCGCTTTTTCCTTTTAGATTTTTAAGACTTTGAATATTATACTGGAGAATCCTTTTCGTGATTGCCATTATTAAAAAAAGAAGAAAAAGAAAGTCTACTATTAACATCCTGCTTACAAATGTTTGAAATTAGTTTAACCAATGGTTCATCTTCATTTATTTTGAATTTTTTAATTAGCAAAGTTATAAGTTTCTCAATTTCGCCAACTCTGTTCCAATTAGTTGTTTTAAAAACATTTTGAGATGACTCTATTTTCTTTCTATCTGAGATTTCTAATTTTTGTACATTTTGTTGCATTTTATTAGATAATTCTATATATTTCTTATTTATTAAGGATTTTTTAAAAGTTCCATCAAAATTTTGAATATTAAAATCTATATAGTTAAGATCCTCCAATACTGAAAGTTGGCTGATATTTTTTATTGCATGTCCATATTTTTCATTGACTTCTATCCTGGAAATTTTTTTCCAAGTCATTATTTTCGTAATTTTCTTCTCATTAAGCCATTTTTGACAATTTTTGTTATTTAACGCGTTGTGTCCCTCCCCTCCACATAATATGCATTTATTTGTATCATTATTGCATCTGTTTTCACATCCTCCCATCTTCCCACAAATGATGCATCTCTTCTGAGATTTACACGCTAACTTTGTGTGCGCCAACCTACCACAATTATAGCATTGGCGCACTTTCGGAATATAATGTTTAACCTTCAGCATAACACAAAACATTTTAATGAATTCCGGCAACTCGCTGCCTTCAAAAATGATCTTTATAGCATACGTTGGTAAAAATTGCTCAGAATTATTTGGATCTCTCCTTGTAATTCTAGAAATTTCCATAACTTTAACTTCTTATTCAATATTTTCCATGATATCATTATTCGTAAATTCCAATGGAATTTGAGTAACTACTCCCACAGTTTGTAACATATTTTTTGGTATAAAAGCTCTAATTTCCTTTTCTTTCAGGTCTTTATTATCTAAGTATTGATTAGCTCTTTGATATGAGCCGAAAGAAGCTTTATATAAAAAACGTCCTACTGCAATTATGTCTTTAATACCTATTATATTAAAATGTAAAATCTTTTGATAAAAATAAAGACCATTTTTTACCGTTTCATTATTGAATAAAGAACTTTTAGAAGTATCAACAAGTACCCGAAACTCCCCTTTATGATTTTCCTTATACATAACTGTATCTGACTGCACAACTGTATTCATTTCATTATCGTTCATCCCTATATTTTGCATAATCTAATCTTCAACAGTTACGGCTAATTGTACATTCGGTACAGTACCCTCTGTTACACTTACATTTTCCACAAAATCTTTATTTAAATCATCTTTATTATTTTTGTTGTTATTGTCTATACCATTATCCATATTTTTGTCCACATTTTTGTACTCAGTTGAGCAGAGCTCAAAGAGTATATTAAGTTTGATTGGATAACGGTTGGTTGTACATATATAAAGGAATCGAGATAGATATAGACTTCCACATATCAAAATAATCAGGATCGAAAAAAAATTTGATTGAGCCATGTCCGTCCGTCCGTCCGTCCGTCCGTCCGTTAACACGATAACTTGAGTAAATTTTGAGGTATCTTGATGAAATTTGGTATGTAGGTTCCTGAGCACCCATCTCAGATCGCTATTTAAAATGAACGATATCGGACTATAACCACGCCTACTTTTTCGATATCGAATATTTCGAAAAACCGAAAAATTGCGATAATTCATTACAAAAGAGAGATAAAGCGATGAAACTTGGTAGATGAGTTGAACTTATGACGCAGAATAGAAAATTAGTAAAATTTTGGACAATGGGCGTGGCACCGCCCACTTTTAAAAGAAGGAAATTTAAAATTTTGCAAGCTGTAATTTGGCAGTTGTTGAAGATATCATGATGAAATTTGGCAGGAACGTTACTCCTATTACTATATGTACGCTTAATAAAAATTAGCATAATCGGAGAAGGACCACACCCACTTTTAAAAAAAAATTTTTTTAAAGTAAAATTTTAACAAAAAATTTAATATCTTTACAGTATATAAGTAAATTATGTCAACATTCAACTCCAGTAATGATATAGTGCAACAAAATACAAAAATAAAAGAAAATTTCAAAATGGGCGTGGCTCCGCCCTTTTTCATTTAATTTGTCTAGGATACTTTTAACGCCATAAGTCGAATAAAAATTAACCAATCCTTTTGAAATTTGGTAGGGGCATAGATTTTATAACGTTAACTCTTTTCTGTGAAAATGGGTGAAATCGGTTGATGCCACGCCCAGTTTTTATACACAGTCGTCCGTCTGTCCTTCCGCATGGCCGTTAACACGATAACTTGAGCAAAAATCGACATATCTTTAATGAACTTAATTCACGTGCTTACTTGAACTCACTTTATCTTGGTATGAAAAATGAAAGAACTCCGATTATGACCACGCCCACTTTTTCCATATCGAGAATTACGAAAAATGAAAAAAATGCCATAATTCTATACCAAATACGAAAAAAGGGATGAAACATGGTAAGGTAATTGGATTGTTTTATTGAAGCGAAATATAACTTTAGAAAAACTTTTTAAAATGGTTGTGACACCTACCATATTAAGTAGAAGAAAATGAAAAAGTTCTGCAGGGCGAAATAAAAAACCCTTAAAATATTGGCAGGTATTATATATATAAATAAATTAGCGGTATCCAACAGATGATGTTCTGCGTCACCCTGGTCCACATTTTGGTTGATATCTGGAAAACGCCTTCACATATACAACTACCACCACTCACTTTTAAAACTCTCATTAATACCTTTAATTTGATACACATATCGTACAAACTCATTCTAGAGTCACCCCTGGTCCACCTTTATGGCGATATCTCGAAAAGGCGTCCACCTATAGAACTAAGGCCCACTCCCTTTTAAAATACTCATTAACTCCTTTCGTTTGATATCCATATCGTACAAACATATTCTAAAGTCACCCCTGGTCCACCTTTATGGCGATATCTCGAAAAGGCGAACACCTATAGAACGAAGGCCCACTCCCTTTTAAAAATACTCATTAACACCTTTCATTTGATACCCATATAGCACTAACAAAGTCTAGAGTCACCCCTGGTCCACCTTTATTGCGATACCTCGAAAAGGCGTCCACCTATAGAACTAAGGCCCACTCCCTTTTAAAATACTAATTAACTCCTTTCGTTTGATACCCATATTGCACAAATGAATTCTAGAGTCACCCCTGGCCCACCTTTATGGCGATATCTCGAAACGGCGTCCACCTATGGAACTAAGGATTACTCCCTTTTAAAATACTCATTAACACTTTTCATTTGATACCCATATCGTACAAACGCATTCTAGAGCCACCCCTGGTCCACCTTTATGGCGATATCTCGAAAAGGCGACCAACTATACAACAACCACAACTCCTTTTTAAAACCCTCATTAATACCTTTAATTTGATACCCCTATCGTACAAACACATTCTAGAGTCAACCCTGGTCCACCTTTATGGTGATATTTCGAAACGGCATCCACCTATAGAACTAAGGCCCACTCCCTTTTAAAATACTCATTAACACCATTCGTTTGATGCCCATATTGTACAAACAAATTCTAGGGTCACCCCTGTTCCACCTTTGTGGCGATATCACGAAACGGCGTCCATCTATGGAACTAAGGATTACTCCCTTTTAAAATACTTATTAACACCTTTAATTTGATACCCATATCGTACAAACGCATTCTAGAGTCAACCCTGATCCACCTTTATGGCTATATCCCTAAATGGCGTCCACCTGTAGAACTATGGCCCACTCCCTCATAAAATACTCTTTAATGCCTTTCGTTTGATACACATGTCATACAAACACATTCCAGGGTTTCCCTCGGTTCATTTTCCTACATGGTTATTTTCCCTTATGTTGTCACCATAGCTCTCAACTGAGTATGTAATGTTCGGTTACACCCGAACTTAACCTTCCTTACTTGTTATTCTCTATAGTTTGCTTTTTCTCAGTTTTAGGTACACCTTTCGGTACAATTGTACCTTGAAACGGTATTTTAATATGCTCTGTCCTAGTTTTTTTTTTTTAATAAGTCTTTTACCACTACCATTATCTGTGTCACTGTCGATCTCACTTTCCAAATTTTTGTCGCTTTTTTGCCTATTTTGTCTTTTTATCCCACTACGCACCCTTCTCTGAGTCCTCCCCTCCCCAAACCGTCTTACGGAAGGACTGGACCCAGAAAAAAGTCCATCTAACTCATCAGACACCGAAGTGTCCTCCCATTGCACCAATTTAACTATAAGTATGTTAAAATCATGAAACAAAAAACTCACCAGTTAGACAAGGCATACAAACCTTACTTTTTACACATACACTAACTTTTAAAATAATTAAAGTAAACTTTATAACAAAAATTAGCCGCTTCACTCGAGAAAGAAAATTTTTTCATTACATTAATTGTGGAATACATGATTACATAAAGAAATTACGCATCCCTGGGCGTGCGGCCGTTGTGCCTGTCAAGTCAAGCTAAATAAAACCATTTAAAAATGTGGACTTGTAGCCAATTTATCAAGAAATTGCGCTGTCGGTTTATAAAGACCTCCTTTGAGCAAGCAATTGACAAACGTGTATGTTTTGTCAAAATGTTCTGAGCAAACATACGGACACTTACGAAGGCTATTGGCCTTGCTTTGCATACTTCGCTCCATGTTTCTTCCACCAAACAATTTTCGGGAGCTCGAAAACTTATTAAAAATCTTTTTTAGGCTGATATTTCGTATTAAAATATTTCCAAGGCAAGGCGCTCACTTTTTTCTTTTTTAATTAAAATAACTATGAAAGTAATTTAGTCGCATTCGTTAATATGAATCCATCAAAATTAGAAAAATTTGCAACATTTTTCAATCTGGTAGCTCGCTTTTGGTGAAATTGTCATTGTCCCCGCAAAATTCAAGTGGCTAATGTCACACTAAATGGAACTACCTCCATTTTTTGTATCATGTTCCTAGGTACTTGTCATGGGCGGTTGGCAAACAAGACAAACACATCCTTCGCTAGTAAGAGCTGACAATTGCGGAATATTATCTGCGCTCCTAGTAATGGGCATTTTTATTTTGGTTAGAAATAAAAATCAAAGAAATAAGACTTGAATACAAAAAAATATCAAACTGGTGTTCCTCACATCTGGCTTAAGGTGGTTACACTTGTAAAGTTTGTATATGTCTATTAACGTTGAAGGTTTGGTTAAGAGTGAAAACTATATTGGGCTACTGATACTAAAGTTCAAAAGTAAACACAAAATTAGTCAATGCCTTTAATGACTCGGACAGGTCTTAACATAGTTGCCAAGTTGTTGTTGTAGCTATAAGGACACTCCCCGAAGGTCTTGGGGAGTGTTATGGATGTTGATGGTCCTTCACCGCATGCAGATCCGGTACGTTCCGGTACCACGCCCGACCATCTCGGGAAAGATTTGTTATGACCACATGCGACCTTCTAGGCCATATCGCCCTCTCACCCCTGGATCCATGAGGAGTTCGGGGTCGCCAGAGCCTCGGTTGTTAATGTAACAGGATTCGCCACGGATAGATGAGGTTGACAATTGGGTTTTTAAAAGCTATATATTGCGCTGCCAAGCTGAAAGGGTTGCGCTGCACAACCCCTTGAATCTATTTGGTATTTTAGTCGCCTCTTACGACAGGCATACCTACCGCGGGTATATTCTAACCCCCTAACCCGCTGGGGATCTTAGCTGCCAAGTGCTCTAGATCCTGAAAAATGGCTTAATACAACATTTTCAACTGATGTAAAATCTCCGTATAGGATAAGATACCTATTATCTTATAATCCTTCACAAAAAAAATCAATATACACACATATTAATAAAATAAACGTAAGAACGTTTTTTAGGAGGTCACTGCAATCGAACACTCGTCAATTAAGTGAAAAATCTGACCCTATCATTATTATGTGTTCACTCTGAACAACAAAAAGAAATTCTACTTTCCTACCCCCTACCAATTATCAGGATAGCGGTCGAGATACTCGGATCAGCGCCAAGATTTCGAAACTCCAGCCAAACTAAAAAATTATACGAATGTAGGAACTCATTTAAAATAAACTATTTAATGAAAGTTAGTAATCAGATTTGGACCAAACAAGTTGTTGTCAGGTTTTAAGAAAATATGATTTAACTAAAGATCATTATCATCCCAAGAATGTTCTTAAACAACAAGCTGGCTCCACACATTAGCCACCAAAAATGTAATATTACATTTGGGGTGAGTTGTGAAAATTTAACTTAGGGTTTACTAGCAACAAGAATAGCCGAGCGGGACCCATTGACAATGGCTAGGCTTCAGTGGCTGGGGAGGTTCTTGGCTATCCTCGAAACTATCACCAACAGGACAAAACTGATGTTCTTAATCTCACCAAACATAGCCAAACCAACGACGGTATTTAGTTTGGAGGCTCGCAACCCTCCCATCCATGGTTTTCCTTGGCCTTTATTTACACGCATAACCCCAAAAGCACACTATATACAGCCTTACATTCTATTTATCAAGGAAACGGCATCTCAAGGGGCCCTAAGGCTTCGGGAGTTGGGCCTTTGGAAGGAGCGTACATATGGCACGGCCGTATCCTGCTCAATATTAACGACTCCCGAATCTTGTCAACAACAGACTATATATGTCCAAAGAAGGTCTTCGACACAAACTACACAATTCTCTTCCCCACAAGGAAAGATTGGAAAGATGGGGGGATCACTCAGAGATTCGACATCTCGGTTTTCACGGACGGATACAAAATGGCTTGCGGAGTGAGAGCGGGAGTATTTGCGACTGTCGCGCTCACGTTCTTATGTAGGTATGCGACTTCCCGACTCGGCAAGTATGTTTCAAGCTGAGATTTTCGCTATTCGAGAGGCGTGCAAAGCGTTAATGGATACCAAAGGTAACGGTAACAGGGTAGCCATTTCCTCCGATAGCCAGGCGGCTCTTGGTCACTCGGGTCAGAGACGATATCATCAGACCTGGTTGGGCAGTGTAGGGAGAGCGCCATGATTCTAGCGATCCTGCAGTTCGTTACCCTGATATGGGTGCCGGAGCTTCGAAACATACAGGGTAGCGAGATGGCGGATGAGCTGGGAACGAACAAGGGTCTCATCTCCCAGCACTGGTTGGGTGACGCCAACAATAGGTGGAATCGTTTGCGGACATGTAGAGTTTCCAAGTTTTCCATGTGGCAACTATATAACGAAAAACGATCGGTAGCTCTCCTTAAGATAAACAGAAGGGATATATCCAGAGTAGTTGCGGTGCTCACGGGGAATTTGACAATTGGGGTACATGCGGTACGGATGGGACTGGAACACAATACCTCCTGTCGCAACTGCAAGCTTCCGGAGGCGGAAGAAACGGTTGAGCATCTGCTGTGCGAAGCAGAGTAAAGTTCCTTGGAAAGCCCGTTTTCGAAAGCCTCCCAGACCTCAAGGATGTTAGGGCGGGAGAGCTTCTCAAATTCATAAACTCCACGGGATGGATATAGGGGGACGGGTTTTTCCCTGAGGCGCGTGAAAATGTTCATTAGTATTCTTGCAACACCCTTTCATTGGTTAACTCACGAGTTTGCGCATGAGCGCTAATTGCAGTCAATTGGTACTCGCCACTTCAACCAACCAATCAACAAGCCTTACATCATGTAAATCTCCTTGACTGAAGAAACGAAGTTAATATTTTTACTCACACATAATAATAATCTCAAACACTCGTTTGTGTGTGTAATGCATTTCCAAATTCAAATTTTTTTTTCTTTTTATTAACAAACTTAGGTATCTCCCAGCCAGCATTTTTTGAAAATTTTGATCAAAAAATATTCAAATATCATACCCCAAGATGATTAAAAACATTCAAATTTAAAAGCATTTTCTGTACGAAAATTAACGTATCGTGGGGTGAAAAATGTACCATAAATGTGATTATTCTTGAATAATCATTTATGATTCATATTTCGAAACGCTTTTTGTTCATATCTGACATCATTGTAAAATTGGGCTTTAATTGTTTTAGCGTAATATTTGAATGCTTTTCACAGTCATTTTCTGATCATATTCGTGAACATATTTCAATCATTTTGGTTGAGATTTTTGAATAATTTTTGGATGCATCTCCTCAAAATAAGATACTACATGCTTATCTTATTTCATCAGGGAAAGAAAGCATGTGGAAGTGAGCTATTTGAACCAAAGGTTATTTGCAAACAAACTAGATCAATATACACCTGCGACTACAACACCCAGCATCAGCTATGATCGCCAACATCTTAAAATACGATATGGTACGGGATGTTGAAGCCATATCCAGGTACATATGTCTAGAGAGTTTCACTTACCTGGGGTTCAAATAGTTCACAACCTTTGTATTGTCTAATGGATGGATTTGTATTTTCTGGGAAGCCGAAGGTGGGGAAATGGTTGGGGACATCTTTTGTTAGGAGCAGTATATACATATATACATTATTTCTTGTCTTGAAGAATAAAATTTTAATATATTTTTTCTGAACTTCATGATTGAAAAAATGTGTGTATGCGAAAAAATAAGATCTTCAATCAAAAGTAAAATTTTAACAAGTATAAAGTTCATTATTCAGTTAACAAAGATTGTCAGCAAAGATTCAGAAAGCTGCATGAAAAATGATTAAAATTTTTGATCACTTAAAGTAAACACATTTGATTCAAATATGATTCCAAAATGTGACTGAAAAACTATATTCAGTTTTTGATCATCAAAGGTAAGCATATTTGATTATTCTTTTTGTTGATTTTTATGAAATATTAAAATTTAATCATCAAAGGACTTCAAAAATGATTCCAAAAAGTGATCGAAAAATGCTTTTTAGTTTTTCATCATGAGAAGTATTCATATTTGATTATTTATTTTGTTCAATTGTATGATAACTCATTATTTAGTCAGAAAGAGTAATCAAATTGTATTGAAATGTAGGGAAATTCAAAATTTAATCACCTAAATGCTGAGTGGGCAAGCTTTAATGTAATTTGAGGATCTACATACATATGATATTATGATCTTTATCGTGAATTCTAAAAAATATGTTCTTTATAACCTTTTTTCATAATTGCAATTGTTTAACTTGTTATTACACGAAAAACAAGTAAGGAAGGCTAAGTTCGGGTGTAACCGAACATTACATACTCAGTTGAGAGCTATGGAGACAAAATAAGGGAAAACACCATGTAGGAAAATCAACATTGGGTAACCCTGGAATGTGTTTGTATGACATGTATATCAAATGGAAGGTACTAAAAAGTATTTTAAGAGGGAGTGGGCCAAAGTTCTATAGGTGGACGCCATTTAGGGATATCGCCATAAAGGTGGACCAGGGCTGACTCTAGAATTTGTTTGTACGATATGGGTATCAAATGAAAGGTGTTAATGAGTATTTTGAAAGGGAGTGGGACTTAGTTCTATGGGTGGACGCCTTTTCGAGATATCGAGATAAAGGTGGACCAGGGCTTACTCTAGAATTTGCTTGTACGATATGGGTATCAAATGAAAGGTGTTAATGAGTATTTTAAAAGGGAGTGTGCCTTAGTTCTATAGGTGGACGCCTTTTCGAGATATCGACATAAAGGTGGACCAGTGCCGACTCTAGAATTTGTTTGTAAGATATGGGTATCAAATGAAAGGTGTTAATGAGTATTTTAAAAGGGAGTGGGCCTTTTCGAGATGTTGCCATAAAGGTGGGCCAGGGGTGACTCTATATTGTGTTTGTACGATATAGGTATCAAGTTAAAGGTATTAATTAGGGTTTTAAAAGGGAGTGGTGGTAGTTGTATATGTGAAGCCGTTTTCGAGATATCGACCAAAATGTGGACCAGGGTGGCCCACACAATCATCTGCCGGGTACCGCTAATTTATTTGTATATTTAATACCACGAACAGTATTCCTGCCAAGATTCCAATAGCTTTTGATTTCGCCCTGCAGAACCTTTTCATTTTCTTCTACTTAATATGGTAGGTGTCACACCCATTTTACAAAGTTTTTTTCTAAAGTTATATTTTGCGTCAAAAAACCAATCCGATTACCATGTTTTACCCCTTTTTTCGTATTTGGTATAGAATTATGGCATTTTTTTAATTTTTCGTAATTTTCGATGTCGAAAAAGTGGGCGTCGTCATAGTCGGATTTCGGTCATTTTTTATACCAAAACAAAGTGAGTTCAAATAATTACGTGAACTGAGTTCAGTAAAGATATATCGATTTTTGCTCAAGTTATCGTGTTAACGGCCGAGCGGAAGGACAGACGGTCGACTGTGTATAAAAACTGGGTGTGGCTTCAACCGATTTCGTACTTTTTCACAGAAAACAGTTATCGTCCTAGAATCTAAGCCCCTACCAAATTTCACAAGGATTGGTAAATTTTTGCTCGAGTTATGGCATTAAACGTATCCTAGACAAATTAAATGAAAAGGGACGCCCATTTTGGAATTTTCCTTTATTTTTGTATTTTGTTGCACCATATCATTACTGGAGTTCAATGTTGCCATAATTTACTTATATACTGTAAAGATATTAACTTTTTTTTCTAAATTTGACTTAAAAATTATTTTTTTTTAAATGGGCGTGGTCATTCTCCGATTTTGCTAATTTTTATTAGGCATACATTTAGTAATAGGAGTAACGTTCCTGCCAAATTTCATCACGATGTCTTCAACGACTCCCAAATTACAGCTTGCAAAACTTTTAAATTACCTTCTTTTAAAAGTGGGCGGTGCCACGCCCATTGTCCAAAATTTTACTAATTTTCTATTCTGCGTTATAAGCTCAACTAACCTAGCAAATTTCATCGCTTTATCCGTCTTTGGTAATGAATTATCGCACTTTATCGATTTTTCGAAATTTTCGATATCGAAAAAGTGGGCGTGGTTATGGTCCGATATCGTTCGTTTTAAATAGCGATCTGAGACGAGTGCCCAGGAACCTACATACCACATTTCATCAAGATACATCAAAATTTACTCAAGTTATCGTGTTAACGGACGGACGGACGGACGGACATGGCTCAATCAAATTTTTTTTCGATCCTGATTATTTTGATATATGGAAGTCTATGTTCCTCTCGATTCCTTTATACCTGTACAACCAACCGTTATCCAATCAAACTTAATATACTCTGTGAGCTCTGCTCAACTGAGTATAAAAATTATAGCATCATCGCTATCAGCCTAATGTTGAGAACTCAGCATATACAGTATAAAGAAAAAAAAACAAAAACAACTAACAAAATTTCCCATGACTTCCTATATAATTGGATATTTTAAACACTATTATTTTTGTTTTTTTTTTCATACATCTTCTTTCATAGGATATGACTTAAATTTGCGAGGGGCTTATGAAAAAAAAATGTTAACTCCTAAAACTTTTTTTATCATATCGTCGCCCGCTTGCCAGAAGAACGAATGTGCCAAAATGAAAATATTGCGAAATACAGTTTCAAAGTTTATTGCTCCCTTAAAATTAGAAGTATTAGTTTTTAATGTAAAAATGTATCAATAAATTATACTCACAATATGCTCTTTCAACTGATATAATTCTTTGGCTCGCATCCCTTTTATTCTCCGAGATTTAGCACAGTCATTTTTCTGGCACAAAAAAAGTTTTAAAAACTGATCTAATTTTTTGTTAACACAGCTATAAAAAAAATTCAAAGTATTCGGATCACGTAATGCGGCTCATGTTTTCTGTGTTTATGCGCTGAGTCCAAATACGCTATAAGAATTGGCCCAACTAGTCATGGTATGGCTTTAACATCAAAAGACGTAAAAAAATTCCTGCATGCCAATTCCGTTGGCGGATTCGGGTTCAGAGCATCATAATACTTGGGAAAACATCCGTGGCTGTGACTCATGGAAAGTATGTAAATGAAAAAAGTTAAATTCCATATTCTCTAAAGTGTTTTTAACAAGGTATTTCATTAAAGTGTTTTTAGCTAAGATAATATTGCAAACTTAGAACTAGCTCTCATTTTCGGAACCAGAATCTTCTGAAATGTTGGCTTCGGGTAAAGCGTCATGAACCTTACTGTTGCCCTTTAGATTTTTATAAAAATAATCATATCCTTTTAGTATAACCAGTTTTTCGCACCTTTTTCTCAAGTCTTCTAGTTTTGCCTCGGCCGCCGAACATCGGTTTTTTAATTATTATAGAAATAATTAAATATTTAAAATAATTAAAATTATTAGTAAATATGAGTACAAATGTTTGCTATTCTTATTTTTTTTTTTTCAAAATTGTTCAGCCATATCAACGAATATGTCTTACAAAAAGGAACAGCATTAATTTGCAGCCAGCCAGAAACATGAATGTGCCACGTTCATTTATCTGGCCCAACTTTATGTGATCGAATTATACATTCATGAAAATGGCATTGCAAGTTATTGGGATTTCCATGTAAGCTAGGAAGCTGTACATTTAAGTAGAATCTAAAGGGTAATCCAACGAATCTTCTAACACAAAATCGGAAAATTTGCACATTCATCCTTCTGGCTAGCGAACGACCATATATGGATAGTATTTGTAACACTGTGCAACAGCCGGCTGGGTATTGGACCAAACCTACTGTCTTGTAGAGATTGAGGCTTATGTAGACAAATTACTATCTCCGTTTTTCGAAGTTAGCCTCCAAAAAATAGATATAAATAATAATATAAAATTTCGAAATGTAGATTTTCGAACTTCTAAGGCCGATATCTATTTTCTGGAGGCTGTCATAAAGTCGTATCTGGGTGCAGACTTTAGCTTCAATGCAATAACCCGGTTTGCTAGTAGTCGAGCTGTGCATGCTGGCTTTAGCCGGGGTAAAAGCTCGTAGGATTGGGTTGGGTTCTTGCTCACTACTTTTGTGCAAACAAACGACCGTACAATAAAAAAATATTCATGCACAATATACATATGTAAAGCCAGACCAAAAAGAAAATGAAATGAATTTCCCACAAAAAAAAACACTTTTTTTATTCAACAGACGGACTCCCTAGTAAAGAAAACTTCAAGCCCAAATCCGAGAAGCAATATAGCCGCCTCTCCAATCTCCCCTACACAACCATAGAGATACTTACTTTCCGTATCACCAATCACAACCATATCCACAAATTTACGGCGCAATCGTCCCACTAAAAAAAGCAACTCGTATCTTCTCATATTAAACGCTAACAATATTTCATTTATTAATTAAAGTTAAATTTTTATACATTTTTCAAATCTAAATTACGCCTATCAGCCCTATTCTACATTTTTCCTTTAGTTAAGCAACATAAGTATATTCCGCAGTAATTTATTTCATAACATTTTATGATACCCTAATGTACCATATGTTAACTCATTCTGAGTTACATCTAATATTTTCTTTTTTGAACGTAAATTTAATTATATACATATGTATATATGCATACTCGTGTTAAAGAGGAAAACGAGAAGAAAAACAACACGATGTCATAAGCAAAGAAGTGATTAATTTAAGAATGTAACCAAACATACATACAAATGTACATAATTATGCACTTCTTGCAGTCGCATTGCCTATCTCTAGATACCAATATATTAGGTAAAGAGTATAAAAATTAAGAGTACTTACATCGTCTCCAATGAGGTTAGTAGGCGCCTGAAGAGCTGGAAACTTAAAAAAAAAATACAAAAAGCCATAGCAGCAATGGCCTTAAGCTGCAGACATTGGTGCTTTATCGGTAACGTTATAACAGCTGATTCGACCAATCTTATGGGAATCAATGCAATCGATTATTGGTGCCACTAAGGTCGTAACCGTATCGTAGCCAACTAATTGGTTTTTGGTTTACCGTCGTAACGATAAACAGCTGATTACGTTAGGGATACGACTACAGCGATACGACATACGGCACCAATGACTCCGGCTTTAGGATAATTAATACGTAATACTTATATACGTATTACTTATAGCTAATGCTTACTCTACATTTTACAAGCTTTTAAACTAATAGTAATGGTTAATTTTAATGCCTATTTTATGCTAAGCTAAAATAAGTATTAAATATTGAAGTAAAGATGAGTTTCTTTTAAGAATTCAATTACATATTTTATATTTATGTCAGTGGGATCAGATAAACAATCCAATATATTATGATTTGCAAATATTTTTTGTCTAATCTGAATTTAGTACAATGTAAAAAAAGGTGGTCAATAGAGGCTATTGTTGAACAATTACAAAATTTACATTAGTTTGAATAACTTCTATCCATAGGTATTGGTGTGTCACTCGAGCATGCCCTAATCTTAACCGGATATATTTGATCAAATCCAGTCGTTTAAATTATGTTGTCCTATAAGGGAAATTTTATTTATTACGCTGTTTTTATGAGGGTTAGATCTTTTGTACCAGTTTGAAGTTTTATTGAAACTAGAAATGTGGACTTTTTGTAGTTTTGTTTTCAATAATCTTATAATATCTGCGTTGTTAATGTTTTTATTTAAGAAGGTAGGTGATTTGTGAGCTTCTTTAGCGATCTTGTCGGCGAATTCAGTACATTTCAAGCAACGCGGGCAATCCCCGAATAACTCATACGAACAGACAACATTTGGTTAATTCGTTGTAGTTCTATAAAAAAAACAAAAATAGCAACAATACCAAGTTTCTCTGAAACCGCATTACAAACATGCATAACTTCAACACATAACAACATACGAAGTATGTGATGTGTAGAAGAATATATGCAAAAGAAGGCAATTGGGAAAAACTTTACAACAACTGAGGCATGACGTAGCTGAATGCGTTTGTAACCATTTCAACTATCGTAGGAGTGCGGTTGACTCCTACTCCCGGGAGAAAGGCCTTTGAAGGGTGTTTAAGTGACTTACGTCACTTAAAGGAAACGCAACCCTGCGATCCCAAAGCCCCTCACGCATCCCTGCGTGTCGTTCCATAGCAAAGCATCCCTGTTTTATCTCGAACTTCCTACAGTGTTGGAAAGGCTATAAAAGCGCTGCGCGCTCCTGAATTCTCTCTCTTTTGTTTCTACAATCAACACAGGTAAACTTTATCAGCACCAAAGCATTCCGATCGTCGCAGTGTTTTGCCACCGATAGTTGTTGTGCGTTCAATTAAAATCATGGTTCAAAGTTACATAATTCCATTTTGACTTGTTCATTTAAATAACTTTCAAGTATACTTAAGTTAAAAGTGAAATTAACGTAAAGTCAAAACTCTCATACTGAACTCTAATATAAAATATAAGAAAATTTACGTGTTAATATTAATATACGAACTCAATTGAATTAAATATTGAACTTGTGCCAATATCACACATCTCGCCTTCTTTTATTTCATTACTTGGATCGACCCTTATAGTCCAAAGCAGGTGAAATCCCGTTCCCTTTTGTACTTATTGGTTATCACCAAATTTAGCATGGTCCTTGCAAGCCGAATTTGACGGCACCGAAACGCTTCTAATAAAAAAGTGATATTGGCAACGCGAGTAGTTAAACTTCGAAAATCAACGCGCAAGGCAACACTGCTTTGTATTTTATGGTACATGCAAGAAAAACAAGAAGCAGCATCTCATAAATTTTTCATCGTCAAACTGAACGGCAGCTGTGGCAGTGAAGCGTAAGTGCAAAAACACAAAAAGAAAACATTTCTTAAAGAACTAAAAATAAAGTAAGTAATAGTGAAAAGCGTCGAAAAGTAAAAAAGTTATAGTCGGGAGTGTCGCGATAATAAAATAAAATTTGCACAATGAACTGCCGCTGCCCAACGACGGAGCCTAATATGAAAAAGGGCCGGCCGGTACAGACACCTTTGGCTGCCAAATCTTAGATTTGCCACTTCATACAGGCGATGGAGTCACCTATAACCGCCACATAGCAAACTCTTGCGGATTCCGATCACCGAAAAAAATGAGTAGTCTCAAAAGCATCAAGTAAGTCAGTTATTTTCCACATAAAATTTCCTTCAAACCGTTACTCTAACGGAATTAACGCCATATATATGTACATGTACATATATGCATACGATCCGCTATTCCCATAAAAGTGGTCAGCAGTGAGAAAAAATTGGAAGCAGTCGTTCTCTTCCAACGTATAACGTATGCACGTATATACATTCATACATACACATGTAGATAAATAATTTAAGTTTCAGGTTTCTGACTTTATATCGGAAATGAAACTATTTTATTTTTTAGGTCAATTTTTACACTTGTTTTATTAATTATTATTTAAATGTTGACATCGACTTATTCCGACAATGTTAGACGAAGACTGACTCGACTTGTGAGTCTCTGGCATTCTCTAAGCGATCGATTTATTTTTATTATATTGACAGTGAGAATGAGTAGATATAAAATAAGTAGATTGAAACCCAGTATATTTAGAGTACACTAATGAGCTGTTTAGTAGCATAAGAGGATAATACATAACTCGCCCTCCACATAAATTAAATCGAGTCCCTGCGATTTTTCTTAGGGTGTAAAATTATATACATGTATACGAAAATTTTAAATATTAGTTACATGAATAAATGTAAAATGAACAATGCTTGTGCATTAAATGAACGTAGATACTACATTGATACTACATTAAATTTTTTTTCTTTTTGTTTTTGATAACAAATTAACAATAAATCAGAATTCAGACATCAAAAGATATATATATATATATATATATATTATTTTTTTTTTTTTTTTGTTAACGATCGTAAATATTAACCATATCTAAGTTTTATACATATACGAAATTGTTGTTTTTTTTTTTTTTTTTTTTTGTGTTTGTCTTATAACTCAAATCAATACTTCCTGTTTACATACGTAATATGTTTTAAACATTTTGCATTTGGGTTTATGTACGTATATGTCAGTTGTAATAAAATATATATTATTTGTATTATAATATTTAAGAAAAACTTCAAAAGGTATATTTATGTTAAGTTTAAAAACTATATATACATATGTATACATAAAATTATGTAAAATTATTTATTTTTCAAGTTTGTACGCTGAAGCCACCAGTGATAAATTTTGCCATTAGATACATATTTTTCAAATATTGAAAATTCAAAGTTTTGTACTTTTAATTTGTAATTTATGAGTAAATGTTAAAATCTTTTATAAAATTCGCATAAGCACATTTACGTTATTTTATGCGGCCTCTTGATATTTGCCATGTCAACTTTATTAGGAAAACTTTTTGGCAATTGTACAAACCTTTTTGCAACTTTATTTCTATTAGCAACAGGATTCTTCATGTAAACTTTGCTGTTGTTGAAGTATGGAACCCTTTCTGCTTCTGCATTTAATTTGTTGATTGCTTGTTTCTTTTTTCTGTAAGTATAATTTTTTATTTTTTCAAAATCTATGTCGCTTCTATTGATAAAATCAATCGGTTTTACGTTGGTTGAACTATGGATGGAGTTATTATAAAAACCAATAGCCTTGATCATGATTTCTTCTACTTCTAAGGAGTTGTCTGAATTTTTCAAAATGCGTATATGCTCTAACAACGTGGAATGCAACCTTTCAATATCAGAATTTCCGGTGTGACTGTTTGGAGTGGTGAAGTGTGGAATAATATTATTTTCGCGGCAGAATAATCGTATAAGTGAATTATTGGACTCGTTGTCCATTATCAGTTTTTTAGGTACACCCAACCAAGAAAATCTTTCTTGAAGTTTGATCTTGATTGTGACCATGTTTCTATCAGGCAATTTATGAATGGAAGCCAATTTCGTGAATCTATCAATAGTGGTTAGAAAACAAGCTCGGAAACAATAAAATACGTCGGCATGAACTATCTCGTTAGGACTACTAGGAGTTTCGGTGTGATTAAAAAAATTTTTTAGAGGTTTTCTTGCGTATTTGTTCTCGTTGCACACGTCACATTTGTTAACAAATCTGTTAATAACTTTTTTCATATTTGGGTAAAAGTACCTTAGTTTCATTTGTTCGTAATTTTCTAGCACACCCCTATGGTTCCCTTCCGTATGGACCTTTTCCACTACCTCTAAAATTTCCTCCTCTGTTTTCAAGTCTAAAGCTTTGTTACAGCATTTAGTAAATTTAATGTTATTGTCGTAAGAAAATAAACTAATCAGCTTTTCTTGTACAACATTGTACGCACTGTCAGGCAACTCTGAATGAATTCCTGTTGTTCCTTTTTTAATATATTTCCTAAAAAGATCTGTAAGATAAATGCTATTTTGTAAGTCACCTTCGGCTACATAGACTATTCTATATTTGTTATATAATATTTCGCTTTCGATGCGTTTGTTCTTTACTATACGAATTTGAGTGGTGTATCTGTTTACTATGGACTCGGATATAAGAAAGTGTTCATTTAGGTTTTCGCATGCTGAATGCACTGTTTCTAAAGAATTTTCGAATAAGGATTTTATATCGATATTTTCTTCCTTATCCATAAAGTAATTATTATCGTTTTGTCGGCTTTAAAAATCAGCGACATTGTTTTCCCTACCTTTAATATATTCCACAACAAATTCGTATTCGCCTAGTAAGGTTTTCCATATTGTTTATATTATTTTGCAATAACAAAGTTTTTACATGAAATGGCAAAAATTGTAAAAAATTAATTTTGTATTATTTTGTGGGGTGTATAAAACATCAATACCCCCTTCTAAAATATATTTCGTATTCATTTTCTGTAAAATAGATCCTAGTTTATTATGCAAATTTTCAATATTTGAGGCCCTAACATTCATAGCTTCCTTTCTTAGATTCAAATATGTGGACTTAACACCAAATTCCTCTTTTAATCTATTTAATATATCATCGAAACTCGGCTCGTTGAGATGTTGTATAACGTGTAATGCTCGTCCTTTCAATTTGTTACATAAGACATTGGATATAATAAGCCTTTGTTTTTCAATTGTCAGCGACAAAATTGTAGATACATCTCGCAAGTAATGTGTTATGGTGTACTCACTTTGACCATCAAAAAAGGGAATACTCCGTGCCTCCCTCAACCCCTCTGCTAATGTTAGTGCCATTTTGTGTTATTTCTTTGTGTTTTGATTAGTTTACGTTTTCGTTTATATTTTTAATTTTAAATTTTTTGTTGTCATAAACATTTATATTTTGAGATTTTCTGTCACGCAACATGTGTTCAAAATTTCTAACTTGCTACAGTCAACATTTACTTTAACACAACATGTTTGATATGAACGCAGCACAGTTGGGCAACAATGTATATAAACTTCATGTCTGTTAGTAGTTTTGTTCAGCACCATTTATCTAGCGCAGCATGTAGCTAATTTTCTAACAGCATTTGTGTTGCTTTGAAATAATGTAATGTATCTATACACTTAACAACAATCTCGCTGTATGTTTTGGCAGAGTTGAGAGCGAAAAGAGTGTGCTTTAATTTTTAGAACTGGTTTCTCAGATTTTGTGTTGCTTTTCTTTGACTTGATTTTAAGTACAGCTATAGCAGGTCATAACTTTTTCGTTTTGAAGTCAAGTGCACTTTTAAAAGATTTTTTAGTTGTTGTAATTTATGAGCACTTAAGTGATTTGCGGTAAAATTTTTTTTTTTTTTGAAAGTATGTTATGCGTACGTATGTAATACCACTAATTTCGGTATAATATTAAGTTTTTAGTTTTCGTCTTCACAATTTTCAGAGATTTTCGCTTTAATATAAAAACTATATCCACTGAGGTTTAAATATTTTTGAAAATCAAGGTTGCTTAGTTAAATTTTTTGCACATTTAACATATATTTACTTATATCACGCATAGTTTTAGGGCCTAAGAGGCTTTATCCAGTTTCGACACTCTAAACTTGTTTCATAAATTTTTTAACTTTTTAAATGTTTTTTATTTTCACGCATGTAAAGGACTTAACAAGATCTTAATGTTCTTATTTTTTGCCGATTTTTTCCCTCGTCGTCATTTAAGTTTCAGGTTTCTGACTTTATATCGGAACGGAAACTATTTTATTTTTTAGGTCAATTTTTACACTTGTTTTATTAATTATTATTTAAATGTTGACATCGACTTATTCCGACAATGTTAGACGAAGACTGACTCGACTTGTGAGTCTCTGGCATTCTCTAAGCGATCGATTTATTTTTATTACATTGAGAGTGAGAATGAGTAGATATAAAATAAGTAGATTGAAACCCAGTATATTTAGAGTACACTAATGAGCTGTTTAGTAGCATAAGAGGATAATACATAACTAATACACTACTAGTGGTTCAGTTTTCTACTGACAAGCGGTAAAACAACCGTTTTCCATGCCATATTCTTCAATTCCTCGTTATTATCACTTACGCCGGCTACGAACTACTTGTCCCTTTCTTTATTTCTTCAATGGTATGAAAATTAGAAGTTCATTTTCAAATGCGCATAGTTGTTTCACTTGTGAACAATACTATCGTATTCCTTTCATCTTAGATTTGTTGTCGCTTGCGTCGTCGGCCAGCAACTACTTCGCAAATACTTCATGTTACTTACATTTGTTTACATTTGATATTCGCATATCGCCTTTGGATGTTACTACCAAAACCTAATGCAATTTATGAAAACAAATTTTATGCATACTTCACCGTACATATGTAAAGTATATTTTCAGTCAAGATATAAATAATCCCCTTTCTGCATGCGCATACATAACATATGTAGTACAAATCTAAGACACGCATTTAAATCGACATATGTATGAAACAAAGTGAATAGTTCAAGCAAACAGCGCTGTTCGCGTCAATTGTAAAAGTAAGCAAGGCCTACTGAATATAGTACAAATATCGATATTTTAATGCTTGGAAACCTGTCATGTCACCATATTCATATAATATTGGCACAGTCCGTGGTGACAATATTTCACAATCCTTCATACATAGATATACATAACTACACTTGTATAAATATAATTAAAATACATTGAAATATATAGATATACATAAAACATACATACATATATGACAAGATTTCTGCTGGGCATTTAAAGGCTTATTCGCTGCTTATGCTAGCATAGAACCATCGTTTTGAGTTGATTCGATTCACTAACCCACCAATCCGAATATTGTACAAGGAGATAAAATTAAAGTTTCATTCGGGGTCTACAATCAAAACCCGATTATTAAAATAACCTTTCGAAATCACATTTCATGGTTATACATCCATCATCCCTTAAAGGAAACTACACACGTCAATACGGAACTTAATAACCGTTATAGTTTTCAAAGTATTTACTCCCGATAATCATGGCTACGGGTTCAGTCTCATCGGCGGAGTTCATATTCCGGTCGAATGATTTAATGAACTTCTGTTCCCGTTATGAAAAAGAAGACCCGAGGAGAATACCGATATCTACACTGCTGGAAGTTAAACTCCAGGATTTAAATACGCGTTGGGAGATGTTACAAACATCATATAGGGTCGTTTGCCTTACAGACGAGAATGAAGTGCCCACCGACTTTAAGGAAGAAGCCACCAACAAGTGCCAAGTGTGTACTGACAGCTTCTACATATGCAAATCTCAAATCCTTGATCAATTAAAACTTTTCCATTGAAGCAGTTCCGATAAAAACGTCACCACTAGACCGTCCACTTCTTTGGTAGATAACTCCACTCCCTGCATCAAAGTTCCACCATGCGATACCCAAGTTTTTTATGGCAGTTATGAGGAATGGCCAAGCTTCCGCGACATGTTCACAGCGGTATATCTAAATCACCCAAAGCTAACTCTCGCACAAAAACTGTTTCATTTACGGAATAAAACCAGGGTAAAGGCAGGAACAATTGTTAAACAGTACAGGCTCTGCGGCGAAAATTTTTCTCTTGCCTGGGAGGCACTTAGAGCCCGCTTTGAAAATAAACGAATATTAATCGACAACCAGTTGAAGACCCTTTTTAACATTGCCCCTGTCACCACAGAAAATAGTGAGGGGATTCAACAGATTCAGAGTACAATCAATGACTGCCTTTCGTGCCTACAATTTCAAGGAATTTCGGTCGCCGAATGGGATCCAATCTTAATTTATCTATGCTCCACAAAACTCCCTGAAGAAACCCTTTCTCTCTGGGAACAGTCCCTGAAGTCTAGGAAAGAACTCCCCGACTGGTCCCAAATGGACGCATTCCTTACTAGTCGTTACGAAGTGGTGGAACGATTAAATAACTAAAAGGCCTCTAAATCTCGCAATTCTCTCCCTGCGAAAACTCCGCCCAGGATACAATCTTATCATTCCCAAGAACAGTTTGCTGTCACCTGTAAACTTTTCAATAACAATCACACTTTATGGTCCTGTCCTGAATTCCGAAGCCTGACAGTCCCTGACCGTATCGAGTTCGCTGAGAAAAATGGGTATTGTACCAATTGATTGGCGTATAATCACACACTCACTCACTGTTAAAGTTTGTTCCGATGTCTGCATGGTAGACAATCACATCACTCCATGCTTCATCCTAGTTCAATAACCAGAGCGGGTGGCAAGCCAACCGTCAAAAATCCAGAACCAAAATCAACCACAAAAGCAACACCTCTGTTACACATCCAATCTACCGTATCATCAAATCCTTCTCGACACCCGATCTTCAACCTAACCGAAGACCAATACGAGGAATCACCAACCAAATCTAACAGGGACTCTTACATCCAAGCGAACTTCTCCGCGAACCACGAGAAGATGCTACTTCCTACCGCCCGTGTGCAAATGGAGCATTCGGGCACACTTTTCACCTTAAGAGCCTTAATTGACCAAGGATCGCAGAAAACCTTCATATCAGAAAAGGTCCAAAAACGTTTAAACCTCCCTACTTATCGCGCGGATTTTTCAGTTACCGGAATGGGAGGAATTATTGTAGAAAACGCCGATAGAGTCTACCAATTTACCCTCGTCTCCAAGAGATGTCACACCAGAATTAATACCAAAGCGATAGTACTTCACAAGTTGACCAGCTTCTTACCAACATTCTCCTTACCAGAACACAGTCTTCTAGAACTAAAAGACCTAGATCTCGCCGATCCACACCTCTTCACTCCTGGTCCGATCGATATGGTGATCGGAAGCGACCTAATACCCCAAATCCTTACTCCAGGAGTTAAGCATCAAGTACTAGGAAGTCTCCTGCTCAAAGCACCATTTTTGGGTGGTTTTTGAGTGGGCCCATCCAATCCACGCACTGCACCACTGTCCACACACACGCCGTGGAAGTATCCAATGAAAATCTCAACTCCCAGCTGAAGCGCTTGTGGGAACTCGAGGAACTCCCTGAAGCCCACGTGCCCTCCGATGAAGATGCTTTTTGCGAAAAATTTGACCAAGATACCACTGTTAGGCGCATCGATGGTCGATATGTAGTTCGGTTGCCATTTAAACCCGGATTTCCATCAAATATGACTTTAGGACCTTCTCGTACCCAAACTTTGCGACAAGCAATCAGAATGGAACATACGCTGAGCAAAAATCCCAATCTGAAAGAAGAAGACAATCGTGTACTAGAATATTACTTAGTTCTGGATCATATGATTCAAATACCTCCTGATGAAATACAGAAAAATGGAACATAACTATCGTGTTATCTCCCGCATCACTTGGTTCTCAAACCAGAAAGTAAATCCACAAAACTTCGCGTCGTTTTTAATGCTTCTGAATCAACGGCATCTGGTATTTCACTCAATGATATACTCCATATCGGTCCTACCTTACAAACAGATCTTCTATTCGTCATATTGAATTGGCGCTTGTACCAGTATGTTTTTAATGGGGATATACAAAAGATGTACCGACAAATTCTTCTTCAGGAAAATGATCAGCCCTACCAACGTATTGTGTTTCGTAGAAATAACGATAGCCAATTCTCGGACTTCGCTCTGAAGACTGTGACATTCCGTATTTGGCCATTCGCACGTTGCATCAATTAGCAAACGATACAAAAGATGCCCATCCTTTAGCTGGAAAGATTTTGAAGAAAGAAGCGTATGTCGACGATGTATTATCGGGAGGCCACAATATTTCTCATCATGCTTAAAAGCTCAAACCGAACTTACTCAATGTTTGCTTTCAGCCGGGTTCCCACTTAGGAAAATAACGGCAAACCATCCGCAACTTTTAAACCACATTCCCGCCGAACATCTGTTAGACTCCGATTATTTAAAGTTCGGTGCTCAAGTTCTACCAAAACGCTGGGCATCCAATGGAACGCATTGGCCGATTCGTTTTCATATTCGATAGAATCTCTGGAACACCCTTCCAGTGCCACAAAAAAGACAAATCTTATCTTCAGTCTCGAAACTCTTTGACCCCGCAGGATGGCTAGCACCTATCCTCATCCAGGCAAAAATATTATTACAACAGATATGGCTAGAGGTACTGAATGGGACGAGTGTGTCAAACCTTTATCGCTTCAAAGGTGGCACCAATTTCTAACAGATTTACCTAGCAATGAACAAATTCAAATTCCCAGATGGACGGAATTTTCCCGCAATCGAATTATTCAAATACACGGGTTTTGTGACGCCTCAGAAAAGGCCTATTGTGCATCAGTGTACATACGATCCCAATCAAATACGACAGTTTCATCACATCTACTGTTTTCAAAAACAAAGGTGGCGCCACTCCAAACAGTAAGCCTTCCGCGATTGGAATTGTGTGGTGCCGTCCTATTATCTAAATGCATCAAGCATGTTATCAGCCAACTATCCCTCAAACCTGCAGCCATTTTCCTGTGGTCCGATTCTTCAATCGTCCTCTCGTGGCTGGAAAAACCGCCATGTACTTGGAAGGTGTGTCTAGCAAACCGCACATCAGAAATCATACAAAATATAGGAAATGTCAAATGAAGACACGTAGCCACTAACCATAACCCTGCAGATCTAGGAACTCGAGGTTGCAGGCCACAGGACCTAATACTAGGAACACTTTGGTGGCACGGACCAGAGTGGTTACTAAAACCCCCCGACCATTGGCCATTATTACTTCGCCAAAATGTCCCCCCTCACGAGGAACGTAAAGTGGAAGCTCTTCACATTTTAGACAACCAGCCTGACATATTAGATCGCTTTTCTTCATGGTCCAAAGCCTTACGTGTGATAGCGTACATGTTCAGATTTGTCCACCGATTCAAACCAATACAGTCCACTGCTCCTACTCGTTACGAGTCCGTCGTAACCACACAAAAGGAAATCCACTGAGTCAAAACACGCCTTGTTAAACTTGCACAAGAAAGACATTACCCAAAAGAATTTTCTCAATTAACCCACAGGCAACCAATTTCCAAAAAGAGCTCTCTTTTAACGTTAAACCCCATACTAGACGAAAATGGCCTTCTTCGTGTTGACGGCCGCTTGGCCAACGCTGACCTACCATACAATGAAAGATACCCAGTCATAATTCCGCAATCGTCGAGATTATGCTACCTTTTTCTTAACTTCTACATAACCTCCTCATGCACGCTGAACACCAACTGATGGTTCGAATAACAAGGCAAGAATACTACACTCCTAGATTGAAATCGAAAGTAAGAAACTGTATACGTTGCTGCAAAACCTGCACTGTTTTAAAAAAAAAACACCCGTTCCAAATTATGGCAGCTCTACCACCTGAGCGTGCTACTTTCTCCCTACCATTCACCTACACAGGTTTAGATTTTGCAGGCCCGCTGGATATTAAATCTTCAACGCTCCGGAAGTCCCCACTACTTAAAGGATATGTTTGCGTTTTCATCTGCTTCTCGACCAAAGCTATTCACCTTGAGCCCTGTTCAGACTTGTCAACCAAAGCATTTCATGCAGCATTCGCTCGTTTCGTAGGTAGACGAGGTCTCCCACAGCAAGTCTTCTCAGACAATGGAAAGAACTTTGTTGGCGCCAATCGCGCCTTTCAACAAGATTTCCGTAAATTTTTGAAAGACACCTCAGATGACATACGTGCAAAGTATAGCCTGCATGGATTTGAATGGCATTTCTTGCCACCTAATGCTCCCCACATGGGAGGCCTGTGGGAGGCAGCCGTAAAGAGTTTTAAACATCATTTTAAACGGACAGTTGGAAGCCATACCCTTACCTTTGAAGAATTAGCCACTCTTCTTGCTCGAATCGAAGCAGTCCCGAACACCCGACCTCTCTCTCCCATGTCCGATAACCCCCAGGAGTTACTAGCATTAACTCCGGGACATTTTTTGCGTGGAGGGCCACTCCTAGGTATACCAGAACCCCGATTCGACAATCTATCCCTTCAGAATAGATGGGAAAAACTCAAAGTCTTACATCAACAGTTCAGCCTGCGCTGGAAAGAAGAGTATCTCAAAGAGCTACATAAGAGATACAAATGGAAGCTACCTCAACCAAACCTTTCCATTGGCGACTTCGTCGTCATTAAAAACGAGCTAACAACCCCAACGAATGGAGATTAGGACGTGTAGAGAAGGTGTATCATGGATCGGAGTGCGAGTGGCGGATGTCAAGACACAAAATGGAACTTTCACACGACCGATTGTTAAGCTCTGTCCACTTCCTATTGCATCTGATACCCCACAGGTCAACTATACACCGGACATTTAATGATCACAATCACATATATTAGTATTAAGCTTGCAAAGAATTTCTTATTTATTTATACATTTACAGGTTGTGGCCACCAACAGAAGGCACCCGAGATCCAGCCATTCACAAATGTACGATCTGCCTCAGATACAATCCTCTTCGGTTGTGTAAGGGGTTCCGGGCAATGACGGTCAACGAGCGTAAGGAGATAGTGCGGCAGTTCAAACACTGCCCAAATTGTTTGGCTCGCTCGCACGACAACACAAGGCAATGCTCAAGTCCAGAAACTTGCAAGGTATGTAATGAACTACACCATACCCTATTACACAAACGAGAGTTCGGAGAAAGAGAACCCGAAAGCAGAGGAACCCGCAAACAGGTGAAGCGACTCAAAGAACAGCACAAGCAACTCGATGTGGCCATTCGTGCACTCGAGAAACTGAGAGCATCCCTTGCACCCGTGCAACGGGGACGCCATGTTTAAGTGACTTACGTCACTTAAAGGAAACGCAACCCTGCGATCCCAAAGCCTATCACGCATCCCTGCGTGTCGTTCCACAGCAAAGCTTCCCTGTTTTATTTCGAACTTCCAACAGTGTTGGAAAGGCTATAAAAGCGCTACGCGCTCCTGAATTCTCACTTTTGTTTCTACAACTTTCACCAATCAATACAGGTAAACTGTATCAGCACCAAAGCATTCCGACCGTCGCAGTGTTTTGCCACCGATAGTTGTAGTGCGTTCAATTAAAATCATTGTTCAAAGCTACATAATTCCATTTTGACTTGTTCATTTAAATAACTTTCAAGTATTAAGTTAAAAGTGAAATTAACGTAAAGTCAAAACTCTCATACTGAACTCTAATATAAAATATAAGAAATTTTACGTGTTAATATTAATATACGAACTCAATTGAATTAAATATTGAACTTGTGCCAATATCACACATCTCGCCTTCTTTTATTTCATTCCTTGGATCGACCCTTATAATCCAAAGCAGGTGAAATCCCCGTTCCCTTTTGTCCTTATTGGTTACCACCAAATTTAGCAAAGAGATTTACAAGGTATAATCGAAACAGCTGTCGCCTTGTCCGTCCTGATGTCACGTTGTTTAAAAATTTTTCCCAAATTAATCAATAAATTACCAATAATATTTACATACCCGGGTACCCAAAGTAGAATAAATTTTGGGAAATTATTGATTAAAATAGATCTAATTTGGTTCGAATAAAAATTTGTGTTATTTACATATTTAACGGAACTGATAGCTCCAAGCGAATCAGTGCAAATAATATAGTTACTATTGCTATTTTTTATTAACAATAATGCTTCGATAATAGCTAATATTTTATCCGAGTAGACAGAACTATACTCAGGGAGTATGCCTACTTTTAAAATAGTTTTGCTTGTTGTAATGCTGAATGTGATGCTCTCATTTGACTTTGATCCATCAGTGTATATAAATTTATAGTTTTTGTATATATTCCGAATAAAATTGAATTTACTGCGGTAGATCTCTGGGGCTGTGTCTGATTTCATAAAATAACTTAGGCTGTCGTCAATGCATTCGTCATTTAAAAACCACTGAGGGTATCTTCCCGTAACTGATTTTGAAGCTTTATATGGTATGTCTATCTTTTTACATAACTCAATACATTTTGTATATTTGAAAGAAGTTTATTGTTTTGCAGTAATATTTTAAAGAGTTTATTTGTTGAAAATAATATACGATTTTCTATTGGTGATATTTTTGATTCAAACATTAAATTGCTTATATTTGTTGTGCGGTAGGTTCCAAGTGCCATTCTTATAGCTGAATGATATATTGATTTGACCTGTCTAAGAGAAGAAGATGCTTCATAACCATACAAAAATAAAGAATAATCAATCTTTGACATCAGTAATGCATTGACTATACCTATGAGGTTTAATGGATTACAGTTATAACTATTGCTGGAGAGGGATTTTACTATATTTAAGCTATGGTTAACAGAATTTTTAAGCTTAATAATATGACTTCTCCAGTTACATCTTTTATTAAAAACAACGCCAAGTTTTTTTAGTTCCTCAACGCTAGGTATGGGAATGTTATTTACTTTTAGGTTCACTATGCAATTTTTCTTACGGCATATATGTATTTGTTTACATTTTTCTGGGGATAATTTCGCTCCTGTGTAATCGCACCAAGTGGATATATCAATGTACAAATTATTAAGTTCAATTGATTGGTTTTTGTTTTTGTTAGGTTTTATAATGAGAAGAAAATCGTCTGCATAGGCACAAAAGCTTATTTCTTTATGAATTGAAATCACATCACAAAGTTTATAATATGCCACAAGGAAAAGAACCACGGATAATGGTGAACCTTGTGGTATGCCATTTTCGATATTGTAAGGTTGCGAGCAGAGCGATTCAACGCGAACCCTAATTTTTCTATTGGACATAAAATTCTTTACATAATTCGTTATTTTTCTACCTACTTTCCATTTTTTTTAGTTGATCTACAACTGCATGTACTCCTATCCTATCAAATGCTTTTTTAAAATCTAAAGACAGAATAGAGATATGACTATGTGATGACAAAGAATTGTTTACTAAATAATCTATATATAGTAAGTTGTTCAAAACAGACTGTCTCTTTTTAAACCCAGCTTGATGGCTATGAAAGAAGTATTTATTATTTAAAAACCCCAAAGTCTATTTGTGCTATAAAATATCCATTACTTTTGAAATGTACGAATTTAAACAAATTGGTCTATATGAACTTATTTCTGTTTTATTTGCATTGGGCTTCAATATGGGAATGACAAGGCCGGTTTTAAAAATTTGGGGGGCATAATTATTGATAATGTTGTTAAATAGTTCTAATAACCTTAGTTTGACGCATTTGGGTAAGTTTGAAATCAAAGGATACGAAATTCGATCTTGGCCTGGAGTTGTGCCAGTTAGTTTGTTTAAGGCCATTTCCAACTCAACATAAGTTATTTCTTTTTCAATGATGGAAGCTTCTTTGCTAACTGGTGTTGTGTGTGATGCGGAATAGAACTTTTAGCAGCACGATATGAATTTGAAAAATGTATATCTAAGGCTTCTTCTGACCAAGTCTTCGCAAATTCTTCAGCAATTAAATTTTTGTCTAAAGTTTTTACTGATTGGTTATATAGGGGTGTAATACAATTAATGCGATGTATATTAGCACATTCTTTGTTAATATTACTGCTAATTACTGCGTTCTAAACTAACTTTTTCTGCCCTTGCCGCAAATTTAGGCCAGTGAGCAGTTTTTAATTTAAATTTTGGTTCGTTTTTATAGAAAAAAGTGTTTGCTGATTTAAAAAACTCCATAAAAATGGGGAAGTGGTCGCTGGAATATGTTGAACTTGCTGTATGCCAAGTGTAATCTACTGCTAATTGCGGAGAACAAAATGTTAGATCAATATGACTAAAAGTTCCATGCGTACTAAAGTGTGTCGGTGAGTTAATGTTTATTAAAATAAAGTTATTATCATCTATAAATTTAGAAATGCATTTCCCTCTTTTATTATTTTTATATGATCCCCAATTTGTATGCCATCCATTAAAATCGCCTGTTATCAAAGTGGATGTCTAGTTATATTTACTGTGTTTTGCAAATATGTGATATTAAAAGATTTGTTTGGAGAAATGTAAGCAGAAATAATTGTAAACTTAATTTTTGAGGTAACTGTTGCATATATTATATCGCTCATACTATTGTTAGTGTATTTAAGTTATGCTGCACAGAATTATGTATCAAAAGTGCAGCTCCACCAAATAAGTTGGAACTCTTAGAAATAAATAAATTATAATTTATTGGAATAGGTATATTTATTGTAGATTGCAAATGAGTTTCTTGGAGACTGATGATTTTTGTTGATTTCTCTTTTATCAATATTAATAACTCATTGTAATTATTCAAATAGCCTTTTATGTTTAAGAATTCATGAGCTTAACACCGGCTTATAATAATTGAATTTCAACTATTATGATTTTCTAAGAGAGACTGAAAAGAAAGAAACATTTACTGGCATATTTCGATGAACCCATTTCGAAAACCGCCAACGTAATCATCATCAGGCAATTTTTTAATGTTATCAAAGGTTTCACCGGGATTAGATCCGTGAATCACATGGTGAAACTGCAGTAGCCTTTAACCAGTAGGCCATCCTGCTGGTATTTGTTTTCATGCTTAATTCAGTTTTTCTCATTTCTACAATAACAACACAATTGAGACATTTTGTCTCTATATTAATTTGTGTGCCATGTAGATTTGTTTTTGTAAAGTTCTTCTTCGTTGCGAATGAGAAGTTTTGTAAACTCTTATGTTCCACGGAATTATACTGCAGTTCGTTATGACAAACTTAAAAAAAAGAGAGTAAAACTAAGTAAGAAAGGAATAAAAAGTTTAGTGAGAATTGCGTTCTAAAATAAAAGAGTATGAACTATGCCATTAAATTGAGTCAGAGAAATTAAACTCTTCCTCCATCGCCTCAATTGTCTTCTCAGACTTTTTTCTCAATGCAGATTGAGCTTTGATGCGTTTTTAGGCAGTATATTGATTTTCTTTGCTGTGCTGCTTCCCGAGCATGTACTTGCGCGAACTATATCACTTATGTCTTTGCTTACCTTTGCTGAGGTAAGAATGCTGCTTTCAGTTGCTTTACTAAAAAGCCGGCCAAAAGTTGCACATTGTGCAATATTAGTTCGTATTTTCACACCGACACTTACGATGTGTGATCACGATCGTTTGCTTTCGCTTGTCACTCAATAAAATCAACAGTGAGTGCAAAAGGAAAAGTTCCTGCTACTTTTTATATACATAATAAAAACAATATGCTGCAATGTTAAAGTGACTTTTAATACGTTTTAGTATTATTAAGTGCCTTTGAACATACATATTAATATTATCAATTTAAATATTAATTATTAATATTAATTAAATAACCAAAGTCCTTTTTAATTTCAAACTTCACAGTTCACATTTTCTTTTAGCATACTGTGGGGAGTTGTCACTCAATTTTTACACACACTTATGCAATTGTTTTAGTATTTGTGTGGCCGGCTCTGCTTTACTACAGCAACTGGTTGTGTTTTCGTTTGGCTTTGCTAGTGCGAGAGTGTTGGTTTCCGTTGAGTGTATTTTCGTCGTCTTGCTAGTGTTTTTGTTTGACGTTGCTAGGTTGAGAGTGTTGTTTTCAGCTGTGTGAATTTCCGCTTGCGATGGAATGTCATCATAGATTTGTAATGTACGTGAGTTTTTTTTGTTTCCTTTTGTTACATCAGAGTATGTATAAGGTAAAATATGCCGGTCGTTGTATATTTTGAGTGCTACTTTATGTCAACGTATAGTTTGAAGCTCTTTCTCTTTTGCAAATATGAGACATATAGAACTTAAGACGAAGTGATCAAATTTATGGTCGGTAGATTTACAGTTGATGCAAACCGTTTCTCTTGGGCATTTATCATTGGACTCTTTGTTTATGTGTGAAGCTTGACTGCAATTAATACAGATTTCATTATTTTTGCAAAACTTGGAAATATGTCCGTCCGTATTGGAAGCATTTGTTGCAGCGTATTGGACGCGGTATATATGGTCGAATTGTTTTTCTCTCATATCTATATACTAAATGAATTTATGTGCGTTAGGTCCTTCAAAACTGAAAAACGGCTACACCGATTTGAATAATTTTTTTTCTATTATTTTCGATCTGATTCAGGGATCATTTGCGACAAAAAAATTTATTTAAAAAACTTCAATTAAAAAATATTTTAGCTATTACTCAAAAACGGTTTAACCGATTTCAAAAATTTTTTCTTTCCTTTATTTCGATCGGACTGACTGTTCATTTACAGCAAAAACAAAAATTGGAAAATCTTCAATTTATAAATATTTTAGCAAATAGTACGAGTTTGGTTCTTATTATTCATGCGGCTTTGGTTGTTTTACGCACCAGTATATGAATCAGAGTGGATGGAAAAAATTGTGTTAGATGTCGCCCTAAATAAATTTCTTTTATATAACCCTTTCGTATATGCATCATAAATTTAAATTTTTCCAATGCCAACCTTTGAGAATTCCACAAGACTTTTGTAATCCATCTATATAAAAATGAATTTGTGTGCGTTAGGTCGTTCAAAACTGAAAAACGGCTACACCGATTTGAATAATTTTTTTCTATTATTTTCGATCTGATTCAGGGATCATTTATGACAAAAAAATTTATTTAAAAAACTTAAATTAAAAAATATTTTAGCTATTACTCAAAAACGGTTTGACCGATTTCAAATATTTTTCCTTTCCTTTATTTCGATCGGACTGACTGTTTATTTACAGCAAAAAAAAATTTGGAAATTCTCCAATTTATCAATATTTTAGGTAATAGTACGAGTTTGGTTGTTATTATTCATGCGGCTTTGGTTGTTTTACGCACCAGTATATGAATCAGAGTGGATGGAAAAAACTTTGTCAGATGTCGCCTAAATATATTTCTTTTATATAACCCTTTCGTATATGCATCATAAATTTAAATTTTTTCCAATGCCAACCTTTGAGAATTCCACAAGACTTTTGCAATCCATCTACATATATAAAAATGAATTTGTGTGCGTTAGGTCGTTCAAAACTGAAAAACGGCTACACCAATTTGAATTATTTTTTCTCTATTATTTTCGATCTGATTCGGGGATCATTTACGACAAAAAAATTTATTTAAAAAACATCAATTAAAAGATATTTTAGCTATTACTCAAAAACGGTTGACCGATTTCAAAATTTTTTTCTTTCCTTTATTTCGATCGGACTGACTGTTCATTTACAGCAAAAAAAATTGGAAAATCTTAAATTTATCAATATTTTAGCTAATAGTACGAGTTTGGTTGTTATTATTCATGCGGCTTTGGTTGTTTAATGCACCAGTATATGAATCAGAGTGGATGGAAAAAATTTTGTCAGATGTCGTCCTAAATAAATTTCTTTTATATAACCCTTTCGTATATGCAATATAAATTTAAATTTTTTCAATGCCAACCTTTGAGAATCCCACAAGACTTTTGTAATCTATATATATAAATAAATTTGTGTGCGTTAGGTCGTTCAAAGCTGAAAAACGGCTACACCGATTTCAATAATTATTTTTCTATTATTTTCGATCTGACTCAGGGATCATTTACGACAAAAAATTTATTTAAAAAACTTCAATTAAAAAATATTTCAGCTATTACTCAAAACGGTTTGACCGATTTGGCTGATTGTTCATTTACAGCAAAAAAGAAATTGGAAAATCTTCAATTTATCAATATTTTAGCTAATAGTACGAGTTTTGTTGTTATTATTCATGCGGCTTTGGTTGTTTTACACCCCTTTATTATTTGTAACATTTTTCTAAGAAGTGATATAAATTAAAATTTTTCCAATGCAACCAGTACTGCCGCTCATATATTTTTCTTCGTACCAAAAAAATTGTTTTCGGGTACCAAAAAAATTGTTTCACAGAATTGAAAGACAAATGGTTATTTACCATTTTTTATTTTTCAAGATCAAGAAAATACATCAAATTTATATTAACATCTTTATACGTACACATATTATTCATTTTCATGTAGGATCCAAATTTAAAAATAACGTACCAACGTATCAAATCATTTAAAGTACCAGTTTCAGTACGAAAGTGCCAGGAACGGCAGCTATGGCACACAATTTGTAAAGGTACACAGATTTGATACAGGTGTGCGTCTTAACTGTTTACATTTTACACCTCTTATTTGCAACATTTTTCTAAGTAGCGATATAAAAAATTGAAGGAAAAGTGATGCAAGGTGTCGCTGTGATATTTTCACCATAAAACTTTGGCCCAAGAATATTAGCCGTTTTTTTTTTTACACGCGTATTCGTTTACGTATTACTGGCATATGCTGATGACATTGATATCATCGGCCTAAACACCCGCGCTGTTAGCTCTGCTTATTCCAAACTGGAAAAAGAATCGGTAAAGATGGGCTTGATGTTGAATGAGGACAAAACGAAGTACCTGCTGTCATCGAGCAAAGAGTCAGCGCATATGCGCCTTGGCAACCACGCTACTGTTGGCAGCCATAATTTCGAAATAGTAAAAGACTTCTTTTATTTGGGAACCAGCATCAACACTAGCAACAACATCAGCACTGAAATCCAGCGAAGAATCAATCTTGCCAATAAATGCTACTTTGGACTAGGTAGGCAATTGAAAAGTAAAGTCCTCTCTCGGCGAACGAAAATCATACTCTACAAGTCACTTATCGTACCCGTCCTGCTATATGGGGCAGAAGCATTGACCATGACAACAGCAGATGAAGCGGCTTTGGGAGTGTTCGAGAGAAAAGTTCTTTGAAAGATTTATGGACCTCTACGCGTTGGCGATGGCGAGTACCGAAGAAGATTTAATGATGAGCTGTACGAGCTATATGCAGACATCAACATAGTCCAGCGAATTAAAACGCAGCGGCTGCGCTGGCTAGACCATGTTATGCGAATGAAAGATAATGCTCCGGCAAAGAAAGTGTTTCTATCGGAACCCGCCTATGGAAGCAGAGGTAGAGGGCGCCCCCACTCCGTTGGAAGGACCAGGTGGAAAACGATTTAAACTCCCTTGGTGTGACCAATTGGCGCGGGTGGCGGAGCGAAGGAGCGACTGGCGCGCCTTGTTGGACGGCCATAACCGTTTAGACGGTTAAACACCAATTACGTAATTAAGTAAGTATACGTTTACGTCGCTAATTCTTAGGCGACCCATCTAGCGGCAACTAGCTACAAAACATGTTGTTCCAAAAAGCGGAGACAGCACGTTTGCTGTATGGCTGTGTATAACATATAGCTGAATTGGTTGCGGAGAATAGTGGACACACAACATTTGTTGAGGTGATAAATTGAATTAGTGTAGAGGAACATAGACACATATTTCAGTTACATCTGAGTATAATGCGTATTGAAATTTAGTAGTACTAATTTTATGCACAGCAATTTCAGCACAGGTGTATTTAGAGTTTGACGTTTAGCAGTCCTTATAAAGTTTAAGCGTAAACGTCGATTGATGTAAAAAACACACCTGTTGTAATCTTATATATGAAAAGAAAGGCTAAAATTTGGGTTAGTTGATAGCCGGTGTTTGAAGAGATGCGGCGGTCGATTTTGTTCAAGCTTTCACCTAAGTTGCGTATACCTCATGCGGTGGTTTCCCCATAGGTTTGGTTGCGATCGACGCACAGAGTCTCGAGATATAGGCCAAAACGTGGACCCGGGTAACCCTAGAATGTGTTTATAGAATATAGATACCAAATGAAAGCTGTCAATGAGTGATTTAGTAGAGGGTAATTTTCATGCCCCTGGTGACTAGGGTCTTTAGATATAGGCCAAAACGTGGGCCCGTGAACGCCTAGACAGTGTTTTTACATTATGGGTATCAAATTGAAGCTGTTGATGAGTGCTTTAGTGCAGGGTAGTTTTCATACCTATTGGTGACTAGGGTCTCGAGATATAGACCAAATCGTGGATCAGGGTAACACTAGGATATGTTTTTACATTATGGGTATCAAATTGAAGCTGTTGATGTGTGCTTTAGTACAGAGTAAGTTTTATGCCGCTGGATGACTAGGGTATCGAGATATAGGCCAAAACGTGGACCCGGATACCCATAGAATGTGCGTGTAATATGGATATCAAATGAAAGATGTTGCTGAGAGCTTTAAAGTAATTTTCATTGTGATATTCGGTTTAGTCGCATCAACCTAGCAAAACTGATAAATATGCATGCGAAGCCGAAATTAAGACATGAATTAATAATACCCACATACCTATTTACTTACGTCCTATTCGATTTGCCTGAAATTTGGTATACAAATTTGCCTATATTACAATCCTTTCTTCCAGGAAGTAGACCAGAGACGGGCTGGGACTGGAATTAGGATTAGGACTGGGACTGGAACAAAATACCCTCTGGGACTGGCAATAAGGGATGAAGAAGAATGAGAAGAGAAAAGAGAGAAGGAGAGGGAGACTGAGAAAGAGATGGAATGAGAAGAAGATAGAGATTGATAAAGCGAAAAAGGCGGAGGGTGGAGCGAATAAAAGGATTAAGAAAAAGTGAAGAGGGGGAGGGCAGAGTTAGACGGAAAAAGCTTATTAAAATGTATGCAGATAGACCAAATTTAGGGCAGAACAACGTCTGCCGGGTCTGCTAGATCAATATATGGGGTATTCCATTTTCAGAATTTTTTCAAATTTTTTCATGCAACTCAAAAAAGTTATGAATTTAAAAAAAAACACCGTTTTGGTTTTCAAAATGCTATAACATTTTCAAAAATTGACCGTTTGGGATCTTTTTTTTTTAATTTGTTTTTAAATTTACTTTTCGGAAAAAATACCAAAAATTTTTAAAGTTTTTTTTTGTAATTTTTCAGTTTTTCGAGATTTTTCGAATTTCGCCATTTTTTTTCTCATAAAAACCTTCAATCAATTCTGCAATCATCCCCACTAATCCCGGAGTGGGCCGATTTTTTTTTTATTAGATGAAAAAAAAACTTTAAAAATTTTTTGGTATTTTTTCCAAAAGTACATTTAAAAAAAAATTAAAAAAAAAAGATCCCAAAGGTCAATTTTTTAAAAAAGTTCTAGCACTTTGAAAAAAACACCGTTTTTTTTTTTAAATTCATAACTTATTTTGAGTTGCTATAACTTTTTCAAAAATTGACCGTTTGGGATCTTTTTTTTTAAAAAAAATTTGATTTTAAATGTACTTTTCGGAAAAAATACAAAAAAATTTTTAAAGTTTTTTTTCAATTAAATAAAAAAAAAAATTATCGGCCCACTCCTGGGTTAGTGGGGATGATTGCAGAATTGATTGAAGTTTTTATGAGAAAAAAATGGCGAAATTCGAAAAATCTCGAAAAACTGAAAAATTACAAAAAAAAAAACTTTAAAAATTTTTTTGTATTTTTTGCGAAAAGTACATTTAAAAACAAATTAAAAAAAAAAAAAGATCTCAAACGGTCAATTTTTGAAAAAGTTATAGCACAAAACGGTTTTTTTTTTTTTTTAATTTATAACTTTTTTGAGTTGGATGATACAATTTTAAAAAATTCTGAGAAACGTCTTTCGTAAGCTAGAAAAAGAAGAAAAACTTTCAGCCAATTCTAAAGGGTCGGGTTCAAAATTGGTCGAAATGGGATGGAATACCCCATATATATGAGTTGGTAGTGATGATAAGGAGAAAGGAAGTATTACTATCCCAGTTTCAATTAACTGATCATTAACTTTTCTTTTTATTTTTAGACGTCAACAACAAAATATGACTTAAGTTCTTCTATTATCTCTTTATCGTCAATACCACGTTTATTATTGGAGTATATAACACCTTTAGTATAATATAGAGTGGGATGTTCTGACACTTCCACTAATATTTGTTCATTGAGAGCAATGAGTGATACTAGTTTTTTAGCTTGCTCTAAGTTTTTTGTTTTAATTAAACGCATCCCATTGTTGAGTTTTATACATTCACTCACTTCACTTCCACAAGTTTTGTCTATACCAGAGCCGGCCACACAAATACTAAAACAATTGCATAAGTGTGTGTAAAAATTGAGTGACAACTCCCCACAGTGTGCTAAAAGAAAATGTGAACTGTGAAGTTTGAAATTAAAAAGGACTTTGGTTATTTGATTTCAAGCTAATCGTGACTATATTTACTTATATTCGTATAACTAAGAACGCGGACGTCGAGCTAGTCAGATAAAACTTTTTTATAAAAGAAGGTATGGTGTTTATTCAATGCAAAATTTACTTAAAAAAATTCACTTTTTCATTAAGAAAGAACTACAAAACAAAGTAAATGTAAAGATAGAAATACACATTTTCAAAACATAAAGTTATTCAATAAAAAAATTTATGAAAATTAATAAATCTAAGTAGAACGTATAAAAATATATCTATATTAAATTCTCAATATTTATTAATAACTAATTAATTATTATTAATTATTAATAATTAATATTTAAATTGATAATATTGATATGTATGTTCAAAGGCACTTAATAATACTAACTAAAACGTATTAAAAGTCACTTTAACATTGCAGCATATTGTTTTTATTATGTGCCCAAAAAGTAGCAGGAAAAGTCTTTTGCACTCACTGTTAATTTTAGTGAGTGACAAGCGAAAGCAAACGATCGTGATCACACATCGTTAGTGTCGGTGTGAAAATACGAACTCAAATTGCACAATGTGCAACTTTTGGCCGGCTTTGGTCTATACATTTTTTAATAAGGAAAAAGGAAATATTGTCTAAGCTGCTCTCTTTATTTTCAATCTCGTTGATTGCACCGTTATAACTTCCGTTCAACGCACTTTTGTTATTGTCTTTTTTGACTGGTTCTGATGAATTTTCACTGATGTTTTTAATTCTTTTCATTAGAAGAAATTTAGGTCCAGGAGTTGTATTTTTTAATCAATTGATTTATCAAAAATTAGTTGTATATAGCTACTTTAACCGCCCCTATGGTGGCCGATAGCGTAATATTTTCTTTCATTGGTGGAAACGTTTTTTCTTAAAATTTCCGACATACATGTAATGTATTGACTGACTTTTAATCGCGGAGAGTAACTGCAGTAACGACCGATCACTATGGACATCCACTGAAGCATAGTAAATTTTACTAAGTAGCGCAACTGACAGCTGATCGTTGAAATTCGCACATTCACATACACAGTTCTCGACTCAGTTTAAAAAAAAAAAAAACTTTAGATTATTTAGCTCAAATTTTAAAGTGAGATAATCCTTTCCAATTGATATATATATAGAATATATAAGGCGTTTTTGTTGTTATTAAAAGAATCTTTTTATTTATATTAAAGTTTTTATCATTTATTTTTGAACTTTATTTTAACAATTTCATGCGATTTTAAAGCATTTCCGTGCATATAAATACAACCATGTGCATATACGTTTTGACATTACATTTCATACACGTTCGTATTTGCTATTCTCATTGTTTCTAACAATTACTGCCGATATTCTGTGTGATTTGTCGAAAAAATTTACTATTTTTGTGAAATTTTATACTTAATCTGTGGTATTGTGGTGGACAAAAAGCTTTTATGCAAAAATACTTAGCCTCACAACGCAACAATGTATTTCGTAATGTTGAAGTACTTATATGTATATGTATTTGATGTGGAAGCTTGCATTTGAGAACACGGTTGCCACTTCAGTCCATTCCCTTCCACCCCTATATGGTCTGCTGATCACTTTTTCTCAATTTTGGTTCTTTTTCGGCACTGTTTTTTGTACTTTTATTTCTTTTTCACTGAAACAAAAATTCAAAAAAATTGCCGCAAATCTATTACCCACTTATAATTTTCAATTTAGTCCAATGGAATTCTTACCACGAAAATTGCTCTATCAATAAAATATAGCAGAACAATAATTTTCATTTGAGAGAAAATTTAGGCGAGGCATTAAAAATGAAGTGTTGAATGTTCGTACAAACACATTGTCATTAATTTTTGATGAAACAACGCACTTATCAGAAAAATACTTGTTTTAGTGTTTAGATTTTTCGATCGGTATTAAATTATTATAGAGTTGAAACTTTTAAGACGCTTCATTTTTAGTCTGGGTTTAAAACACACACTTACTGAATCTAGGCTCTGGTATGAAGTTTAAACAGTGAATTAACACAATTGCTTAGTTTCATTTACGATTTATTGAGTTTGCCACAACGCAAATTTTTTAACCGTTCCTTACTAAAACCTAACTGCGCTATACATTTTATTTCATTGCAATCAAGCAAAACTAGGTTCACAACGTTAGATTGGTGAAATACATAATCCTAAAAATTTGAAAATGTGATACCTAAATGTACCCTTTAATTTTGTTTGTGCAGTTTGAACTAAAGCCAAGTGTCTCCTTTATTAAAATTTTATATAGGACACCCCTGAAACATCCTACAATTTTAGCTTTTTACAACAAATACGATACACTAGTAACTTGCCGAATTGGTTGTTACCAATAAAATAAAACTGAAATTTGGTCCTTTTTTCTTGAGGTCTGGTCCTTTTTTCGATAAATTCTGGTCCCAAATGACAACATGGCGTGGCAACCGTGTTTGAGAATGCACGAGATTAGGTTGCATTTTTCCGAACTAAATTTTTTTTGTTAAATAATGAAATAGTAGTATGCAAGCGACTGCCATAGTAGTATATATGTACACGAATATTATGAACAAAGTTTAAAGCTAAAAAGAATGTCTTTGAAATATCATCTAAGAGAAGATGGACACGAGTCGTAGCTTAATAGACGCGTATTAGGCACAGCATAAGCAATCTTTAGGTGTAGAGAATTCTTAGCTGCATCCCATATTTTGCAGGCGTCTACGATTCTTGTGTATCTTGCCTAAGTTCAACTTATTAGGAGATCTAGCATTTTTAATTACTTACTTACTTAATTGGCGCTTAACCGTCTAAACGGTTATGGCCGTCCAACAAGGCGCGCCAGTCGCTCTTTCGCTCCGCCAACCAGCGCCAATTGGTCACACCAAGGGAGTTTAAATCGTTTTTCACCTGGTCCTTCCAACGGAGTGGGGGCCGCCCTCTACCTCTGCTTCCATAGGCGGGTTCCGATAGAAACACTTTCTTGGCCGGAGCATCATCTTTCATTCGCATAACATGGCCTAGCCAGCGCAGCCGCTGCGTTTTAATTCGCTGGACTATGTTGATGTCTGCGTATAGCTCGTACAGCTCATTATTAAATCTTCTTCGGTACTCGCCATCGCCAACGCGTAGAGGTCCATAAATCTTTCGAAGAACTTTTCTCTCGAACACTCCCAAAGCCGCTTCCTCTGCTGTTGTCATGTTCCATGCTTCTGCCCCATATAGCAGGACGGGTAAGATAAGTGACTTGTAGAGTATGATTTTCGTTCGCCGAGAGAGGACTTTACTTTTCAATTGCCTACCTAGTCCACAGTAGCATTTATTGGCAAGATTGATTCTTCGCTGGATTTCAGTGCTGATGTTGTTGCTAGTGTTGATGCTGGTTCCCAAATAAACGAAGTCTTTTACTATTTCGAAATTATGGCTGCCAACAGTGGCATGGTTGCCAAGGTGCAAATGCGCTGACTTTTGCTCGATGACAGCAGGTACTTCGTTTTGTGGCTTGCACAAATCCTTGGGCTGAACCCTCCCAGATGGTGCCGGCTGGTAATATGCACAACAGTTCCCCCTTCCAGGGGAGTGCTAGCTAAGTTTAGGAATCATCTCCATTTGTGTCCCAGCTCCTTAATAGCTTAGGCATATGGAAATGGTTTTTAAACGTGGCGTCAAGGTGGGAACTGGACCACGCCCAGTTGAAAAGGAGGTCCACCCCTCATCCAGGGTGTTATGCGATTCCGTGCCCATTGGATGGTTTGCAGTCAGGGGCATCCGACTGTATTCTTACGGAGCCTCCCGGATACCGGTCCACCTCCGGGAGTAACGGCGACTTGCTGCGGTATGGGGCTCTACCGCAGTCGACCACATTGTTTCCCCTATCCCTTAACTTCAGGGGCTGCCGAACCGTCTCACCTTAGTAGGCAGCTAACGAACAAGATGTTAATAGAGTAACAAAAACCTGGCCGCGAATCCCTGCACGGGTGAAGATGCCCCCCTTGGACTAGGCATTAAAAAAGTCCACAATTCGGCGGGAACCGCACAAAAAAATCTTCGGCCACCTGTGAAAGCTAGCGGCGAGCAGATAAACCTGCACCATCCTAAGGCAGCCTCGGCTGCCCTAATCTTACGCCTCAGCACAACGTATGAGGACGTCGTTCTAGTCCAGGAGCCTTGCGTCGTTGCAGCAAGGTCTGTGGACTCTGTTCTAAGGACTACCGGCTGGTGACACCGCCCGTGACAGGTAGAATCAGATCTTGTATTCTAGTAAAGAAAAATCTAGTATTTATTTTACTATCTCTTTTTAGCGACGAGGACTTTACCTGTATTAGCCTCGAGATACAGGGGCAAACAATCTGGCTGATGTCCGCATATCTCTCGCACGATCGCCCAACTTCTGTGCAGGACCGGCTCTGCAAAGCGGTACGGGAGGCCCACAGTAAAGGGTTCCCGATAATAATTGGGGCCGATGCCAATGCACATCACACTGCTTGGGGCTCTACCGACATTAACAGTAGGGGTGAGTCTCTTTTTGATTCTATTATAAGTATCCTCTGGGTAGCCGCTAAACACCCGTTTAGCGGTGAGCTAATGTGAGAAGGCGACAACCTGGCTAGGCCACTCTGACATAATCGGTTTAAGGGCTAGTCGGTGGATATCTCATCGGCAGCGTCTGTACACCTCTAGGTGCGGCTGCAAGCGGGCGTCTGTCTTGGAGCAAGCGGCTCGCTATATAAACGTGCCAAGTAATATTTTCACCCCCGCTGAGCGGGTTGTGCGCTGGGCTTGGGACCCGCCACGTAAAACCATACTCCAATGAAATATAACAACAAGCCTCGGATAAATACACTCTCTATTGATGACGACTATGGCAAACGTTTGAAGGACAATGAATTGAGGGCATGCACCTGGAACGTCCGCTCCCTGAATGGGATTGGTGCAGATGCCCGGCTGGTTGATGTCCTCGTCAAAGCAAAATCTGACATCACCGCCATCCAAGAAATGCGTTGGACGAAGCAAGGAAGAAAAAAGATCAACAATTGTGACATATATTGGAGTGGCCATGCGAATAAGCGCAGTTTCGGCGTCAGATTCGTGGTGGGAGAGAGACTTTGTCGCCAAGTGCTGGCGTTCACGCCTGTGGACGAGCGTCTCGCCGCTATCCGAATAAAAACAAAATTGTTTAATATGAGGTGAAAGACACTTTTTATGAACAATTAGAACGCACATACGAGGACTGCCCCCGTCATGATATCAAAGTCGTGCTTGGCGACTTTAACGCCAGGGTGGGCAAAGAAGGTGTTTTTGGCCCTACAGTCGGAAAGTTCAGCCTACACAATGAAACTTCTCCTAACGGACTGAGGCTGATTGACTTTGCCGGTGCTCGAAACATGGTCATATCAAGCACGAGGTTCATGCATAAAAAGATACATCAAGCTACATGGCTGTCTCCTGATCGAAATACTCGCAATCAGATCGATCACGTTGTGATAGACGGACGGCATGCCTCCAGTGTTTTAGATGGGCGCACGATCCGAGGACCTAACATCGATTCGGACCATTATCTCGTTGCAGCCAAAATACGCACCCGCCTCAACGCGGCTAAAAACAAGGAACAAAAAATACAAGGAAAGCTAGACGTCGAAAAGCTTCAATCACAACAGACTGCCAATGATTTCGCAACTCGACTCTCGCACCTGCTCTCTGAGGGCATAACTCATCCTGAAGGAATACAGGAGCAGTGGGAGCATATCTCCAAAGCACTTCGTACCGCCGCCGAGGAAAAAATTGGTTACCGGCGGCCACGAAAAAACAACTGGTATGATGAAGAATGCCGCGTTGCAACCGAAAGAAAAGACGCTGCCTACAGGGCTACGTTAAAAGCGAGCGCGACAAGAGGAGTGTGTGAACGCTATCGTGAGTTGAAAAGGGAAGCGAGACGCCTTTTCAGGAAGAAAAAAGCAGAAGAAGAAAGGCGAGAGTGCGAGGAGCTTGAGCTGCTAGCCACCAGGAATAACGCCCGAAAATTCTACCAAAAAATACGGCGACAGACGGAAGGTTTTAAGACCGTGGCAAACTCCTGTAGGAATGAAAACGGCGACCTTGTAACTGATGTCCAGAGAGTGCTTAGATTATGGAGGGAACACTTCTCTGCTCTCCTAAATGGAGGCAGCAATTCACCGCGCAGAGATGAAGAACCCGATCCCGCAATCGATGATGATGGAATATATGTCCCCCCGCCCGATTATGACGAAGTTAGAATAGCAATAACCAGATTGAAAACAACAAGGCCGTGGGCGCTGATGGATTGCCTGCGGAGCTATTCAAGTTCGGCGCAGAGGAGTTGGTAAGGCGCATGCAGCAGCTTGTTAGCAAAATATGGGCGGACGAAAGCATGCCCGACGGTTGGAAGCTAAGTGTTTTTTGGCCAGTCCACAAGAAGGGGGATACTGAAAATGCACCAACTATCGTGGAATCAGCCTTCTTAATATCGCATATAAGGTCCTTTCAATTGTATTGTGCGAAAGATTGAAGCCCACCGTGAACCGGCTGATTGGACCTTATCAGTGCGGCGTCAGACCTGGTAAATCTACCATCGACCAGATTTCCACAATGCGCCAAATCTTGGAAAAAACCCGTGAAAAGAGAATCGACACACATCACCTCTTCGTCGACTTTAAAGCCGCCTTCGACAGCACGAAAAGGAGCTGCCTATATGCCGCTATGTCTGAATTTGGTTTCCCCGCAAAACTTATACGGCTGTGCAAAATGACGTTGAGCAACACCATCAGCTCAGTCAGAATTGGGAGGACCTCTCCGAGCCGTTCGAAACTAAACGAGGTTTCAGACAGGGTGACCCCCTATCGTGCGATTTCTTTAATTTGATGCTGGAGAAAATTATACTAGCTGCAGAACTTAACCGCACTGGAACAATATACTATAAAAGCGTGCAATTACTGGCATATGCTGATGACATTGATATCATCGGCCTAAACACCCGCGCTGTTAGTTATGCTTACTCCAAACTGGAAAAAGAAGCGGTAAAGATGGGTTTGATGGTGAATGAGGACAAAACGAAGTACCTGCTGTCATCGAGCAAAGAGTCAGCGCATATGCGCCTTGGCAACCACGCTACTGTTGGCAGCCATAATTTCGAAATAGTAAAAGACTTCGTTTATTTGGGAACCAGCATCAACACTAGCAACAACACCAGCACTGAAATCCAGCGAAGAATCAATCTTGCCAATAAATGCTACTTTGGACTAGGTAGGCAATTGAAAAGTAAAGTCCTCTCTCGGCGAACGAAAATCGTACTCTACAAGTCACTTATCGTACCCGTCCTGCTATATGGGGCAGAAGCATAGACCATGACAACAGCAGATGAAGCGGCTTTGGGAGTGTTCGAGAGAAAAGTTCTTCGAAAGATTTATGGACCTCTACGCGTTGGCGATGGCGAGTACCGAAGAAGATTTAATGATGAGCTGTACGAGCTATACGCAGACATCAACATAGTCCAGCGAATTAAAGCGCAGCGGCTGCGCTGGCTAGGCCATGTTATGAGAATGAAAGATGATGCTCCGGCCAAGAAAGTGTTTCTATTGGAACCCGCCTATGGAAGCAGAGGTAGAGGGCGGCCCCCACTCCGTTGGAAGGACCAGGTGGAAAACGATTTAAACTCCCTTGGTGTGATCAATTGGCGCCGGTTGGCGGAGCGAAGGAGCGACTGGCGCGCCTTGTTGAACGGCCATAACCGTTTAGACGGTTAAGCGCCAATTAAGTAAGTAAGTAAGTAAGTAACAATCTAAGTATATCCAATTCTGGAGACAAACCAATTTTCATCACCTCAAACAGGAAGGAGGTTCTAGATGTTACTCTAGTTTCTGGGGCATTCTCTGACCTTGTCAAAAATTGGAGAGTTTCCAATGAAAACTCCTACTCTGATCATATGTATATCATTTTCACTCTGCTCTTGCGTACACCGCCTAGGGTGGCTTACAGGAATAAGAGACATACGGACTGGAACCTTTATAAAAAGTCCTATCCTCTACTCTCCTAAAGGACGCTTCTCACGGTAGGCCGAGCCTACCGCTAACAACTGATGAAGCGCCTCCTTTAGACACAACATTTGCTTCTTTCGGTGAGCTAGGCTCATCGTCAAAAATAGAAGAAGCAGTAGATCTTATCACCAAATCTTGTAACGCTGCCTTCACAGTAGCCTGCCCGGAGATTAATGTGAGGGGTAAAAAGAAACCCTATTGGTGGAACAAAGAAATCTCCGAGCAGAGGAAAAACAGCAGAAAACTCTTTAACGAGGCTAAGCGCACGGGAATCTGGTCCCATTATAGGGACGCCTTAAAAACTTTTAAGAAATTAATTCAGAAAGCCAAAAGGGACTCCTGGAAGAACTTCACCAATGACATCGAAGAAGTCTCAGAGGCCAATCGCCTACGAAAGGTCCTCTCCAAAAACCCCATACCTCCAAGCTGCATTCGCACAACGAGCGGAGAATGGGCCACTTCTAGTACGGAAATTCTCGAAACCCTGATCAGCACTCACTTTCAAGGCTGCAGATCTCAACCATACATCTTAAATACGCAATCTAACCCAGGGCCATTTCAACCCCTGGACCACATTGTAAGCGAAAAAGGAGTTATCTGGGCAACCAAGTCCTTTAAACCCTTCAAATCTCCGGGAACGGATGGAATATTTCCCGCTGAATTGCAAGCTGCAAGCGATCTTATAAGCCCGCTGCTAGCTAAAATCTACAAGACTTGCCTCAACCTGGTCTATATCCCCACGGAATGGACCAAGGCAAAGGTAGTCTTCATACCCAAAGGAGGCAGGATATCGGGGAACAGTCCAAAGGATTTCAGACCAATAAGTCTGACCTCCTTCCTCCTAAAAGTTCTAGAACGATTGCTGGACACCTACATTAGACGATCGGCAAATAAGGCACTAATCTCCAACAACCAACACGCCTACTCTAAGGGCAAATCCGTAGAGGCAGCTCTACATGCTATCACTACTAAGATAGAGAAGGGTCTTGCCTTTAAAGAATTTACGATGGGTATCTTTCTCGACATAGAAGGAGCCTTCAACAACGTTCTCCCAGCAGCGGTTACAAAATCTCTACGTTCACAAGGGGTGGAAGAGCCTCTTGTGAAATTCGTCGAGCTCCTTCTAAACAAGAGAATCATTACCTCTGAGCTGGCCAGCTCATCGTTAATAAGGTATACCAACAGAGGAACCCCCCAGGGGGGCGTTCTTTCTCCTATACTATGGAACCTGACGGTGAACGCTCTGTTATCTATACTACAGCCCACCGGATGCCAAGTCATTGCATATGCCGACGACGTAGCCTTGACAGTTACCGGCAAACACCTTCCGGTGCTTGGCGAACTCTTGCAAAATGCTCTTAATCTAACAAACAATTGGACTATGGAATGCGGACTCAGCATCAGCAGTGAAAAAACTGAGATGGTGCTTTTTACCCGCAAACGCAGTATACCGGAATTTACCGTCCCTAAACGGGAAGGAAATCAAACTCTCTACCGAGGTTAAATATCTCGGAGTTATTCTAGACAAGAAGCTTGACTGGAAGCGAAATGTGGAGGAACGATCCAGGAAAGCCACAATGGCTCTCTACGCTTGTAAGTCGGCAATCGGAAAAAGGTGGGGTCTCCAGCCACGCATAGTCCATTGGATCTATACGGCAGTGGTGAGACCCATACTCTTCTACGCCGTCACCGTATGGTGGACGGCACTCGATATCGAATTTAACAAGAGTAAAGTAATGAGAGTGCAGATGATGGCGGCAATGCTCACCAGCGGTGCCCTTCTCTCCACTCCCACCAAAGCTCTTGAAACCATACTATTCCTTCTCCCAACTGATCTATATGGTAGATACTGTGCCTCCTGCAACGCGGCAAGGCTCAACGCTATCGAACCATCGAGGGACTGCAGGTTTGGTCACACGCGGATCCTAAAGAAAGTCCCCGAAACCTTCTTGAAATTGGACCCTTGCTGGGACAACAAATTTTCCACAAGAATCCCAGAGAGGAACGAGTGGGCAAACGGCGTGGAGCCGGGATCACACGAAATCTCCGTTTTTACAGATGGCTCTAAACTAAACAACAGAGTCGGCAGCGGGATATTCTCGGAGAAGCTCAATCTAAGCGAGAGCTTTCGCCTACCTGATCACTGCAGTGTTTTTCAGGCTGAACTCATAGCTATCTGGGAAGCAGCCCGCTATCTTGCTAACCTGCAGGTAATCAATTATATTTCAATTTTCTCTGACAGCCAAGCTGCCATAAAATCCCTGCAATGCAATAACACCTCGTCACTAGTGGCATTGAAATGCAGAGAAACCCTCAACAAACTAGCTGAAAATTGCAACCTAAGCATAATATGGGTTCCTGGCCACTCTGACATCTCAGGAAACTGCGCCGCGGATGAGCTAGCTAGGGAAGGCACCAACTTTCAAACAAAAACCTCCGCTGGTTGGGCCAGCCCTCCTCTAAACACTTGCAAATACCACCTGCGATCTATTTTCACGGATCAGGCAAACGCCAGATGGGCGAGGGAACCTACATGTGGTATATCCAAGCAAATCTGGCCTAAGCTGGATGAAAAGAGATCGCGATCGGTGATATTGTTAAACCGTATCTGTATAAGCCCACTAGTGGGCCTTCTTACAGGTCACTGTCTCATGGGCACTCACGGTGCCTATATGGGCCTGCAGACAAATGACTTCTGCCGCAGCTGTAGGGACGAGGAGGAGATATAAAGTGTTGAGCACTATCTGTGCCACTGCCAGCACTGTCAAAAAACAGGTACCAATACCTCCACAGACATCCCTTGGGTGCCTTGCGGAGCTTGAATCTATAAACCCAAACGACATCTTGCGTTTCATTAGGCAAACGCGCTGGTTTAGCCTCACTGGGGTCTAAACTTTCTTCTTCTTCGAAAGTAGGGTAATAGGAATTAATTCGCTGGACTATGTTGATGTCTGCGTATAGCTCGTACAGATCATCATTAAATCTTCTTCGGTACTCGCCATCGCCAACGCGTAGAGGTCCATAAATCTTTCGAAGAACTTTTCTCTCGAACACTCCCAAAGCCGCTTCATCTGCTGTTGTCATGGTCCATGCTTCTGCCCCATATAGCAGGACGGGTACGATAAGTGACTTGTAGAGTACGATTTTCGTTAGCCGAGAGAGGACTTTACTTTTCAATTGCCTACCTAGTCCAAAGTAGCATTTATTGGCAAGGTTGATTCTTCGCTGGATTTCAGTGCTGATGTTGTTGCTAGGGTTGATGCTGGTTCCCAAATAAACGAAGTCTTTTACTATTTCGAAATTATGGCTGCCAACAGTAGCGTGGTTGCCAAGGCGCATATGCGCTGACTCTTTGCTCGATGACAGCAGGTACTTCGTTTTGTCCTCATTCACCATCAAACCCATCTTTACCGCTTCTTTTTCCAGTTTGGAGTAAGCATAACTAACAGCGCGGGTGTTTAGGCCGATGATATCAATGTCATCAGCATATGCCAGTAATTGCACGTTTTTATAATATATTGTTCCAGTGCGGTTAAGTTCTGCAGCTAGTATAATTTTCTCCAGCATCAAATTAAAGAAATCGCACGATAGGAGGTCATCCTGTCTGAAACCTCGTTTAGTTTCGAACGGCTCGGAGAGGTCCTTCCCAATTCTGACTGAGCTGATGGTGTTGCTCAACGTCATTTTGCACAGCCGTATAAGTTTTGCGGGGAAACCAAATTCAGACATAGCGGCATATAGGCAGCTCCTTTTCGTGCTGTCGAAGGCGGCTTTAAAGTCGACGAAGAGGTGATGTGTGTCGATTCTCTTTTCACGGGTTTTTTCCAAGATTTGGCGCATTGTGAAAATCTGGTCGATGGTAGATTTACCAGGTCTGAAGCCGCACTGATAAGGTCCAATCAGCCGGTTCACGGTGGGCTTCAATCTTTCGCACAATACACTTGAAAGGACCTTATATGCGATATTAAGAAGGCTGATTCCACGATAGTTGGTGTATTTTGCAGTATCCCCCTTCTTGTGGACTGGGCAAAGAACACTTAGATTCATTCCAACCGTCGGGCATGCTTTCGTCCGCCCATATTTTACTAAGAAGCTGCTGCATGAGCCTTACCAACTCCTCGCCGCCGAACTTGAATAGCTCCGCAGGCAATCCATCAGCGCCCACGGCCTTGTTGTTTTTCAATCTGGTTATTGCTATTCTAACTTCGTCATAATCGGGCGGGGGGCCATATATTCCATCATCATCGATTGCGGGATCGGGTTTTTCATCTCTGCGCAGTGAATTGCTGCCTCCATTTAGGAGAGCAGAGAAGTATTCCCTCCATAATCTAAGTACTCTCTGGACATCAGTTACAAGGTCGCCGTTTTCATTCCTACAGGAGTACAGCATTTTGAATTAATATTGATAAATAACACCTAAAGCAAATACGCTTAAGGTGACCTTTGCATCGTTTTGGCACTTGCGTTGCGTTTACATCTTACTTTGAACACACCTGCTTTAATTGCTTCAATCCATAAGCAACGCAACGCCAACGTCAAAGCAACACACAAATAATTAAAAAGTTACGTTCTTCTTGAAGTTTCTTGCATTTTAGAAAAAAAAACCGATTTTCTATCGCCGTTCAACTAAATAAAAAACATAATTTTGTATTCATGTCGATTTCGTGATCGATTAGTAGAGACGGTGGAACATATCCTCTTGGAACGCAACGCAATATAATGAGGGCACAATAGATCAACGGCCGCAGTGCAATCCCCAATAAATTTTCTATCTATCTTCATGTTATAAAAATAGTTGTATTTCATTTTTCCTCATGTGACAGGGGAACTTTTAACGTCCGTTATTTTAAAGTAACCCTTATTTGACGAATCACTGAACGATTTCTTTCAAATAAAGTGTTTGTTAGCGTTCACCGAAGATGGTGAAAACGGCCCCTGGAATTGTTAGCTTATAGCCAAAGAAAGTTATGCATAGACAAAATTTAGTCAGCACAAAACGAATAGTTTGAGAAAATTTAAAATATAATGCATATATATAAAATGCATGCAATTTATGAAATCATTTTTATTATATAAAATTAGTTTGACATATCAGATTTGTCAATCTTATTTTAGTCCTGCTACTTTTAACACATTTATAATATTTAAGAAGAACATTTAAGAAGTAAGAAACATTATTAATGCTTACATTCAAACGTGTTTCATCTATTTTCATTGAGGAGTAAGTTCGTAAAAATAAAAAGCACGTTTTTTTAAAAAGTGCATGCGAAGCTCCATAGATAAAATAAGTAATAGAAGGAACATTGGTTTATATATTACATTTTTAAAATAAAAATATCCTGCTAAAAAAGTAATAGAATGATCATTGGTTTGTACATTACATTTTTAAAATGAAAATCTCCTGCCAAAAAAGGAGCAAAACCTATCTACATTTTTTCATTTTGGTACTTAACTACACTCCCTTTTGTGATTCAGGATTTCGGGCAGATTTTGAAAAAAACTGCGAACATCAATTCCTTCATTATATGACATTCGACTACCTAGTCCACTGCCTTCCACTCTATTCGCAACATAAGCTCTATTTAAGCTGCCAAACTATATAGTAAACAATGCACTGAAGACTGTGTTTACATACATATTTACATATATGCGTGGAGGTATAAACAATAATATTTCTTGTTATTCTTTGCTTTGTATTCTTATATTTGCCGTCTTTCAGTGAGTTTTACAGCTCCGACTCACGCTCAATTCTCACGGGAATGCTCTGGAGCATTGAGAGGCTTGAGAAGCAGATGTCGTGAAATTGTCGCACACGTGAAATGTGATAGGCAGATGTCGCCGCTGTTTATCATTTAACTCATACGGCGAAAGGCTAAGCACCGACATCTATTCTTGAAAAAGTAGGTATATTAAAGGCCGCATTGCCAACCTAAAAAGAAGTAATTAACAAATTATCTGGCTCACAAATTTAACCAGACTTCTATCTGGATTTATCTGGCTCAAATCGTTGTTGTTGCATTTACATGCAAAATTATTTATCTGGCTCAGGATTTTGCCACCGGATGATAGCTATTATTTTAAAAATTTTACTTCTATATAACTACTGCCGCTAGGAATTTACGCACGCCAGTGCTTCGTAAAATAAATGTAATAAGGGGTCGCCCTTTTTTAACTGCTAAAATGTAGTATGTGAAAATTCAAAAAATATGCATACTTGCATGTATCAGTATGCCCAGTTGTGGACATATAACTCGCTTAAATTCCTATATGCATAAATATTGAATGCAATCTTCTTTCAAGCCAAAATTAACGTAATATAATTTATAATTTGAATTTTAAAGAAAAGGCATTATTGGATAACAAAAGTCTAATCTACATTGCTTGGTTGCTTCCAATTTACTCAGCTGACAATCAGTTGATAAAACAAATACAATATAATTAATTACTAATATTTTTATACAAAAATCCTGACAAAATTGGAAAAAAATTTAAAATACACGTTTATGAAATATACATAATTGCGTAGTATGTGGGAATATGATGCTTCCGTTTATATTCCTACATAATTATATAGTTATGAGATTGTAAGTAGCCTGATAACACCTAGTTTATTAAAGTACCATTTAGTTTCTTTTGGATTAGGGACTCTCCGTAATCTATCCCTCGGCACACATGAATTACGTAGCTGGAAAATTCACAATTTAAAACAAATATCTTCTTTCTAGCTTTGTATATGCGTTCTTATTTCTTTTTGTATATTTAAATATATTGATTCGCTTTACAAACATAATTCTCTAGATTTTTTTTCTGAGAATAGCTTAGTATTGAAAAAATTCCTTTCTCAACCTACAAAAAACATTTTTTTTTGACAAGATATTGTTTTTCGTGAGGGATTTAAATAAATTAGCTTGATTCGCTATATAAAAGCAGTGAATTCTAGCTGATCACTATGAAACTTATGGATTTATAATCTGGCACGTGGGCAAGCTAGCTGGCCGTCTTCCTATAAAAATATTAATGCTATGTAAAGCTCCCTGTAAAATATGTATGTATTTCTTACTCCGGACTGCGCGAGAATCTTGCTATGGCTTGCGTGATATTGCCACTAGCTTGGTTCCAAGCAAAAGTTCCATTAGTTGCAGCTTCGCTTCCTTCCTTGAATGGGTGTTGTCTTTAGAAGATGTGGCTTCAGGTAGGTGTCGGCACTCACATTCGATAAAAGGTTAAAATTTACGCTTTCGATTGAGTTAGTTTATGAAATGCACTGGTTATTTCGTTTTACTTTAATTATACTTTGTTATTTTTTTCGTAATACCGATTTTAGCTACCGACACCATTACACACTTTTACCTTTATGATGTTGACACCTTGGAGATCCAAATAGAAAAGACAAGACACTCTCCTTTTGCGGAAGTCATTCCCAACATTTTCGTGATATCCGTCAGCTGATCGGTGTCTCATTTGACATTACAACTCTCCGCTTTCGGAATTAGAATCTGTTCCCACCCAGTATTGTAAAACGTTTTATATTAAACCAAAAAAATGTATTTGTTTATTTGAGAATCAAAGGAAACCCAAAGCGCCTCAAATAGCAGCTGTTTTGAGCAGAGTAGTTCATGCAATATACTATTGCTGAAAACCGCTGAAAAAGGCGTGGAGTTTACCCCGTTTAGAAATCCTTGGCGTGAAATGTGCCTATAAGTCAGCCACTCAGGTTTTCGATAACGTAATAAGATGATCCTAGTTTTTTCCGAACCTTTTCTCTAAGAAACGTTTTAGCTAACTTTTTATTAAACCCCTTGGCCAAATTGCTCTGTGCAAAATTTCTTCGTAGTAGTTCTTGTCCAACCGCATATTTTATTTCTCTAGATCGCAAGTTGTATCGTTCAGTATTGCTTTCAAAAGCTTTATGCAAATTACCTCGAACTTTGTCTCTAACAGATATAATATTGTCAAAACGATTGCCGGATTCAACTATGCCTTCTGACGTCATACCTTTACCACGTAAGATCTCATAGTTGTCACCATGGGTAATCATATGCTGGCCGAAAACAACAAAGTACGGACTATATCCGGTGGATTGGTGAATTGAATTTCGAAGTGCTGAGTTTATACTGCTGAGATGACAATCGCAGTCTCGCTGATCCTTTCGAATATACGCTCTCAAAGCAGCATTTATCGAACGGTTTACCCTTTCGGAAGAGTTGCTTTGAGGTGAATGTATGGCAGTATACGTGTGTTTTATTCCGCATTTAGATAAGAATGCTTCGAACTCCTTCGCTCTAAATTGACTGCCATTGTCACTCACAATATACATAGGTATTCCGAATACGTCAAAAACTTGTGCTTTTAGAAAGTTTATAATAGGGGATGACGTCAACTTTTTTAGTGGACACAGGAATTTAAACTTTGACATATGATCGAGTACAATGAGAATACCTATGTGGCCATTTTTTGATCTGGGAAAAGGCCCAATCAAATCAATATACAATCTCTGAAAAATCCGTTCAACTGGTATATATTTTCCCATAGGTGGACGTAGAACTTTGGTAGGATATTTCGTTGTTTTACATACTTCGCAGTTAGTTACGTACTCAGTTACATCTTTAAATAGTCCTGGCCAGTAAAAATATCGACATATTCTTTCTATAGTTTTTGATACGCCACCACGTGCACTTGTTGGAATATCATGAGCGCTCCTCATTACATCAATTCGTAAAAGACATGGCACTAACAATTTCCATGCCGCGTTCTCTTTCTCTGGATCGCCCTTATAAAATTCGTTTCTGTGGTAGATATATTTTCCACATACCTTAAAATCGGGAGCACCCTGACTTTCCAACTTTTCCTTAAACTCAACATAATCTTTATCTAGGAAGGCTTCGGAAGAAATATCTATATCAGGAAGATAATCAACGGTAAGCGATTCTACTCCACCCTCGGATTGTATACGTGACAACGCATCTGGTACGACATTCGTACAACCTTTTCTATGTTCAATTTTGAAATCGAATGCTTGCAGTTTGAGAGCCCACCGAGCTAAGCGCCCACTGAGGTTAGTCTGGTTCATTAACCAACGCAAGCTCGCATGGTCTGTTATAACCGAAAAAGTTTGGCCCTCTACGTATGCTCTGAACTTCTTAATTACCAGCACAGCTGCCAAACACTCTCTTTCTGTCACTGAATAGTTTTGTTGGCTCGATTTAATTTTTGGGACATGAAAGCTATAGGGATTTCATCATTCTTTTGGGCAAGTACTGCTCCTACTCAGTGCAAGCTGGCATCACATTGGATGATAAAAGGTTTTTGAAAATCCGGATTTGCTAAAAGAGGAGCAGATATGAGTCGGGATTTGATTAGGTCGAATGACTCTTGTGCTTCTGCTGACCATTCGAATGTTCTGGAATTCTTTAAAAGCCCAGTAAGCGCAAACGTCACTTCAGCAAACTGTGCAACAAACCGCCGATACCACCCAGCCATACCTAGGAATCGACGAAGCTTTTTCACAGAAATCGGGACTGGATAGTTAACTATTGTGGATACTTTATTAGGGTCTGTCTTTAGTGTGCCAAAGCCTACTATATATCCCAAATAACGAACCTCAGTCAAACAAAATTTGCTTTTTGCATGAATGTGACTGGCCACTTCTTCAAGTAATTTCAGATGTGTCTCACACGGTACATTAACCTGCACATTTTCTGAGGAGCATTGCAGAGTCCAAACGGCATCAGCGTATACTGGTAAAGTGGCCTATTCGGTACCGTAAACGCCGTCTTTTCCCGAGAATTCATTTCCAGAGGAATTTGCCAAACCGCATCCTTCAAATCCAAGCGGGAAATGAATTCCGCTCGCGGTAGTCTCGATAATATTCCTTCGATATGTTGGAGCGGATATGCGTCTTTGACTGTCAACGAGTTTACTTTCCGGCCATCCAAACACAAGCGCACCTTACCAGATTTGCGAACCAATACCATTGGAGAGGACCACGGGCTATTGGACTCTTCAATGACTCCTAATGCTAGCATCCTATCTAACTTCTCACTCATAAGTGTTTCCACAGCTGGAGAAACTGGAAAATGACGATGTTTTACTGCCTTCGCATCTCCAACATCGATGCCATGTTCTACTAATTTAATTTTACCCAGCCCTTCCTCACTAAAACTCGGGAAACAAGAGGTTGCCTGTTGCAGTCTGTTCTGCTGATTTTTGTTCAACAGATGTACGGTTAAGTCTACCTCACTTATATTGATCTCACTTATTATATTAGTGGCTATTTTAAATTCCTTCCAGAAATCAACGCCGAGATATATGTCTTGAGTCAACGTTGGAATAATATAAAATTCAATAAATTTTGCTTCGGTTTTATAAGCTATTTCTAACGGTATAGCCCCCGCTATTTCTTGCTGTGATCAATCAGCTGTGTGTACCTTTGTTTTAAGCGTTTTAACAATTCCATTGTTGGATAAAACCCTTCTTGCTAACTTTCCTCCTAAGCAACTCACAGATGCTCCGGAATCATGAAGACCTAATTGGGTTTCACCTAGGATTTGAATGGAGGCATATGGCCGAATGTCATCTGGTTTGTGCAGAATTGAAGATATATATTTTAACTTACATTGCTTTTGTTTAACGTTAGCCCAATACTGCCTTGCACGTTTGGTTGAGCGAGTTTGTTTAATAATGTTATTGCGAGCGTTCTGGTATGCAACCAAACGTCCATGAAAAGGTATAATCGGGGAAAGTTTAGGAATATGTTCAGTTGAAGAATTTAAGTTTTTCAAAATCGAAATAGGTTCCTTTACTTCTGGTGATCCGATTTCTTGATCGGATGTCTGGCCTTGTTGCTTAGATCCCGCGCATCGTTTTCCGCGTTATTACACCTCGGGCAATTTGGTTAAAAAAATTGCAATCAGTCCACATCCGTAACAAAATACCCTACGTGGCTTAATGCAGCTTTTGTAATGATGTCCACTACCATCGCAGTTCCAACTTGTTCGTTCTGCAAAATGATAAATGGCAGCAATTCCGTCACCATTTTCTTTTGTATACGCGGTTTCCTCGTTAGCATCTGATATGTCTGATATATTTCTGCGTCCCTGACCTGGCATGCTCGATCTTTATCCAGAAGCTTTCATTAGCATTTCGGCAAAGAGATTCTCTCTGCGTCGACAAGCTTTGCGTAGATCTGAAATGTTATGTAGCTCCAGATGCAAGACTTCAAAACGAATATCTGGCTGCAAATTCCTTAAGACAATTTACACCAGCTCTCGTTCCGACAAAGGTTGTTTTAGACTATCTGCCGTAGATAAAACATGGTCTAAGTATCTCTCAAAGGATTCGCCCGACTTTTGTTTCAAATTCCGAAGAGATTCCTTTATCTCAAAATCTGTACGGAAAACCTTGTAATTCCTGCGAAGATCATGGCAAATGTCAATCCAGTCTTCTACCGAATGACGGTACCTGTAGCGCCAGGTGTGAAATAAATAAACGTATTTTCAGTGATGATACAAATGCACTAAAATCTGCAAATTTATTCAGCGATTATTTACATACAAGGCTCACGTTTAATTTAATGAATAAACTTACATTTGTGTTTAGCTTAACACCCGAACGCTTAAAAGAGTACAATTTTAAGTTTACTTGACTTATATATCGAAAAAAGGCAACTAGCGGAACTATTCCTTTAAAATGAATTTAATATAACAAAATATATACAAATTAGCGGAACTCGCTGTTTTGCCGCTATTGAACGTAAATATAAGTATCGTGTGAGAGCGCAGTAACTTGACAACGAATGAATGGGAATAGAAGTAAGCGAAAGGCACAGCCGGTTTGCGATGACACTAGCGCCGGCGTATTGTTTTACGGGCGCCGCAACATCCCCTCCTCCGTAAACTTTGAGCAGTTCTCTGTGCAAGGTTTACCCTTCACGTCCAGTCTTGCGAGTTTTACAGCAGGTCGAGTGAGCAGCCCTGCCTCGGTTTTCACTACAGCGCTTCGTACTTGCCCGTTTTTTGAAGCGTGAACATCGATTACCACCCCTTTTGGCCAAGTATTCCTCTTTAAGTTGTCATCTGCGATTATAACCACATCGCCCACTGCAATAGGTTGTGGTGTCTTTTGGAACCACTTAGTTCGTCTGGTTAAGCAGGGTAGATACTCACGGATCCATCTCTTCCAAAACTGATCTGAAATTTGACTGGATATTCTAAAATGTTTACACAAATCTTTTACACATGGGCTATGCTTGTCCTTTTCTCGTATGCCGCTAGAATTGCCCAAGAGAAAATGATTTGGAGTTAGTGCCTCCATTTCGGGGTAATCCAAAGGTATGTAGGTCAATGGACGAGAATTCAAAGTATACTCGACGTCGGCCAAAGCTGCCCTGAGCACCTCTTCTCGAATATCCATTTTTGGGAGAATGTCCATCAAAATGGATTTGATTGATCGGACCATGCGCTCCCAGGCACCGCCCATATGAGGGGTTATAGGCGGAATGAAGTGCCATTTTATTTCAGGATGATGCCTCTCCAGCTCTCCGGATATCATGCGTTCCATTTCGTTTTGCAGTATACGGCTGGCCCCGCGAAAATTAGTTCCACTGTCCGACCATATGCACTTTGGTACACCACGGCGAGACATAAACGGTTTCAACACGAGCAGGAACGAATCTGTGGACAACGAGTTGCAAACCTCAATATGCACTGCTCTGATAGTCAAACAGGTAAACACAACCCCCCAGCGTTTCTCTCGTCACCTGCCAATCACTATTTCCATGGGCCCAAAAAAGTCTACACCAGTATTTGTGAATGGCCTTTCGTACGCTGCAAATCTCTCTGGTGGAATATTTCCCATTTCCGGGAAAGCTGGTAGAGCTTTGCGGTTTCGGCATAGTTGACAATTCTTTGCCGTTTCTCTGACCAAGGCTCTCAAGCCCTGCACGTAGTACCGCTGTCTCATTTCATTAACCACAATTTCGTTGTGGTGATGATGAAACTTTCGGTGGTAAAATTCTGTTATGAGATATGAAACACGGTGGAGACGTGGCAGTATGATAGGTCTGCGAGCGTCCCAAGGTGCGTGTTGAACGGCGTCTATTCTTCCTTTTACTCTTAGGAGACCATATTCGTCCAAATACGGAGAGTCTTTAAAAATCGAACTGGTTTTTAGAACTGCTTTCCCTTTTCTGAGAAGGTGTATTTCATCAGCGAACACTTCCTCTTGACAGCAACGAATTATGAAGCATTCAACACCGGCAATGTCATTTATTTTGGGCAATGTGGCGAGTTTTGATAAATTTGTTCGCTTTGTGACTTTCTGAAGAAACATAAACACGTAGCTTTGTGCATTCCGCATTTTTTCCCATTTGCTAAACCGTTGCGGATCCACACTAATCAGTGACCATGATGATCTCACGGCCGTTTTTAAACCTACATGGCAGATCAGTTCTTTATCGTTATCATGATTATGGTTAACATCAGTGGGTGGCCAGTTCTTTTCTGCTTGATACAAAAACGACGGTCCGATATACCAACGCGCAGCTCCATTGAATTCTACGTCATGTTTAAATTTTGTACCTTCGTCGGCAACGTTATCCCCCGACGGTACCCATCTCCATTCGTCTACTCTGGAACTTTCCAATATCTCGCCAACGCGCACCGCCACAAACTGATGAAACTTTCTCGCATCTGATTTAATCCAGCACAAAATATTTTTTGAATCCGTCCAGAATACTCGTTTTTCGATGAAAATTGACAGCTCTTCAGAAATAAATTTTGAAAGTCGCAAACCAAGTATTGCGCCCATTAGTTCCAGTCTTGGAATAGATAAGGGCTTAAGCGGCGCCACTCGGGTCTTAGACGCAACCAAGCAGCAACTGACGATTGACCCTTTCTCTGCTCGGAGGTATACTACGGCCGCGTACGCGTCTACACTGGCATCGACAAAGGTATGTAGCTGGATTCGTTCACCACCACTTACTAATGGATCGCACCGAGGAACCCGGATCTTTGCGATTGCCGGCATGCATCGTAGCCACTTCCACCATTTATCTTGTTGCTCTATACGTACAGGCTCGTCCCATGAAACGCCTGATCGCCATACTTCTTGCATCAAAATCTTTGCAGAGATGATGTGGAAACCTAAAAGTCCTAAAGGGTCGAATACTGTCATTATGATACGTAACATTTGACGCTTTGTTGGTATATGGTTTTCATCATAAATTTGTTCAGGAAAATTGTCGAAGAATGTTAGAACGTCTTCTGCGGGTGACCACCACATACCAAGTACCTTTTCATGGACTGCCCTGTTATAGCCAATAAAACCTTCCTGGAGTTAGATTTCCAGCTTCGCATTTCAAACCCTCCCTCAGAGTGAATAAAACGTACTGTCTTGGCCAATTCGATCATCTCGTCTTCAGTTTCCACACTCTGAAGCCAATCATCTACGAAGGTGTTATCCAAGATCGCTTTAACAGCGCATGGGAGCTCGGCTTCAAAGCGGGCAGCATTTTTATTCTTAACGTAGTTAGCTAGCGATGGAGAACAAGTTGCCCCAAATGTCATTACTTGCATGACGTATTCGTTTGGTTGCTTGGATGTGTCACCTTCACGCCACAAAAACTTCTGAGCAGTCTGATCCTCCTGTCTAATGCGTATCTGGTGAAACATCTCACGGATATCACCGCACAATGCTATAGGCTTTTCGCGAAACCTGATGAGAATACCCAACAGCGACTTCATTAGGTCTGGGCCTTTTAAAAGGACAGAGTTTAAGGCGGTCTTTCCTACAGCAGCTGCTGCATCCCAAACTAACCTGGTTTTATTTTTGCGAGGGTTGGTGACAGTAAATATTGGTATATACCAAGATTTTGGACCGGCCAGAACTTCCCCATCGCGCAGTTTTCTGACATAGCCTTTCTCCTCATATTGTTTAATGGTATCTACTAGAAATGACTTCAAGTTTGGATTCTTTGCCATCCTCTTCTCGGGACACAGTAGCCGCCGCGTAGCCATGGGTTGGGACTCAGGCAAATGAATATAGTCATGCTTCCAAAGGAGACCAGTTTCCCATCGTTTATCACTCGGTAAATATTTCGTGGTTAAATCCATTATACGTTGCGAACGTTCGTCTTCCTTAGAAAGTAAAGTGGGTACTTCTTTTATACCAATTGATTCGACGGCATAGTGTGACTTAACTAGCTCCTCAATACTGCTATCAGAACTGCATGTACAAACATGCATTACGCGTTGGTGAAAGGTTCCGCCTACATAGTTACGCCCATAAACGGACCACCCTAGCTTACACTCTGCTGCTATTAAGTCGTCTCCATCCTGCTCCCGAATTTGTATTGGTACACCAAGCTTAATGTTATCGAGACCGATAAGAATGCGAGCTTGCGCTCCAATATATGGCTCCATTGGCAAATCCTTCAAATGATTTCTATGCGTTATAGCGCTGCCCTCGAGTGTTTGAATAGGTAGATTAAGACTAGTTACTGTTCGGACCCCCTTTATAAGGAACTTTCTTGAGGTTGGACTTCGAGCAGAAATATGCAGCGCAACGGACTTTGAGTTAGCTTCGTTTTGAGTAACCTCGCCGGTCCATTGAAGGCAGAGTTCTTCCTTAGGTCCGTCAAGGCCGAGTTGTGATGCCAACTCGTCTTCGATGAGAGTACATGCTGACCCTTCGTCAATAAAGGCATACGTATCTATTGAACCTAGTTTACCTTGAAGTGTAACTGCTATATAGCGGAATATGGCGCATTTTTTCTCCTTGGCATGAAACAAGACTGTTTGATTACGAGAAAGGTTATCCTTGGGCTCAGAAACTTGTAGTGGGCTAATGTTGCCATGAGGTGAGTGAAGGAGTATGTTATGCGGCATTTTGCAGCCATCAACAGTACACTTCCTTTTAGAATTACAGCGCCGTACGAAATGCCGTTTGAAACATCTTATACATAGTTGGTTTTCCCTAATAAATTTCCACCTCATATCTATACTCATCGCTTTAAATTCCCCGCAATCCGACAGGGTATGTGTCTTTGAACACCTAGGACAGTTTTCTACTTCGGAGCGTCTGAAGTCATGAAGCATAACCCTCTCTCTAGATGTTTTACGACGTCCTTTTCTTTCCTCACTAGCATAAAGTGACGCATTACTATGCTCGATAGGTGTAACTTGGCTAGCGCAGGTGGCAAGATTGAACAGCCATTCGTCAAATAGTGCTATATCAACTCGCGCGTGAGACATACGGTGTTTACCCCAATCCAACCTAAGGTCGCATGGAAGTCTGCTTATCAAATCATTCAGGAGCATAGGATCGTTCAGGTAATCCTCTAGACCAATGGCTTGCATTGTAGCTCGATAATTTTGCACGGCCAGGGCAAAGTTAACTAAGGTATTCAGATTTTCAGTTTTGACAACGGGTTGCTGTCTTAATTTCTTTTGAAGAGTCTGGTGGATAACGTCCCATACAACATGCGTAGTGTTTCTATGGCGTAGGATATAGTACTAGGCATCATTAACTTTCCCTTTACGGCGTCCAAAGCTGAACCCTTTAAACATTTTTGCAACCGAATTAAATTTTCTTGGTCTGTGAAGCCACACCTTATCGTCGACTGTTCAAAATTAGTTATGAAGAGCGGCCACTCTTCGGGGTTGCCAGAAAAGGTTGGCAGGTCCTTGGACATTACCTGACGTGCAGCTACGTGCGATGTAGATAAATTTATCTCTTCTAATGAGTTTCGTGAAAAGGGAAAGGTTGTATTGGCCACATTAAATGAAGTTGTGGGCGCTGTATAACTGCCAAAATTATTATTGGGTAATGCGTTTGGTACGTGCGTAGGAGTGAAATGGTGCGAAAGATGACCCTGAGTTATTGCGGCAGACGGCATTAGATGTGGAACAGATACATTGGAAAACGTAGTATTCGAAGAGGCGACATTATTTTGCAGTATGTGATTGCCGAAAGTTGTAGGATTTATTTGCGTACCCATTGTCGCAAATAAGTTGGCGTGTTGCGCCGTATCACGATTATCTCTTCTAATGAGTTTCGTGAAAAGGGAAAGGTTGTATTGGCCACATTAAATGAAGTTGTGGGCGCTGTATAACTGCCAAAATTATTATTGGGTAATGCGTTTGGTACGCGCGTAGGAGTGAAATGGTGCGAAAGATGACCCTGAGTTATTGCGGCAGACGGCATTAGATGTGGAACAGATACATTGGAAAACGTAGTATTCGAAGAGGCGACATTATTTTGCAGTATGTGATTGCCGAAAGTTGTAGGATTTATTTGCGTACCCATTGTCGCAAATAAGTTGGCGTGTTGCGCCGTATCACGACTGTCACTAACCTGAGAATGAGCTACAGAGTAATTTTGCGTAGCTGGTTGGAAGTTGGCTCCGAATCTAAACGCGGTGGATGAGGAGGGTGCGCTAAAGTTTCGAGGCGCACCTTGCGTGCCGCGTGAGGCACTACTAAAAATATTGTTCTCTATGTCAAGAGTAGAAAACTGCGCACTAAGATTTTGCGCCCTATTGTCCGTGGTGGGTGCCGGGGGTGCCCAAGTCACTTGCGGACCTCTTTCCTTATTAGCATTATTACTTACGGCACGAGGAATTCTCGGTCGTTTTTGGGGTGGCGCCAGACGTAAGATACCAAAGCGTGTGCGAAGTGGTGACATATCAGGGTTGTTTAAATTCTGATTTGGCATAAAACTTGGAATAGTGTTACCTGTAGAAACTCGCGGCGTTGAAGCGGTGACCTGCTGGGAAGAACCTGGCTGTAAGTTATCTACCGTTGAAACATGTGCTTCTGTTGATATGTGTGCCTCTGGGGGCGCGCTGCCAGTTGCTGATGCTGGGGCGCCGGTCGAGGCGTTTATACCTGTTGACGCAGCCAATGTGGTAGAAGCAGCAGTATTGCGATTTTGCAAGGTTGCGCTAGGTAGTTCTGTTGCTTTAGCAGCCGCCAATTGTTCTTCGTCCGACATTTTCAGCCCAAGTTAAAGTTGAGGTTATGGTACCGCAGGAGCTCCGCTTACACAAATTGTATTGTGGCTGAACCGTGTCAATTGCAAACTTCTGTAGGCTTTTAAACAAAACTTCGCCGAAATTGCTCAATATATTGCCTAAACCAAGTATTTTAGTTTTGTAGCGCCAGGTGTGAAATAAATAAACGTATTTTCAGTGATGATACAAATGCACTAAAATCTGCAAATTTATTCAGCGATTATTTACATACAAGGCTCACGTTTAATTTAATGAATAAACTTACACTTGTGTTTAGCTTAACACCCGAACGCTTAAAAGAGTACAATTTTAAGTTTACTTGACTTATATATCGAAAAAAGGCAACTAGCGGAACTATTCCTTTAAAATGAATTTAATATAACAAAATATATAGAAATTAGCGGAACTCGCTGTTTTGCCGCTATTGAACGTAAATATAAGTATCGTGTGAGAGCGCAGTAACTTGACAACGAATGAATGGGAATAGAAGTAAGCGAAAGGCACAGCCGGTTTGCGATGACACTAGCGCCGGCGTATTGTTTTACGGGCGCCGCAACAGTACCTCCAGAACCAACGTTTTGCTTTCCCTTCAAAAAGCATATGCACGTTTTGACACAAGGAACGGTAATCACCTCGTAAAGTGGTAAGAGTTAAGGCATTCACCCTATATATAAATTCGTCGACAGGTATACTAGTAAGGGAACCATCATACGATAATTTCCACCCTGAAATTATTTTGCATGCGACCGATGGAGTTACCATGCTACCTTCCTCGCGCCTAACTGGAATATGTAGTAAGTTCTGCTCCTGGTGAGATTCGTTCACCGGACCTTCGTTTGATGGCCCCGTTATCTCGGATACTTGAACTAGGTTGCGCGTTTCCGTTACTTTAAGTCCTTTTGAAGTACCGATCAAGGGACTCGCCAACTAATCTTCCTACCTCTTCCTGCATTTGCCTTGTAAAACGTTCTTCATAGTTCCGAAAACTTTCTTGAACTACATTATTTATATGACTTCGATTTACATTCGTATTAATAGAGTGTGGAGTACGATTCTAATTCGCACCACGACCTCCACCGCGTTTATGATTTTGTGCCCTAAACGAACTATTATGGAGAGTATGTGATCTTAGCACACGAGCTTCCTTTGGCCTGGCTCCTTGGGATTGGAATAAATCAAAATTTTCCTGCTCAGCGAAAATCTTTAATGAATTCGTGTCACAAGACCGGTTACAAACCGGACATGCATCATTGTCTATAAGCCAAGAAGAAATACATGATTTATGAAAGTTATGTCTACAAGGAGTAACAGAAAGATCGCCTTCTGGAATCTCCTCCTTGCGTATACCACACCACATGCCTGCGTCGTTAAACTGAGCTAAATTCTCGTTGCTATGACGAACTGACAAGTTTACCTCAAAAAAATGTAATATTTCGGAAGTGTTGATAATAATCTATTACCTCCTCTGGTATTTTATCCTTCCTTTAAAAGTTTATTAAGGATAATGCAAAAAAATTACAAAAATTGTATTAAGTATCAAAAAAATTTAACCGTGGGATATTTATTGATTGCCGTAAACCTGTTAAGAAGAAAATGGTTTGATCTAGAGTTCCTAACGCTTTGAAATACAAGGCCAAGTGTGGGCTTGCATACTCTAATTCAAACTCAGAGGGAATCTGCTCGTAACATTTAAATTTCGAACACAAACAGATTTTGCTCCTGATTTGAATTAAAATCCCCAAAATTATTGAATGATTTTTACCTAATCGGTTATACATACGGTCTCTGACCATAATTAATAATTCCGATGTTAGAAAAAATCCACTCGCATAATATATTAACAAAAGGTCTAATAAATTGATTACAGAATTAGTTAGTTAGAAAAACCTCTAGCGGCTAATTCCAAGAACAAAATCAATAACAATTACAAAAACCCCTTTAGGTGGGTAGATAAAACAGTGAAAGAAAAAACTGCTTATATCTATTCCTTACCAATAATTTGTCTCTGCAGAAAATTCTAAAATGGACCTCTAACAACGTCGGAGTCCCTGCTCGGGCGCCATTTTATTGTCATAAAGTCGTATCTGGGCGCCATTTTTAGCTTCAATGCAATCACCCAGTTTGCTAGTAGTCGAGCTGTGCATGCTGGCTTTAGCTCGTCGGATTGGGTTGGGTACTTGCTCACTACTTTTGTGCAAACAAACGACCGTACAATACAAAAATATTCATGCCAATGTACCTAAGTAAAACCAGACCAAAAAGAAAATGAAAAGAATTTCCCAAAAAAAACACTTTTTCTTTTCAACAGACGGACTACCTAGTGAAGAAAACTTCAAGCTCAAATACGAGAAGCAATATAGCCGCTTCTCCAATCTCCCCTACCCAACCATAGAGATACTTACTTTCCGTATCACCAATCCCAACCATATCCACAGATTTACGGCGCAATCATCCCACTAAAAAAAGCAACTCTATCTTCTCATATTAAACGCTAACAATATTTCATTTATTAATTAAAGTTAAATTTTTATACATTTTTCAAATCTTAATTACGCCTATCAGCCCAATTCTACATTTTTCCTTTAGTTAAGCAATATAAGTATGTATATCCCGCAGTAATTTATTTCATAACATTTTATGATACCCTAATGTACCATATGTTAACTCATTCTGAGTTACATCTAATATTTTCTTTTTTGAACGTAAATTTAATTATATATGTATATATGCATATTCGTGTTAAAGAGGAAAACGAGAAGAAAAACAACACGATGTCATAAGCAAAGAAGTGATTAATTTAAGAATGTAAACAAACATACATACAAATGTACATAGTTATGCACTTCTTGCAATCGCATTGCCTTTCTCTTGATACCAATATATTAGGTAAAGAGTATAAAAATTAAGAGTACTTACATCGTCTCAGCAGCGCCTGAAGAGCTGCGTCGAAGAGCTGGAAACTTCAAAAAAACAAGAAGGTTTTTCCTACTCTACCAATATGTGTACATATGTACATATTTACATATATGCGTGGAGGTATAAACAATTATATTTGTTATTATTCTTTGCTTCGTATTCTTATATTATTTTACAAATTTTACTTCTATATGACTACTGCCGCTAGGAATTTACGCACGCCAATGCTTCGTAAAATAAATGTAAGAAAGGGGTCGCCCTTTCTTAACTGCTAAAATGAATTATGTGAAAATTCAAAAAAATATGCATACTTACATGTATCAGTATGCCCAGTTGTGGATATATAATTCGCTTATATTCCTATATGCATAAATATTGAATGCAATCTTCTTTCAAGCCAAAATTGACGTAATATAATTTATAATTTTAATTTTAAAGAAAAAACATTATTGGATAACAAAAGTCTATTCTACATTGCTGGGTTGCTTCCAATTTACCCAGCTGACAATCAATTGATAAAACAAATACAATATAATTAATTACTAATATTTTTATACAAAAATCCTGACAAAATTGGAAAAAAAAATTAAAATACACGTTTGTTGAAGACATGAATCAAATTCCATCAAGTACCAGGACCAACATATATACAGATACAAATATTAATATACATATACAATACTTACATTAAAATACTTACCCATTTAAAATACTTACATTGTATAAAATCTTTACATACTCATACTTTACATCAGGGCTATTCAAAACTGAAAGTGCACTTGTATTAGTGAGAGCGCAATCGTGCGGGTGAATTGATTTTTCATTTAGTCGCTTACTAGCATTGTTTACTATATAGTTTGGCAGCTTAAGTAGAGGTTATGTTTCCAATAGAGTGGAAGGCAGTGGACTAGGCAGTCGAATGTCATATAATGAAGGAATGGTGTTCGGAGTTTTTTCAAAGTTAAAAAAAAAATGATAAAGCTTTAATATAAATAAAACTATTGTTTTAATAACAAAAAAAAAACGCCATATATATTCTGTATACATAAATTTATAAGGATTATCTCACTTTAAAATTTGAATTAAATAATCTAAAGTTTTTTTTTGAAACTGAGTCGAGAACTGTGCGTGTGAATGTGCGAATTTTCACCGATCATCTGTTAGTTGCGCTACTTGGTAAAATTTACAATGCTTACTAGCAAGCAACGAGCTAACAGCAAGTATATGTATTGCGCATAATTTTTCATACATATTTGCTACCGATCAGATAATACCTACCACCGATGTTGCTACGCCAAGTGCCGAGCGACGACTAACTCAATTAACGACGATAGAGCGAATCATATGCGTGTGAATTGAGAGGGCACAATTGTGCTATGAAATGAATAGCCCTGCTTTACATTCACCCTGTATTAATGTTTTAAGTTATCGTTTGCATAAAATATGCAAATTTAATACCTACCTATGTATTTATATACTTACTGTTCCTCTCTCTTTAAGTTAAAAAGTAAGCGGTCCAACGGAGTGCACTGGACCGCTTTTAAGTTAGTTATTCGCCATCCGCCTAACTATATTCACGCCTTTAAATTAAATATACTAAATTCGCGAAAGTGTAAATTGTTAAAATAAATGCTTAATCAATAAATAATAAAGTTTATAGTGATATACATTTAATACCGAAAGTTGTCGTGTTTTATTTTATTAAAGTAAAGCCCCTCCACCATTTCCCTGGTGAACCCTTACCTCATACAGTGCATTTTTTATACATGGTCCTTTTGGAGCCATAAAAGTTAGCCAGTGACCTAAAAAAGAAATTGACAAAATTTAAATATAAAACTAAACATAAATAAATCTGTTTTCGCGACGCGCTAAAATCAAAAGTTTGCAAAGAAATAAATAATACATAAAATCAAAACTTACATACTAAACATAGTTCTGTGAAAAAATATAAAATAAAAATTAAGCAATCATATATGTATACATACATACACACAGTACGGCTTAACGTGTACCTAAAGAAAAAAATATAGAATTTACAAATTTGCACATAAAAATACATAGGTATATACTGTGATACAGCTAATTATATATACATAGTCTATTTAAACAAGCAAAACGGGTTATTAAAAAACAAAAAATAATTTCAAACATATATCATATGCGCATCAGAGCGTATAAAATATTGTGAAAGTGCTGGGATATTCCATCCACGTAATATATATTTTTTTACCACGAGCAGTAGACCTGCAAAAGTGGTGCACCAGAACCGTGACAAAAAAAAAAAATCTGAAAAATAATATAAAAAGCAACAACAACATTCAGCAAGGTACAGTCCCAAAAAAGCAAAACGCACTAGTAACAGCAGACACGCGGTAAGTCTCAATTTAATAAGTATATATGTAGCGGTCGTTAATTAAATTTTTTGAACTTTAACTCTCCTCCAAACGGTAAAAGTATACATCCTACATCCTCACTGACACATTCCTTTGCCCGTTATCAATTGCTGTCTCACGGACATAAGCATACTGTATTGAGTATCTCGTTCTCAATCCCAACAAATGAACAAAATATAACCGCAAAATTCCCAAATTCGAGTCTCCCACTTGTGCCAGTTTATATATTATACATATATATTACTTACTTACTTACTTACTTATACATATATATAGAAAAAAAATCTAACCCCAATCCGTTAACTGCACTTAGACGCGCTATGGCAGTACAGAAACAAGTAAAACAAAACACCTTCACTAGGGTGTATTAACGAAACCCCAACAACGCATATAATTGTGCAGACTTTAACTAAATAATATAGAAAAATATTTGCACAACTGCAAAATATTTCGCCTAGTTAATTTTTCCACAAAAAAACAACAACGGCCCACCCTAATATAAAGACAGTACTGGCACACACATAAATATATATAAATAAGATCCAGCTATTTGCTCATTTTCTCATCTCGCTGTAAACTCCCGTTCCCGTGTTCAAGCATTACAGTGTGTCACAAAGTTTATAAGCCGGAAAATAATTAAGACCAAAATTATATTTCCAACATAGTAGAATTAAAGTGTCCTATTAATTAATATACTACAACCCCACTCAGCACTGCTTTAAATTTAACCAAGCAATACATTTGGAACCCTTCCCATTTGGTATCCCATATTATAAAATTTTAATTAACACCTGTTTACCCTGAACAAAACCAATATGAGCAAAAAAGCAAATGACACTCTTGACGTAGGTCAACCCGACACAAGTCTCGATACTTTCATTTTCGAAAGCAATAGACTAAAGGCCTTTTACTCAAAATGGTCAACAACCCTGATAGCTGACCAAACTGAGTCCCTTCTTAAGGTAAAAATTCAGCAACTCGAGCGACTATGGGAATCACTCGTAGATGCCTACAAAAATGTATCCCTTTCTTCGTCCCATCAGGAGTCCTCCGATTCAGTAGAGCAAAAATACCAAAAGTGCTCTGAAAGCTATGAAATTTGCATGTCACAAATTATGGACGCCATACAACTACTGCGACCCTCGCCTCAAACGTCTCAGCTCCTAAATCTAACACATACTTTTAACTCTTCACAAGTATACCTCAAAGTACCACCCTGCGATACTGAAATATTCCACGGCGGATAGGAAGACTGGCCGGCATTCAGGGATATGTTTACGGCAGTCTACGGCAGTCATCCCAAACTCACTCAAGCTCAAAAGCTATATCACCTACGGCAGAAAACGAGAGGCCAAGCAGGTCAGTTAGTGAAGCAATACCCTCTCACTGACAACAGTTTTCAGTTAGCATGGGACGTCCTCAAAGCTCGGTACGAAAACCGAAGAATATTGGTTGATAACCAACTGAAGACCCTCTTTAGTCTTCAGCAAATTTTCTCAGAAAATGGTGAGGAAATTCAAAAGCTGCAAACCACCTTAAATAACTGTTTGTGTACCCTGGAAGCACAAGGTATCCCAACCTCTAATTGGGATCCCATTCTTGTGTATATTTGCTCCTCAAAGCTGCCCGGTGAAACCCTGTCCCTATGGGAGCAATCTCTTACTTCTCGAAAAGAGTTGCCACTTTGGTCAGATATGGACAAATTTTTGACTTCCAGGTACGAAGTAGTAGAGAGACTCCACAATTACCGACCAGGTAATCCTAGAAATCCTCTACCAAACTTCACACCCAGGTCCACAAACCAAAACTCTATTCACAACTCCACGTTCTCAAATGAAAACAGAACAAATAATTTTCACCCTAATAATCATCACTCAAAACCACAGCAAGTCTCTTGCAAGCTGTGTAACTCAAACCACTCAATGATGTTTTGCGTGAAATTCAAAGAGCTTACGGTAGCAGACCGCCTCAAATTTGTAAAAGAAAGCAGTTATTGCGAGAATTGTTTCTCATACTCACATCTCAAGCGTGATTGTCAGAGCAAGTTTTCATGCGTTTATTGCCAAAAACGACATCACTCTCTCCTCCATTGTCAACAACATCAGAACGTATCTCGGGCAACAGGCCTCAGACCCCAAAATACACTAGCCCAAGCCACAATCCCATATCAAATAAATGATGAACAAGCATCGACATCAAGGCAAGCAACGGCGCAAAAACACCAGGATTCAACCACCCACACGGTCTCGTTACATTTCTCCAGTAGCTGTGAAACAACACTACTCCCAACGGCACAAGTCCCCATTCACCTCGGCGGGGAGTACCATAAAGTTCGCGCACTTATTGACCAAGGCTCTCAGAAAACATTTTTGGCAACCCGAATCCAAAAAATGTAAGATATGAAATCTCAGGAATGGGAGGCACAGTGGTGCAAAAAGCAAACAAAATCTGCGAGGTAACTCTTTGCTCCTCATACTTAAGCAAAGAGATTAGCACCAACGCAATTTTGCTCCCACAACTCACTCATTTTCTTCCCAATAAGAAAATCTCAAAAGTCAGCTTAGAGGCATTCCACTCTCTCCAGCTCGCAGATCCTAACTGTCTCCATCCCTCAAAAATAGACATGGTTATAGGAAGCGATATAATTCCCCAAATATTGCTCGATGGTCTGCAACGAAATCCGCAAGAAACCCTTATAGCTCAAAACATAATATTTGGATGGGTTCTCAGCGGATTAGTAAAGGAACTAGTCTCCACCTACTCTACACAAGCCAGTGAATCAACAGAACCGGACATCAGCACTCTACTCAAACGGTTCTGGGAACAGGAAGAGATCCAAACAACTCTATCCAGATCACCGGAGGATCAATTTTGTGAGGCCCTCTACACATCTACAACCACAAGAAGAGAAGATGGACGTTACCTCGTAAATCTTCCCATTAAACCCAATTTCCCCCAATCATTGGCAGTAGGGCACTCCCGCCCAGCAGCGCAGCAACAATACATCAGTGTAGAAGGGAGTCTGGAAAAAAATCCCGAATTATGTGAAAAGTACTCAGAAGTACTCACAGAGTACTTCCAAATGGACCACATGCAGCCCGCTCCAAACACAGAAGGAATCAAAAATGGTAAGTATTTCTCATTTTACCTCCCTCATCACGCGGTTCTGAAACCCGACAGCAAAACCACAAAGGTTCGCGTCGTATTTAATGCATCAAAGACAACGCACTCAGGAAACTCTCTGATTGATGTTTTATACCCAGGCCCGATTCTCCAAAACGACTTGACGTCAATAATTCTCAATTGGCGCCTCTACAAGTTCGTGTTCAATGGTGATATAGAAAAAATGTATCGCCAAATTCTCGTCAAGGAAGAGGGTCAAGACTTTCAGAGAATTCTCTTTCGGAAAGCCCCTCACCAGCCACTCCAAAACTTTAAGTTGAAAACCGTCACTTTTGGTGTAAACTGCGCTCCATATCTCGCAATCCGTACACTCCACCAACTCGCTCAGGATTGCGAAGAAACTTACCCGCTCGCCAAAAACATCATTCTTCGACAAACTTACGTAGATGACGTCCTCTCAGGCGGGCACAATATACAGTCCACTCTCACTTCCATGAATCAAACTATCGAAGCTCTAAAATCGGCTGGCTTTCCACTCAAAAAAATCACTGCAAACAGAGCAGAAATTCTCAATTCGATTCCAGCCTCTGATGTCTTAGATGCGGAATTTCTTAAATTCCATGACACCAGCTCCATTAAAACTCTGGGAATAAGATGGAATGCTCTATCTGACTCCTTTTCGTACTCTAACGACCCAATACCGGACTCTACGTCATACAAAAAACGGCAAATACTCTCGGCAGTAGCTAAGCTGTTCGATCCCGCAGGATGGCTTTCGCCAATAATGATCCAAGCCAAAATTCTCCTCCAACAGTTATGGTTAGAAGGTACCGACTGGGATGAACAGGTCAAAACCGCATCTGTTCATAAGTGGAACACTTTCCGGGAAAGTCTCCCAGCCATAAGCAATATACGTATTCCACGATGGGTACAATTCGCCCTAAATAAATGCATCCAAATACACGGTTTCTCAGATGCCTCAGAAAAAGCATATGCAGCATGCGTCTATATCAGAGTACAACATGATGAAAACTCTTTATCAACTCAGCTTTTCGTGGCTAAAACCAAAGTCGCTCCTCTACAGACGATTAGCTTGCCACGATTTGAACTCTGTGGCGCAGTACTGTTATCAAAATTAGTAGCAAACACTCAATCCCAATTAAATCTGCCACCACATGAACTGACACTCTGGTCAGACTCCGCCATCATGTTGGCTTGGCTAGAAAAACCCCCACATACATAGAAAACCTACGTGGCAAATTGAATCACCGTGATTCTACAGAACGTTAGTAACGCATCTTGGCGCCACGTACGCAGTGCTGACAACCCCGCCGATTTAGGAACCCCAGGATGCAAGCCGCAAGACTTAGCTGACTCCTCGTTATGGTGGAATGAACCCCAGTGGCTCTCTAAACCGAGCTCGTTCTGTCCAAAATATGTCCCTTCTACCTCAACCCCTCCGGAGAAGAAACTCGTCGAAGCCTGGCATGCTGTCGATCACGCCGATATACTGGAACGATTCTCATCATATCCGCGCGCGTTAAGAGTTGTGGCCTTCATGTACCGGTTTATCCGCCAAAACCAGAAACAAACAATTTCCAGTTCCCTAGTTCTCACGCAAGAAGAACTATATTTCGCAAAAATTTAACTTATAATGGTCACGCAACGCCATCATTTCCCGGCCGAAATTACTCAATTAGAAGCAGCAAAGCCCATCAGCAAGAAAAGTTCATTGTTGACCCTCAATCCCGTGCTAGATAAAGCTGGCCTCCTGGGAGTTAGGGGCGTTTAGCTAATGCCGACATCAGCGAGAATGAGCGGTACCCGAAATTATCCCAGATAACTCCAAGTTCTGCTCATTGCTATTAGACTTTCTCCACAAAGTGCTCTAGAGGGGCGATACGAAATCGAGCATTGAAAACAGATACACCAAATTGATTTGCAAAACCCTCACCAAAGAGCGAATGAGACTTTGCAGGAGTTTGCCTCAGATGTTGAAGGATTGGCTCATCTCGCAAATGCGGACGCACCCGTGGAATACACCGAGAGGGTAAAAATTCAGAGTTATATAAATGGCATACGGGACTTGGAAACGAAGGGAGCTACATACGCAAACCCAAAGCTGATATTAGCTGAAAGGGCATCCCATGCACTGAATCAGGAAAGAGCCTCTCTTTTAATAAAGCCAGCGTACAAAGCCCATCGTGTGGAAGTACAAAGGCCAGATTGGGTAGACACAATTTTGGAAGCACTAAAGGGATCACAACAGAAAAATGCGGGAGTTATGAAATGTTTCAAGTGCGGCAACCCAGGTCACATTGCACGTCATTGCAGCACCGGTCCTAATACTTCCAACAATGTGGGTGGCCGTAAACGCAGAGCCGACGGAGATGAGAAAATCTCCAAGTCCACTCAATCGTTAAACTAAAGAGGGTCAGCCGCAAGGGGCGAAAGCTGGCTCCCTCAATTGAATGCTCCATAATCTCTATCTCGCAAATTGGAAGAAGGCCAAACAATCTTACTGTTGGAGGACATGTGGATGGAAAGGAACGTTTACTGACTGTAGATACGGGTTCATCTCATTCCATCACTCGAGCGGATTTAGTCAACAAGAAGATAAGACCATTGTATGGAGCAATATTGCGTACAGCCATCATTGCGTATAGACACCACTGTTCTAGGAGAAGTAGCATCGCATCCTAGTCGCAATTGGGAACGTCTCGGTAGTACGCAATTTTATAGTGGCAGAATTGTTCATGAAATCATAATTGGAGTGGACTTCTTAATCGACCAAGGCATAAAGATCGATATGCAAAGCAAAACGATGAGATATAAGAACATGGATTTGCCACTTAATTTAAGCTACGAGAGAGGCTACAGCAATAAACGAGTGCTGGTGGAAGAGAGTCAGCAAATACCACCAAAATCAGAAGCAGTCATCTGGACAAAGGTTGATGGAGATTGTGGGACAAACAAATTGTGGGTTGTCGAAGCAGCAAACAAGTCAACACCGAACATACTTGTAGGAAAAACCCTGGCTATGACAAAACAAGATGTGCGTATTCCGGTAAGAGTACTCAATGAGTTCAAGTCACCACTCAAACTGACCAAAGAAGCTATTTTGGGAAGATGCCAAGAGGCTGAAGTAGTTATTAACTGTGAACAGCTCCAGGAACACGTTTCATCTAGTAATACTGATCTTGCAAATGACATCACGGCATGGACGGAGGGACTAGAGGAAGCCTATCAGATTAAGGCAAAACCACTACTCCTTAAGTACGCCAACATATTTGACCAAAATGGCTCCAAGCCAGACCGCACCAACGTTGGGAAACATCAAATTGACACTGAAGATGCGAGGCCGATCCGTCAAGCTCCCCGTAGTGTTCCACTGCCGAAGCGGGAAGTTGTGAGTCAAATCGTACAAGAAATGAGCGACAGCGGCGTCATCGAACCATCAGCTAGTCCATGGAGCTCACCTGTGGTAGTTGTGAAGAAGAAGGATGGAAAAATGAGGTTTTGCGTGAACTATCGAAAGTTGAACGACGTTACTAAAAAGGATAGCTACCCATTGCCAAGAATTGACAATACTCTGGACTCGCTATCTGGTACGAAATGGTTTTCCACACTGGACTTAAAAAGCGGCTACTGGCAAGTGGTAGTAAAGGAAGCAGGCAAAGAGAAAACGCCTTCAGTTTCGGTGATGTTCTTTGGCAATTTACAGTAATGCCCTTTGGACTATGTATTGCACCAGCTACTTTCGAGAGACTCATGGATCAGGTATTGAAAGGGCTACATTGGAAAACATGCCTGGTGTACCTGGACTACATCATCGTATTAGGCAAGAACTTTAATGAACATCTTAAAAACTTAGAGGAAGTTTTCCAGAGAATGGATGGCGCTGGTCTAAAACTAAGTCCCAAAAAGTGGTCGCCGTTTAAAAAGGAAGTAAATTATTAAGGTAAAGACAGAGGGCATCTGCACTGCGAATGAAAAGATAGAAGCTGTAAAGGATTGGCCAAGACCACAAAACTTACATGAACTAAGAAGTTTCCTTGGGTTATGCACATATTACCGCCAAACTTTTCCAGCGTAGCCCATAGCCTCCATGAGCTTACAAGAAAAATAGAGCTTTTGAATGGAAGAAGGAGCAAGAAGTGGCTTTCCAAACATTGAAAGAGCGTTTATGCACTGCCCCTATGTTGGCATAGATACAGATGCGAGTGGATATGGATAGGAGGCGTTTTATCACAACTGGTTGATGGACAGGAGAGGGTAGTTGCATATTACAGCCGTTCAATTGGAAAACCAGAGAGGAACTACTGCGTTACACGGAGAGAGCTGTTGGCATTTGTAGAGTGCATTAAACATTTTCACAAATACCTCTGCGGTCAGCGATTCCGCTTCAGGAAAAATCACGCAGCGTTGCAATGGCTTCTGCAGTTCCGTAATCCGGAAGGACAATTGGCACGGTGGGTCAAGCGGCTACAAAGCTATGACTTTTCCATTGAGCACGGGAAAGGTAGTACCCATGGGAATGCCAATGCAATGTCACGAAGACCACGTAGTTTGGAATGCAAGCACTGTTCAAAGGCCGAGGCTAAAGAATACATTATAGATGTCCGGCTAATGACTATAACGTATACGGATGAATGGGACAAGGAACAACTAACGAAGTGTCAGTCAAGAGCTCGAACGAAACGAAAGACCAAACAGAGAGGAGATATCAGCAGAGAGTCCCATTGGAAGTCATATTGGGCACATTGGAACAGTTTAGAATTGATATCCGGTTGCCTGCATCGAGTATGGGAGAGTGAGGATGGTCAATGCAAGAAGAAACTGATAGTTGTTCCCAGGAAGAGGATTCCTGACGTGCTCAGCGATCTGCACAATGGTCCAACTGGAGGTCATATTGGAATCACGAATACGCTCGAGGAAATTAACCAGAGATTCTATTGGGTTGGTTGCCGTCAGTCGGTCATCGAGTGGGCTGCCAACTGCGAGGTTTGCAACAGAGCGAAATGGCCCAAGACACGAAGTCATGACCAGATGAAGCAGTATATTTCAGGTGCACAATTTGAAAGGATCGCCATGGAATCGCAGGTCCATTTCCTACTAGCAACCGCAGAAACAAATACGTACTGGTGGTTATGGATTATTTCAGTAAACAGCTAGAGGTATACCCAATCCCAAACCAAGAAGCGGAAAGGGCAGCAGAAGTGGTTACGAACGATTGGGTTGCAAGGTATGGTGTACCAATGGAGTTACATTCTGACCAAGACAGGAATTTTGAATCAGCTGTGTTCCAAGAAATGTGTAAGAAGTTGGGCATTTGGAAAACACGGACAACTGCATTGCATCCTCAGTCCGATGGTATGGTGGAACGTTTCAATAGAACCTTTGAGGAGAATTTAAGGAAAGTAGTAGACAAGTACCATAAGGAGTGGGATACACACATATTATTATTATTGATAGCGTACCGATCGGCAGTGCATGAGACAACGGGCCAAACTTCCGCAAAGGTAATTTTTGGCAATGACCTTCGACTGCCAGCTGATTTGAAGTTTGGGATAGATGCCGATGGGGAGAGAAATGTCAAGAAGTCCACTGGTGTCTTGGAAGAAGAGCTGAGAGAGATACACGATCTTGTAAGGCAACGAGCAAAGATTATGAGTGACAAGATGAAAGCCAGATACGATAAAGCAATTAATTCGGAAGGTTTTCATGAAGGAGATTTGGTGCTGTTATACAACCCACAACGAACAAAAGGTTTGTCCCCGAAATTGCAACTAATTGGGAAGGCCCATACAAAGTTGTAAAACGGATCAACGATGTAGTGTACCGCATACAAACCATTGGTAAACCACGAACTAAAATGAAAGTGGTTCATTTGGAAAGGCTAGGAGTTGTTAGATCGAGAGATGGAGGGCAGTGTGACGAATATTAGTGACACTAAGTAATACGCACATCACTAATCTGATACTAAATAAATAAAGCCACAACTACAATATAGCGAGCTGCCTATGTCTACACATATGTCCATACAAGCAGCGGAGAGAAACGCACAAACACATTGTAGTGTTCATATTTTCTTTATAACTTGTTCAATTTAAAACTTGCTAAAAATATATAAAATAATTTAGAAGTTATCTGTTTAAAATCAAATTGTGGAAAAGAAAATTTTTATAAAATGAAATAAATTTGACCTGAAAAGATATATTAAATTGAAGCTTATTGAGCTTCAACATGCATATATCTGAGATACTCCCAAAAGTAGGCAATCATCGGTGGAAGTATCACTCACATATACACGCACATATGGCTATGCAAGAAGCTATAATCGTGCATCTGTAGTTATAGCTGATGAGTTTATAGCTGGTAAACAACTAGTAAATTCAAGAAGATAGAAACCCCTAGAAGTATGAGAACGAGACATCACAGAGTATAAAAGATTTAGATTAGATTAGATTAGATTAGATTTATTCATTTTCTTTCAAACCAAAATAATTTTTTACATGTTTACATATATAAAATTGCCACTTAAATTAATACATTGAAATTGAAAGAAAAGTAAGGCATTCTGTAAAGTTATCTAAAACTTTAGTTTTGAATGCCATCTCAAAAAAATTAATAAATATATGCAAATGTGTGTCGGGGAAAATAGTTAATAAGTTGAAGTTAAAGTTACAAAATGTAAAATAAAATGTATAACAATAGAAAATAACAATGTTGAAATTAAATTACTAAGTGGCAGGGTTCTGCAAAGTTTTGATGTCGTCGTGTGACTGCTCTAATGAAAATGATTTGATATGTTTTAAAAATTCACGCATATTTCTAATGACACTTATAGACGCAGGTAACGTATTGAAAGCTTTACAAGATACGATAGTAAAAAAGTTATTATAATGGGTAGTACGAGATGTGGGAACAACAACAAGTCCGAGTGAGTTCTAAACAACTCCATGCTGTGGTGGAAACGGTTCACATTACATATTTTCCTTATGACACATTTTTGAATAGTAAGAAGTTGCTGGATTTTACTGTAAGACGCACCACCCCAGCAGCATATGCCATATTGAAGCTTAGAGTGAACCAAAGCGTAATAAAGCGTCTTCAGCATTGCGTTTGAACATATATTCCTTAGACTATAAAAATAGCGTACAGTAGATCGCATGTATGCCTTCAGGCGAGAAATATGTGTTGACCAACTTAAGGATTGGTCCACAGAAACACCCAGATATTGGTAGGTATCAACTCTTTCAATTGGGAAACACTTATCGCTACAATTTGTTTCATGATTAAACGATGTATCAGAGCACGACATATTGCTAAGGGAGAAACGTCTGCAGTCAGTGGCGTGGAATATAATGGCAATATCAGGTGAGGTTCTTGGATGTAAATTGAAATACATCAGTTTAGTTTTATTGCTGACGATCAGTTTATGTTTAGCAAACCACACTCTCAATAAATGAGCATCGAAGTTGACGCCTGCTACCAAATCCAGATAGTTCGATGAACTATAGGCTATAGCAAGGTCGTCTGCAAAAGCGGTAACCTTGCCATAGAACGGCAAAGAAAATAAAGAATTCAAATAAACAAGGAACAGTATTGGACCTAGAACAGACCCTTGGGGTACTCCTAAGGTAGTTGTCAAAGAATTGCTGAAACAATTGCCAACCTTTACTTTCTGCACTCTTCCTGATAAATGTGATTTGAGCCAATTGTACATAAAGCCACGAAAGCCTATGCAATACAATTTATCTAACAGTATTTGGTGATCAACCATATCAAATGCTTTCGTGATATCAATAAACAGGCCAGCACAGGTCTGCTTTTTGTCTAACTCGTCATAAATAACGGAACAAAAGCTCAGCAGGGCATCTTCTGATGAGAGTCCAGATCTAAATCCGTATTGCATCGAGCTGAAAAAATGTTTGTTGTTAAGAAAAGAAAGAATTCTACTTTTAACAAGCTGTTCAAAAGTTTTGGAAATAGAAGAAAGTAAAGAGATTGGTCGGTAATTGTTTACATCTTTTTTGTTCCCCTTTTTATATAAAGGAATGACAACAGCACATTTTAAATCAGTAGGAAAAGTTCCAGAGTACACGCTTTGTTAAACAAATAAATTAAAATGTCAACCAAATTTAAAGCGACTTTTTTCAAAACCTGATTTGAAACACCATCAGATCCACAAGATCTGGAGTTGTCCAACGATTTTACTAAGGAGTTAAAGCTGAGTAATCAGTTTCAGTTTTGACTTAAGCAAGCTATTGGTCGTGAAGTATCAGTGTTATTGTGATGTACTTTAATAAAGGCCATTTTGCATTATTGAATAGCAGAGTTATTTATTCAACGGTTTATCGATACGAACGTTAGTAGATGTAAAATAAGTGGAGCTTCACTAAATTCGTTACAATATAAGCCGTGTTTTTTAACACGCGTATATCCGTTTACGCTTAAACTTTATATGGACTGCTAAGCGACAAACTTTAAATACACCTCTGAAATTGCTGCGCATAAATTTTGTCCTACTAAGTTTCAATACGCATTATACTCATATGTAGCTGAAATATGTGTCTTTGTTTCACCCTCTACACTAATTCTATGTATTCTATGTGTGTCCACAATTCATCGCAACTGATTCAGCTATATGTTATACCCTATGGCCATCAGAGCGTTGTGTCTCCGCTTTTCGGCACACCCTGTTGCTGTAGATAGTTGTTTAACCACAGCCGCTAGATGGGTCTCCAAAGCATTATCTAAGCGAGGATAGGCGTTTTTTTCACGCGAAAACGAAACATATACGCGTGTAAAAAAAAAAACACGGCTATATATATAGCCGAACGTACAGGACGTGTTTTGTATCGCTATTTGTTACATTTAATGTGTTTAACAAGCTCTTGTTTGCACTTAATAATAATATTACATAATTACAAACTGAATGTGCTTGATATAAAGACTCCTTTAACTGTGTTATATTATGTTCAGACTTACTTGTTTAACGGCTAATTCTTGTTTTATGAGTAAAACAAGTTGAAAACACGTGTTTTCGCCTTGTAAAATCTGTCAATAAAATAAGTTGAATACACTTGTTTTCGCTGAAATTTAGATTGAGAACAAGTTGAAACCATTATCGGCACTGGAACTTATCGGTAATAATCGATAAACCTATTTTCCCGTAACTAATACTTCATTTTGTTTTTAGTGTTAAACCTATTTGCGGGTGATAAATTAATTTACAATTTTTGAACTACAAGGGAGAAAAAACAATATAAAAAAGAAATCAATGGGGAGAGGGAACTGAAACTATTCTTATAGATATATGCCGGGTGGGAGAGCTTCGAGGTGTACGAAAAAATACCCACATTGTGGAGAAAATGGCTGTGGAATTGGAGCAACTTGGAGTTGTGTACACTCCAGCTGAAATAAAAAGCAAAATGCATAACCTGACGTCCAGATACAGGTGAGTTGGCAGTCCTTATACTTGAAAAGATTTTTTTATTATAATTTTATTTATTAACAAAGGAAGGAGAAGGAACAAATTGGACCATCTGGCGGCACACCTTCAAGTTGGCCACTGTATACGCAAATGTACCAGCTTTTGGCACCTTTCAAAACTTATAATCCTGAAGGGCTAGTTGAGGACAGCATTTATGGTGAGATATTTTATATTTATTAAGTGAATTTTAGTACAAGTTTACTCAAGTTATCGTGAACACGGACAGACGTCATAATTTTATTTCTTAAGTTTATAATTTAACTATAAAATTTATTATTTAATAATTAAAACTAATTATTTAATATTATATAAATTTAAATAATTAATTATTTATTTAAATTTAATTCTTTAATAATTTATTAATAATTTAACCCTCTAATTAAATTATTAAAAAATAATTTATAATTTAATTCTATTAAGTTATAAATTATATAATTAATTTTATAAAATACCTTTAATGTTATGTGAATAATTTTTTGCTTAGCTTATGTTTAACAACCAAAACCAAATTATAAGACGACAAAACGAGTTAAATTGTCAATTGCCTTATTTTGTCATTTTATTGAATTATAAAAGTTTTTTAATTGCAGAAAATGTCGAAACCTTGGATTTCACTCTTGAGTCGCCAGAAAAAAGCACCCACGAACCACCAGTGCCTTCTAAGGATTGTGAATATCCCACGCCACCCACGTCAACGGCTGCTCGTTCAGCTAAAAAAAAGTTATCAATTAAAATTTTTGGAAAAAATTGATAAAATTGAAAAAGAAATGGAAAAGTGTAGCAAAGATTTGATCGAAAGCGATAAAAAATTCGAAGAAAGGACTAAAGCAATTTTAGAAAATGAAGAAAGAAAACAAAAGCTTTAGAAGAGTATGTCCAAAATAACAAGGAATTAACTCAGGCATTAATTGAATTTTTAAACAAATATATCTAAAGATAAAATTATTTTTTTTTTAAGGTAAATAATTAATTTGTGATGGGAATTTTTTTTAGCTAAATGAATATTTTATGTTGTTAGTTACTGAGTACTATTATTATTAATTAATTAATTATTAATTACGACTACACAAATTTTTAGTTATTAAATATTTAATTTTGAATATGCGTTTAATTTTTAGTGAAATGAATTTTTTATCTTTTAGTTTTTAAGTAATATTACTTTTACTTTTATGCGAACAATAAGACTGGAATAAACAAAGTACCTTTTCTTGAACAAGAGTATTTCAAAGTTTTTTTTTTACTTACTCAAAATGGTAGCTAAACTTTTTCGAATTATTTCTGCATTATTTTGACGGTCGTTTGCCGATATTTCTTGATGTGGATATTGACGATTTCTTTCTACAATTTGCAAAGCGGAAATCCATTTCTCGTTAATACTGTCGTTCCTTTCGTTTAACAAGTTATGTAGGACACAACATGCCTTTATAATAATGTTGGCATTTTGTGTTTGATTTTTTTTGCCCTTACCAATTCGTCGAAAACGCGCCTTCACGTCACCAAAGGCATTTTCAACAACTCTTCTTTGGAAAGGGAATAGTTAAAAAAAAAAAAATTTCGTCTTCATTTTGAGACACTTGGAAGGCATACGGTTTCATCAACATTTTGCTAAAACGAAAAGCTGAGTCTCCTATAATGAAAATCGGCACATCAACACCGGAAATCGGTGTGCGCATTTCATTTAGGTAAGGACATTTTTCCAACTGTGTTTTCAATTTTATTCGCACTAAATTGGTGCATTATAATTATTTAGGTCTTCAGTCACCTCTCAAAATATTAAGGACTACGTTTCTAAGCATGCTTCTATTGATATTAGTGCCCTTTTTATACCTTTCATGAAAATGAAATGGTATATTAATTTCGTCACGAAACCCAAAATTGTAAGTCCTTAAAGGAAAACAGATAGACCCACCATTAAGTATACCAAAATAATCAGTTTGAAGAGCTGAGTTGATTTAGCCATGTACGTCTGTCCGTCTGTCTGTTTGTATGCAAACTAGTCCCTCAATTTTTGAGATATCTTGATAAAATTTGGTGAGCGGGTGTATTTCGGTGTCCGATTAGACATTTGTCGGAACCGGCCGGATCGGACCACTATAGCATATATCCTCCATACAACCGATTTTTCAGAAAAAGAGGATTTTTGTAATATTTTACTCAATTTAACAGATTTAAGCTTCAAACTTCACCATATACTTTCGTATATTGCACATATTGTTGCCTGAAAAAATTGATGAGATCGGTCGTATATATAGAATATATCCCCCACAACCGATTGTTCAGATAAGAAACTTTTCGTAATTACTGCCCTATTTTAAGAGCTAGAGGCTTCAAATTTCAGCGAATGCTTACGTATATAGCATATATTGTTAACTAAAAAAATCATACAGATCGGTGGTATATATAGTATATATATATATTTTCGCAATTTTAGCCTCATTTTAACAGATAGAAGCTTCAAATTTCTGCTTACGTATATGGCATATATTGTAGTCTGAAAAAATCATAGAGATCGGTTGTATATATAGTATATATCTCATACAACCGATTGTTCAGATAAGAAACTTTTCGCAATTTCTACCCCATTTCAAATTTTATCGATTGCTTACGTATATAGCATATATTGTTGTGTCAAAAAATCATAGAGATCGGTGATATATATAATATATATATGATGGTATACATAGTATATATATATAGTATATATATTTTTTTTTGTGCGATCGGTGGTATACATAGTATATATCTCATACAACCGATAGTTCAGATAAGAAACTATGCGCATTTTCTGCCTCTTTTTAACAGCTATAAGCTTCAAGTTTCACCAAATGCTTACGTATATAGCATATATTGTTGTCTGAAAAAATCATATTGATCGGTTGTATATATATTATATACTTCATATAAACTGTAATTTTTGCCCCTTTTTTTACGGATAGAAGCTTCAAAATACATCAAATTTCATCAAATAGTTACGTTTACGTCATATATTTTTGAAATATGTGATTCGTCGTCATACAAAGTACCTACCCCTTTTTATACTCAGTTGAGCAGAGCTCACAGAGTATATTAACTTTGATTGGATAACGGTTGGTTGTCCAGGTATAAAAGAATCGAGATAGATATAGACTTCAATATATCAAAATCATCAGGATCGAAAAAAAATTTGATTGAGCCATGTCCGTCCGTCCGTCCGTCTATCCGTTAACACGATAACTTCAGTAAATTTTGAGGTATCTTGATGAAATTTGGTATGTAGGTTCCTGAGCACTCATCTCAGATCGCTATTTGAAACGAACAATATCGGACTATAACCACGCCCACTTTTTCGATATCGAAAATTTCGAAAAACCGAAAATGTGCGATAATTCATTACCAAAGACGGATAAAGCGATGAAGCTTGGTAGGTGAGTTGAATTTATGACGCAGAATACAAAATGAGTAAAATTTTGGACAATGGGCGTGGCACTGCCCACTTTTAAAAGAAGGTAATTTAAAAGTTTTGCAAGCTGTAATTTGGCAGTCGTTGAAGACATCATGATGAAATTTGGCAGGAGCATTACTCCTATTACTATATGTATGCTTAATAAAAATTAGCAAAATCGGAGAACGACCACGCCCACTTTTAAAAAAAAATTTTTTTTAAGTCAAATTCTAACAAAAAATTTAATATCTTTACAGTATATAAGTAAATTATGCCAACATTCAACTCCAGTAATGATATGGTGCACCAAAAGCAAAAATAAGAGAAAATTTCAAAATGGGCGTGGCTCCGCCCTTTCTCATTTAATTTGTCTAGGATACTTTTAATGCCATAAGTCGAACAAAAATTTACCAATCCTTGTGAAATTTGGTAGGGGCTTAGATTCTAGGACGATAACTTATTTCTGTGAAAAAGGGCGAAATCGGTTGAAGCCACGTTCAGTTTTTATACACAGTCGAGCGTCTGACCTTCCGCTCGGCCGTTAACACGTTAACTTGAGCAAAAATCGATATATCTTTACTAAACTCAGTTCACGTACTTATCTGAGCTCACTTTGTATTGGTATAAAAATTAGCCGAAATCCGACTATGACCACGCCCACTTTTTCGGTATCGAAAATTACCAAAAACGAAAAAAATGCCATAATTCTATACCAAATACGAAAAAAGGGATGAAACATGGCATTTGGATTGGTTTATTGACGCAAAATATAACTTTAGGAAAAAACTTTGTAAAATGGGTGTGACACCTACCATATTAAGTAGAATGAAATGAAAAAGTTCTGAAGGGCGAAATAAAAAACCCTTGAAATCTTGGCAGGAATGCTGTTCATGGTATTATATATATAAATAAATTAGCGGTATCCAACAGATGATGTTCTGGGTCACCCTGGTGCACATTTTGGTCGATATCTGGAAAACACCTTCACATATACAACTACCACCGCTCCCTTTTAAAAGCCTCATTTATACCTTTCATTTGATACCCATATCGTACAAACAAATTCTAGAGTCACCCCTGGTCCACCTTTATGCCGATATCTCGAAAAGGAGACCACCTATACAACTACCACCGCTCCCTTTTAAAAGCCTCATTAATACCTTTAATTTGATACCCATATCGTACAAACACATTCTAGAGTCACCCCTGGTCCACCTTTATGGCGATATATCGAAAAGGCGTCCACCTATAGAACTAAGGCCCACTTCCTTTTGAATAATCATTAACACCTTTCATTTGATACCCATATCGTACAAACATATTCTAGAGTCACCCCTGGTCCACCTTTATGGCGATATCTCCAAAAGGCGACCACCTATACAACTACCACCACTCGCTTTTAAAACCCCCATTAATACCTTTAATTTGATACCATTATCGTACAAACACATTCTAGAGTCACCCCTGGTCCACCTTTATGGCAATATATCGAAAAGGCGTCCACCTATAGAACTAAGCCCCACGCCCTTTTGAAATACTCATTAACACCTTTCGTTTGATACCCATAATGTACAAACGCTTTCTAGAGTCTCGAAAAGGCGTCCACCTATAGAACTAAGGCCCACTCCCTTTTAAAATGTTCATTAACCCCTTTCATTTGATACCCATATCGTACAAACAAATTCTAGGGTCAACCCTGGTCCACCTTTATGGCGATATCCCGAAACGGCGTCCCCCTATGGAAGTAAGGATCACTCCCTTTTAAAATACTCATTAACACCTTTCATTTGACACCCATATCGTACAAACAAATTCTAGAGTCACCGCTGGTCCACCTTTATGCCGATATCTCGAAAAGACGACCACCTGTACAACTACCACCACTCCCTTTTAAAACCCTCATTAATACCTTTAATTTGATACCCATATCGTAGAAACACATTCTAGAGGTACCCCTGGTTTTATATCTAAGTTGCCATGGTCTTTAATCGATGCCGTCCATTTTTACTAGAGATATTTTCTGCTATAAGCAAGATATGTGTATGTGTGTGGCGGCCACCGTGGTGTGATGGTAGCGTGCTCCGCCTACCACACCGTATCCCTTGGGTTCACACCCCGGGCAAGCAACATCAAAATTTTAGAAAAGGTTTTTGAATTAGAAAAAAAATTTCTAAGCGGGGTCGCCCCGCGGCAGTGTTTGGCAAGCGCTCCGGGTGTATTTCTGCCATGAAAAGCTCTCAGTGAAAACTCATCTGCCTTGCAGATACCGTTCGGAGTCGGCATAAAACATGTAGGTCCCGTCCGGCCAATTTGTAGGGAAAATCAAGAGGAGCACGACGCAAATTGGAAGAGAAGCTCGGCCTTAGATCTCTTCGGAGGTTATCGCGCCTTACATTTATTTTTTTATTTAATTTCATTACGATATGTTAATTTTTCTTCGAGTTATGGCTCCCGAAACATAGAAAATTGCATAGTTATAAAAGGGGCGGTGCCGCACCCATTTTCAAAAATTTTAGTGTTTTCCAATTTAATGTTATAAGCATTGTTCAAAGCATTCTTTATAGTAAAGGTAACCTCTACCGAATTTTGTTGCGATAGGTTTAACGATTTTTGATTTATGATTAATAATATTTGTAAAATTGATTTTATCACAAGTGGGCTGTGCCACGCCCATTAAAAAATTTTTTTTTTTTTCAAATTTTTATCAAGGGTCTCAATATCAGTCCACACGTCAAATTTCAACACATACTAGGTTTGTTATTTACTAAATAATCTGTGTTTTCCAAAATGTCATATATATAAAATGTAAGGAAGTCTAAGTTCGGGTGAAACCGAACATTACATACCCAGCTGTACACTTGAAATGCTGTTGTTGTTTGTTTTGTGTGCTTAATATTGTCCTCAAGATAGTACATATCCTATAAAAGCTGTTGCTATCACCAAAAATAAAATTAAAACTCCAATTAATCATGTAGGTATAAATAAATATGATATATAGTAAATTCCTCGTCCAATATGTAGATAAATACAAATAAAAAAAAAAAGATGCACCGTTATCATGTAATGTTCGTAATAATCAACAGTAGTTTACATCTCGACAAATATGATTTAATCTGTCAAAAGCTAAATTAATATTTGCGGTGTAATGTATAGTTAATATTAATCCTGTTATAATTTGAATAATTAAATATAATCCTAATAGTGAGCCAAAATTTCATCAAGTTGAGATATTAATAGGTGTTGGTTAGAATTATTGATTATTTTTAATTTTATTTTATATTTAATTAATAAATGATTAGGGGTTAATTATTAATTATTTATTTATTTATTACAAATTTTAGAATTATTGATCATTTTTAATTTTATTTAATAATTAATTAATAATCAATTAGGGGTTGATTATTAATTATTTATTTTATTAAAATTTTAGAATTATTGATCATTTTCTTATAATTACATTTTTATTATAAAATGAATTTATGGAAAAATTTTTAGGGGGGATAATTACTATATTAGACTATTTATTTGAAAATTAATATTAATAATAGAAATAAAAAAAAATTTAATTTTAATTATTAAATATAGTTATTTATTAATATTATATATAGATTTAAAAAATTTACAATTAAATTATTTTATTTTGTTAAAAAAATAATTTTTTTTATATTTTGAATTATTGATCATTTTCATTTTATATTTTATTATGAAATTGATTTTTATTAAAAATTTTAGAATTATTGATAATTTTTAATTTTTAACAAAAAATGTTTGCAATATTAAAAATTTTAGAATTATTGATCATTTTCGTAAAGTTTATATTTTTATTATAAAATGAATCTATGGAAAATATTTTTGTTGAAAATTAATTATATTAGATTATTAATTTGAAAATAATTAATAAAAAAAATTAACTTTAATTATTAAATGTAGTTATTTATTAATAATATATATATAAATTTTTAAAATTTACAATTAAATTATTTATTTTGAACTAATTTTCGTTTAAAAGAAGCAAAAAGGATACAGAGGCTAACACCAATGACCTTGAGCGGGTAATAATGCAGTGTTCCTTCAGATATGTGGGGATTTCCCTACTGTTTATTTTAAAATAAAGATATACCAGAACAATTAACATAAACACACAAGTGCCATTGTACTAAAAAGCGTTATTGCTCGCTAAGGGTTGTTTTCACCTAGCTCTGCAATAACTAAAACCGCATCGCTGCAATGGTACCAGGTGTTACATATGTAGTAGCAGGTAGTGAAACATTTAGGCTTTTTTTAACTAAGGAATTGAAATGTTTGGTAGCCGTTGTCCTGTTAAATGTTTGTGGAAAGGTTTGAAGAGCGATCCAATAGTTTGAGTGAAAAGTAAAATTTTAGTTTAGTACTGTTTTATCGCTTAATAGTTACGCAGTAAAATAAAATAATAATTCAAATGCGTTTTTTTCAAAACGTATAAAAACCAAAAAAGTTTTAATAAATATATTTTTAAACTAAAATCGTGGTAAACCGGAATATTAATCAGTTACATAATATGAACTTTTTTAAGGAAAGTGATTCGTGTTCTTTTTTATCTTCAAAAATCAAACGCGTTTTTACGAAATATTAAAAAAAAAGTTTTAAGAAATAAATTTTGCAAAGGAGTGATTTGTGTTGTTTGGCGTTATTATCAACATCGTTAGGAAGAAGTAAAAATCCGTTAAAAAAGCTTACAGCGCCGACAAAGGAAGAACGCAATTACCACCATCACCAGAAAATCCCTAAAATTTTAAATTAAGTAAAACAAAATTTATTAATAAATATTTTATATACATACCTTTCATATTTAGTTACATTAAACCATATATATACATATTTTTCATAAACCATGCCTAGGTTAAGTAGAAAATCTGGTAATCTGAGGCGCGTCGCAGCTAGGAGAGGAATGCATGTTCTTCGTGGAGACGAAGAATATAGACAACAATCACAAACCCTAAATACGTTAGACCACAGAACCCGCCGCGAAAATTCCCAAATACGCTCTATTGAGCGCAATAGAGACACAACTCAGCATAGAGTTCGTCGCGAGGACTTAGAAATTCGCTCTATAGAACAAAGTAGAAATATTTCCGAACGTAGATCTCGCCGTGAAAATACAGAGATGCTCGCCGCTGAGCGAATAATCAATACACGGCAACATAGAGTCCATCGCGGAAACTCAGAAATTCGCTCTATAGAGCAAAGTAGAAATACCTCTGAACATAGGTCTCGCCGTGAAAATCCAGAAGTTCGGTCAGCTGAGCGAATAATCAATACACGGCAACATAGTTTCCGTCGCGGAAACTTAGAAATTCGCTCCATAGAGCAAAGTAGAAATACCTCTGAACATAGGTCTCGCCTTGAAAATCCAGAAGTTCGGTCAGCTGAGCGAACAATCAATACACGGCAACATAGAGTCCGTCGCGGAAACTCAGAAATTCGCTCTATAGAGCAAAGTAGGAATACCTCTGAACATAGGTCTCGCCGTGAAAATCCAGAAGTTCGGTCAGCTGAGCGAACAAGCAATACACGGCAACATAGAGTCCGTCGCGGAAACTCAGAAATTCGCTCTATAGAGCAAAGTAGAAATACCTCTGAACATTGGTCTCGCCTAGAAAATCCAGAAGTTCGGTCAGCTGAGCGAATAATCAATACACGGCAACATAGATTCCGTCGCGGAAACTCAGAAATTTGCTCTATAGAGCAAAGTAGAAATACCTCCGAACATAGGTCTCGCCGTGACAATCCCGAGATTCGCTCAGCTGAGCGAATAATCAATACACGGCAACATAGATCTCGGCGTGGAAATCTGGAGATTCGCTCTGCAGAGCAATGTCGAAATACCGCTGAACGTAGGTCTCGCCGTCGCAATCCAGTTATTCGCGCCGCTGAACGAATAATCAATACTCGGCAACATAGAGTCCGTCGCGGAAACTCAGAAATTCGCTCTATAGAGCAAAGTAGAAATATCTCTGAACATAGGTCTCGCCGTGAAAATCCAGAAGTTCGGTCAGCTGAGCGAACAATCAATACACGGCAACATAGAGTCCGTCGCGGAAACTCAGAAATTCGCTCTATAGAGCAAAGTAGAAATACCTCTGAACATAGGTCTCGCCGTGAAAATCCAGAAGTTCAGTCAGCTGAGCGAATAATCAATACACGGCAACATAGATCACGCCGCGAGAACTCCTCCAATCGCTCTACCGAGCAAAGTAGAAATACCTCTGAACACCGATCCCGCCGTAGAAATCCAGGGAATAGACACCGAGAACAACTTAGAAATGCTCTTGCTCGTAGAACAGTCCGTAGAAGAGCTCGTGTAGAAAACTCTAGACAAAGACGTCAAAGTCAATTCCGAGTACATCGTCATAGACTAAATTTACAAAATAGAAGAAATGCAAATGAAAGGCAGGCTGAGAGAAATCGCTCAATGAGAGAAAATGAGGGTCGAGGGAACGAAGATATAGTAAATGAATTGGGATTACCAGATTTTCGACAAACATATTTTAGGAATATTAAGAAGGGACAAACAGAGGTTTGCATTTGTTGTGGTGGGCTTTGGTTTCCGTACCAAGTACAGTCCTTAAATTTCAGTTTAATTTCTCAAAGTCATCCAGACGTTGCATCTGCCCTTTATTTATCTGATAAATTTCCCGCTGAAGATGGTAGCTATAAATTCTGTGTTACTTGCCGAAACGCAGTTAAAAGGAATACTCTTCCAAAGATATGCCTGTCTAATGGTTTAGATTTTCCAGAGCTCCCAGAATGTCTAAAAGATCTTACGCCTTTAGAGGAACGCTTAATAATGCCCATATTACCTTTTATGACTATTCGTCCTTTGGGATACCAAGGACAGAGCTCACTAAGGGGGGCTGTAGTTAAAATTCCTATTTCAGTTAACGAAATTGTTACTTCCCTCCCAAGATCATTTGATCAAGCGCATGTGATTCAAATCCATTTAAGAAGACGCATGGAGTATAATCATGACTATATGACTGATACCATACGGCCTGCGAAAATTATGGAAGCTTTGTGTGAATACCCCATTATATCAAGAGCACAATATACAAATTAACGAAGAGTGGGTTGCAGGTTTTAGTGATAATGAAGAAATTCCATTTATTGCATCTATTTAAGATGTACCCGTGCTTCAAAGTTTTCGACATTCCCCAGGAGAGAATAGCCCCACCCCCACCCTAGAACCTGCAATTGAAGAAATAAATCCAGGTGGCCTTGATACTCTTCTCGATAATGTTCCAGTAGAGAATTTGGACATAAATCGTTTGATTATTGCACCAGGTGAAGGCCAAAGACCCCTGGATATCATTCAAGATAACAACTCAGAGGAACTGTCATTCGCAAGCATTTACGCTGGACAGAAGCGCACTTGTACAGAGACATATACTGTTTTCACACAGAAACTTAATGATCTCATTTCACCTGCTAATGAAATCGTAAATTTTTTGCTTTCACACAGAAGTAACTGCTCGATTAGTATGAAGGATGAGACAGACAATCATGGCGGAACGATACAAGGTGGGAGCATGTTGACATACCTACAAACAAAAAAAATTCCATGTACTTGTAAATTCGATGGACAAATGTCAAAATCGTACTGCGCCGGTAGTTGATGTATCAAATCAAATAAAAAAGGTTATAATCAGATGTTCGATGCGGCCACCTTGTATCGTTCCGCCATGTAGACAATGACATTTGCTTTGAAAACTAAGAAACGGAAACGGAAGCGGAACGCTGCCAACAGAGTTGCATTGTGCTTTTGACTTCATTAGGCATTCGATTAGCTACTAATGAAATAATAATAGATTCGAATTTTGTAGGGAAGATTGAGCTCAATAAGCGTCTTAATGTAGAAAATTGCCTTTATTATTCAATAAGCCGTCTGTGTGAAATTAGTAATACAGCAAGATTGTTCGTTCTGAGATTCGTCGCTACGATAGAAGGGCTTGTACTATTCCTAAGCTTTTCTATAATTACAAGAAGTTAGAACTGCTTTAGATTAAGAATAGTACATCGATTTGCCTACGAAAATTTTCTGGAAGCAATCGAGTTACGGCCCAAAATATTTTGAATGAAAATTTTGTGCAAAATTTGATACAGCATGACGATGGATATAGGGTTCTTAAAGGTATAAGATCTTCCCCAACTCACTGGGAGGCAGAGAAGAAAAAAGCAATTGCCATGATTCGCCAATTCGGTCTTCCAAACTTTTTTATAACTTTGTCTGCTGCTGAATCTCATTGGATAGAATTACTGATTATTTTGGCTAAAACTGTGGATTCAAGAAATATTTCTGAAGAAGAGGCCAATAATTTACCTACACAAGAACGATATCGTCTGATTGGATCAGATGCAATCACATGCGCTAGATATTTCGACTATCGTTATCGTCAGTTGCTCAAGCTTTTTAAAGAAAATGGAGGTATTTTCGAAGAGCATTTTGTTGAGCACTTTTACTGGCGAATTGAATTCCAACAAAGGGGTTCACGTCACGTGCATGGCATGTATTGGCTCAAGAATGCTCCTAAGATCGATCTTAGCGAACCTGAGTCTTTTCCAAATGCTATTAGTTTTATCGACAAATATGTCTCTACAGATGGATCCATAAGTCATTTGGAAAACTTCATTGAGTACCAAAGACATAACCATAGTCGGTCCGGTACCAGGGAAATAAGAGGACAGCAAGTTTGCCGATTCGATATCCCATATCCGCCCATGCCTTCCACCCAAATATTATTGCCACTTCCAGATGACATTGAAAATTTAGAAACACATAGGGAAAACTACTCAAAGATTCAAAATCTTTTAAATTCTAATTTAACTTCTTCAGATATTTCCTGTTTAAATGATTTTCAGGTTTTTCTCTCTGATACGAGAGTTAATTTTTCATTCGATGTATATTTACTTGCTCTCAGATCAAGTTTAACCAAACCTAAAGTTTTCCTTAAAAGAAAGTTCCAAGACCGCTCAATTAATGCTTATAACCCCGTTATCTTAGAACTACATAGGGCCAATATGGATATTCAGTTCATATTGGATGCATACGCTTGCTGTTCCTACATAATAAATTATATAAATAAGTCAAATAGGGGTATCTCTAGGCTTTTAAATGAGGCAATGGTAGAAGTTAATGCAGGAAACTACACTGTCAAGCAGAAACTTCAGCATATAGGTCACAAATTGATTTCCGTAACAGAAATATACGCCCAAGAGGCAGTTTATTGCTGCATTGGTCTACATCTTTCGGAAGCTAGCAATGCAGAAATATATATTAATACCTCTCGACCTGAAGAACGAGTGCGAATGGTGAAACCCAGAGCACAACTTCAGAATCTTTCTGAAGGTTCTACCGATATTTTTGTGGCGGGTTTGTTAGAGCATTATGCTGAAAGGCCTACTCTTCTAGAGAATGTTTGTCTAGCTGATTTTGTAGCTGAGTTTACATTTGTAAAATTAGCTAGAACGGCACAAGGTAGCTCCGATAATGAAGAAGATATAGAAGCCGATAATTCTTTAGTTAGAGGAGTAGCAATTCCATTGAGGGATGGTAGTGGTTATGTAAGGAAACGTACCAAACCGTGTGTAGTTCGGTCAAGAAGGTTTAGTCCGGACACTGCCAGAGATGATTATTTCAGAGAGATGGTGGTGCTCTACCAACCGTGGCGGGATGAACAACGGAATATTTTAGATAATAATAATGAGCAAACCTGCGTAGAAAATCGAATTCGTATAGAGGAAAATCGAAAAAAATATTACGTGTTTGAACAGAGGGAGCTCGAAAATGTTCTGAGTAGATTAAGGGAGGAGGAAGTTTTCATACCAGCTGAAATTGATAGGCTGGATATTGTTGACAATGAATTCACGGTACTGGCCCTTCCCGAAATAAACCCTCATATGAATTTATCAAACCTTCACGATAGTGATCCCGAAATAAATGAGAACGACTCCAATGGCACTCTTAGGCTCATTAAACGTCCTCCCTTAGTTCCCGTTGAGGACCTGCTTGCATCCGTTCGGATGCTGAATATGAGGCAGAGAATATACTTAACTCATTTGCTACACAATTTTAAAAAGGATCAGCCATTTTATGACTTTGTAGGTGGTGGGGCAGGCGTTGGAAGAAGCCGCCTTATATCATCAATATATCAGACTCTCAATTACCGTTTTAATTGCATACCCGGATCAAATCCAAGCTCTTTGAAGGTGTTTCTTTGTGCTCCTACGGGAAAAGCAGCATTTGGGATAGGTGGTTTGACACTGCATTCTATATTTTCACTACCTGCGAATCAGTCCGATAGAGAATTACGGCCGCTTAGCAACGATATTATCAACTCAATGTATACTAGACTATGTGATTTGAAGTTGATAATTATTGATGAAATTTCAATGGTTGGCGCTCGAATGTTTAGCTTTATTGACGCCAGACTAAAGCAGATTTTCAAAAGTAATATTCCATTTGTATAACTGTTATTGTTTTTGGTGACTTGAAACAATTGTCTCCTGTAGGCGATAGATGGATTTTTTCACCGAATCCGAGCGATAATTACAGCGTCTTAGTCGGTTCGCCATTATGGGAGCTCTTTAAATATTATGAATTGAATGAAATAATGAGACAGCATGGAGACCAACCATTTGCTATTGCTTTAAATAATATGGCCTCCGGGGCTATGACCAGTGAAGACATATCTTTGCAAGTAGGGTCGTTAACTCTGACCAGGTTCCTGACGAAGCAATCCACTTATTTTGGTCAAATGAGGAACCTGCCAACTATAATGCCCTTAAACTGAGTCAAATTCCTTCTAGAGCAATTTTTTCAACTGCGAAAGATGTGGTTAAAGGAATTGCCGTTAGTGGCCAAAATGCTAATATCTTAGAATGGGTCAGGCTATTCAAAACTTCGGAAACGCAGGGTCTTATGTATAGCTTAACACTAAAAACCACGGCCAAATATATGATGACAGTGAATATCAACACAGGCGACGGTTTGGTAAATGGTGCAACTGGCCAGCTTATGCAGATAGATTTAGACTCGTCGGTTCCAATAACATTGTGGATAAAATTTTTTGAACCTTCTGTTGGTTTGATGGCTAGATAGAAAAAGACCCATCCTAACGAACCTTCGTGGACACCCATTGAGAAGACTGTTAGAGCATTTCAATATAAAAGAAATGAGCAGATAACAATTGAAAGAAACCAGTTTTCAATTGTCCCTGCTGAGGGAATAACAATTCACAAAAAAATCAGGGTGCTACGTATAACAAAGTGGTTGTTCATACCCGACCTAGAATGCCTAGGTCATCTTTATATGTAGCCTGTAGTCGAGCTACTAGTGCTGATGGTCTATTTATAGTAGGTAACTTCATTCCACCCAATCCCTTTTGTGAATCTGATCCTGTGTTTAGGCAGTTGACTAATTTGACCACAACAAAAGCTTTGGCCCCAACATTCAACTTTATGCTTTCTCGAACATCGAGCCTTCAAATTATATTTCATAATGTCCAGAGTCTTCATGCCCACATAAATGATATAAATAATGACATCCTGATGCCATCCTCGGATATCTTGTGTTTTGTCGAGACATGGAGTTATCCATCTGAACACTTTGAAATTCCTGGGTTTATTTCACTAAATGCTTTACGGATAGACAGCACGAAAACGGAAAACAGAAATAAGCGAGGCGTTGTAGGGTATGCGAGACCTAACATTGCTTCCGCAATCGAATTATGTAAGGTGAAAAAAATTTGCTCTGGTCGCAAGGTTTTAGAAATCGCTGTATTCAAACGTAAAGAATATCACATATTGCTACTTTATAGGAATTCCACATTCCCTATCAGGCATTTTGAATCAGAACTGCGAGGAATTCTCACGACAGATCTGCATGAAAAAAATGTCTTAATTTTGGGTGACTTTAATCTATGCCTTAAGTCTAGAGATAATAGAATCCAACATCTGCTGAGAGATAATATCTTTAATTCACTGCTAGACCCCAAATATTTCACCACACCTGCAGGTACCCAAATTGACTGGGCATTTTCAAATGTTGACACAACCCATGTTACAGCTACCACTTATGAAACAGTATATAGCTACCACGATAGCATCTGCTCCTCTTTTTACGAAAATAGCGAAACTAACTAAGATAGATTACGATATTTATATACTGTAGCTAACTAGGTACATATTTTTCTGATTCTTAAGATTTATTATATTATCAATATTATTAATTTATACAAATAAAAAAAGCCTTAGTTTTAAGTAAATATAAACTTATTAATAGAAATTAAAGCTTAAAGTGTATTGTATTGAAAAAAATGTACTAACTAGTTATTACAAAATATAAAAGGTTGACTTTCATAATAAGATTTAATAAACATCGCAGTGAAGAAATTAGCACGTATGTATGCTCTTACATACAAAAATTGGTCCAAATGTTTCTTTGCAGGTCAACTAATATGCCAAGGTTTATCATTATATATACACATAAAATTCGACTGCTTTCCTAAATAAAATATTTTTTGTCCCTATTAATAAGGAAGGGAAGGACTAGATGCAATTCAACTTTTTTCCATTTTAATATTGTGTAATATAATTTCATTGTTCAATATCAATAAAATTTTGCATTTTTAAATGAGTATAGTTTTTAACCGACTCTCAACTTTCTTTATTCGGCAATTAAAGGTTTTTTATGAAGCTTTTATCTATATTTCGTCTTTAAGCAGCACTCACATCAAATCTGTGATAAACGCAGTTTCGAAAAATGTGTTGTGAGTTAAGGTGACAATGTGGATATCAATCAAAAGGTATTGAAGAAAGTATCAATATGGGAGAGTTATTATTTCAAAAACCAACTTAGGTTTGGGGATATTGGCTTAAATTTTTTCCATAGAATGTGTTTATACAATATAGGCGTTTGACACTTATTGTATTGGCGGGGACATAAATATAGGATGCTATTACTTTCACTAAATCATTTTGCTTGAGCAGGGGACTTAGGATGAAATAAATAGTTACAAAAAAAGGGCAGGATTATTAACAAAATTTCCAACTTTTACTACAAACAGCTAATTACCTGCATCTACGCACTTTTACAAAATTTTTTATATAAAAGATGGCGATTTAACTGATTTTGTCCATTTTTACTGAAAATATTTCCTGTTAAAAGGCATACATGTGCACCAAATTTTTCCTTAACCAATCTTATCCATTTTACTAGAAATATTTCCTGCTATAAGGAAAATATGTGTACCTAATTTTGTTGCGATATGCAAATTTTTCTTCGAATTATGGCTCCCGAAACATAGAAAATTGCTTAGTCATAAAAGGGGCGGTGCCACGCCCATTTAAAAAAAATTTTAATATTTTTCAATTTAGTGTTATATGTCAATTTAGAAAGTAAAATTCTATTGATACAAAGCTCTTTTTCGCTAAGATATAGCTTATTACTTCGGCTACGACCCTTTCCAAAATCTTTTATATAAAAGTGGGTTTTAACCGATCTCGTCAATTTTTTCTAGAAATATTTCCCGCTATAGGAAAAATTTGTGTACCCAATTTTATTACGATCCATTAATTTTTCTTCGAGTTATGGCTCCCGAAACATAGAAAATTGCCTAGTCATAAAAGGGGCGGTGCCATACCATTGATATAAAGCTCTTTTTTGCAAAAATATAGCTTATTTTATTCGTCCACGACCCTTTTAAAAATCTTTTATATAAAAGTGGGCGTGGTCCTTAACCGATTTAGTTGATTTTTCCCCAAAGCATTCCTTATAGTAAAAGCAACCACTCTGCCGAATTTTTTTACGATATGTTTAACGATTCTTGATTTATGATTAATAATAAAATTGATTTTATCACAAGTGGGCGGTGCCACGCCCATTTAAAATTTTTTTTTTCAAATTTTTATCAAGAGGCTCAATATCAGCCCACACGTCAAATTTCAACATTCTAGGTGTATTATTTACTAAATAATCAGGTTTTTTGTGTTTTCCAAAATGTTATATATATAAAAGTCGGCATGGTTATCATCCGATTTCGCTCATTTATACCACGGTGGCCGCCATTCCAGGATTACCCTCGGTTCATTTTCCTACATGGTTATTTTCCCTTATGTTGTCACCATAGCTCTCAACTCAGTATGTAATGTTCGGCTACACCCGAACTTAACCTTCCTTACTTGTTTATTTTATATTTATCTTAAAAATCGTTTAGATATGTTCAAATTTCACCAAATGTTTACGTGTATAGCATATATTGTTGTCTGAAAAAATCATAGAGACGGGTGGTATATATAATCTCACCACCACAACACCGATTGCACAAATTTCACCGATTGCTTACGTATATAGCATATATTTTTGTGTCAAAAAACCATAGAGATCGGTGATATATATAATATATATATGATGGTATATATAGTATATATATAGTATATATATTTTTTTTTTGCGATTTCGGCCCCATTTTAACAGCTAGAAGCTTCAAATTTCACCAGATGCTTACGTGTATAGCGTATATTGATGTCTGAAAAACTCATTGAGATCGGTGGTATACATAGTATATATCTCATACAACCGATTGTTCAGATAAGAAAGTTTGCGCAATTTCTGCCCCTTTTTAACAACTAGAAGCTTCAAATTTCAGCAAATGCTTACGTATATAGCATTTATTGTTGTCTGAAAAAATCATAGAGATCGGTGGTATATATATTATATACTTCATATAAACTGTAATTTTTGCCCCTTTTTTACGGATAGAAGCTTCAACATTCATCAAATTTTATCAAATAGTTACGTTTACGTCATATATTTTTGAAATACGTGATTCGTGGTCATAGTTTTTACATGCAGACCACAAAAAACGTGAAGCTTTGCATCCTCACACAAAGTACCTACCTATTTTTTATTTTATATTTCTCTTAAAAATCGTTTAGATATGTTCAAATTTCACCAAATGTTTATGTGTATAGCATATATTGTTGTCTGAAAAAATCATAGAGACCGGTGGTATATATAATCTCATACAACCGATTGTTCAGATAAGAAACTTTGCACAATTTCTTCCCCATTTTAACAGCTAGAAGCTTCAAATTTTACCAAATGCTTACGTATATAATATATATAGTTGTCTGAAAAAATCATTGAGATCGATGGTATATATAGTATATATCTCATACAACCGATTGTTCATATAAGAAACTTTGCGCAATTTCTGCCCCATTTTAACAGCTAGAAGCTTCAAATTTCACCAAATGCTTACGTATATAGCATATATTGTTGTCTGAAAAAATCATAGAGATCGGTGGTACATATATTATATACCCCATATAAACTGTATTTTTTTGCCCCTTTTTTACGGCTAGAAGTTTCAAAATTCATAAAATTTCATCAAATAGTTACTTTTACGTCATATATTGTTGAAATGCGTGATTCGTAGGCATAGTTTTTACACGCAGACCACAAAAAACCTGAAACTTTGCATCCTCACACAAATTATCAACCTATTTTTATTTTATATTTATCTGAAAAATCGTTTAGGTACGTAGATCTGTTCACTATATATTTCTTATCTTATACATCCGATTATTCGGAGATTACGAACGGGATAAGGTTATTGTTCAGTCCCATTCATGAAAGGTATGAAGTCTTCGGCACAGCCGAAGACAGTCCCGTCCTTACTTGTTTGTTTTGCACTTGTTACAAATGGTGTGTCTATTTATTCCCTCAAGCGTATTAACTATAAATTAGGAGTATCGTCGAGTTACTTACTATAACAAATTGCTTTGACCACTCAATCTGGCCAGCAGGAGTTAAGGTGCGACCATTTTGAGAATTTTCAAAAACCAGGGGAGGAGACGCTGAAAATCCAGCAGGATCCTTCCGAACAACGAGTCTAGTAAAGAATTAAAGTAGAAAATACTCGGTCTACTATCAAAATGTGAGTGGAATGCGTACTAAATTCTTCAATTTCAACGCTGCACATCTTTGCATAAGTTTGATATCATCGCCATAACAGAGACTTGGTTAACTGAAAATATCTCTTCATCCGAGTACTACGACAGCTATTGTCATATCTATCGTAAGGATCGCTGCCCAATTACAACCAGATTGCATAAAGGGGGAGGTGCTCTACTTGCCATAAGATCCGACTTATGCAGCCAAATTATTAATTTGCCTTACGCCGATGGTATGTGCGAACAGATTTGTATAAGCATTAAGACTTCGAATAATAAATCTGTATTAATACTATTATCATACATTCCTCCTACAAAGAGTGCATAAGTATTTAGCAAACATTTAGACAATTTATTTAATAATTTGGGAAAATTTTAAACAACGTGACATCAGGACGGACAAAGCGACAGCTGTTTCGATTATACCTTGTAAAAGGCAATAGTCCCCGATTAAATCATACAAACAGGCAAAATTGGTTAATTCGTTGTAGATCTATAAATAGGACAAAAACAGCAACAAAAACAAAGTTTCTTTGAAAAGCGCCGTACCAAGCATAGCTTTAACACATAATTGCATACGAAGTATACAATGTGTAAAACATTAAAATATGCAAAAGAAGGCAATTGGGAAAAACTTTACAACAACTAAGGCATGACGTAGCTGAATGCGTTTCTAACCATTTCAACTATCGTAGGAGTGCGGGTTCGTCTCCCACTCCCGGGAGAAAAGGCTTTGAAGAGATTTACAAGGTATAATCGAAACAGCTGTCGCCTTGCCCGTCCTGATGTCACGTTGTTTAAATTTGTCCCAAATTATTAAATAAATTATAAAATTAAAAAAATTGCTTCAAATAAATGTTTTCATACATTTAAAAAAAAGCAATACGGGCAGTCCCCGGTTAAATCATACAAACAGGCAAAATTGGTTAATTCGTTGTAGTTCTATTAATAGAACAAAAACAGCAACAAAATCAAAGTTTCTTTGAAAACCGCCGTACCAAGCATAGCTTTAACACATAATTGCATACGGAGTATACAATGTGTAAAAGATTAAAATATGCAAAAGAAGGCAATTGGGAGAAACTTTACAACAACTAAGGCATGCCGTAGCTGAATGCATTTCTAACCATTTCAACTATCGTAGGAGTGCGGTTTCGACTCCCACTCCCGGGAGAAAAGGCTTTGAAGAGATTTACAAGGTATAATCGAAACAGCTGTCGCCTTGTCCGTCCTGATGTCACGTTGTTTAAATTTTTCCCAAATTATTAAATAAATTATAAAATTAAAAAGATTGCTTTAAATAAATGTTTTCATACATTTAAAAAAAAAAAGGCAATACGGGCAGTCCCCGATTAAATCATACAAACAGGCAAAATTGGTTAATTCGTTGTAGATCTATAAATAGGACAAAAACAGCAACAAAAACAAAGTTTCTTTGAAAAGCGCCGTACCAAGCATAGCTTTAACACATAATTGCATACGAAGTATACAATGTGTAAAACATTAAAATATGCAAAAGAAGGCAATTGGGAAAAACTTTACAACAACTAAGGCATGACGTAGCTGAATGCGTTTCTAACCATTTCAACTATCGTAGGAGTGCGGGTTCGTCTCCCACTCCCGGGAGAAAAGGCTTTGAAGAGATTTACAAGGTATAATCGAAACAGCTGTCGCCTTGCCCGTCCTGATGTCACGTTGTTTAAATTTGTCCCAAATTATTAAATAAATTATAAAACTAAAAAAGTTTCTTCAAATAAATGTTTTCATACATGAAAAAAAAGGACGTGTGGCACTCGGGGACTGCCGCGGTAAAGCTATTGCATACTATCAACTTATGCAATTGTAATATTTATGCAACATTTTGTTTTCTTTGATATTAATTCAAGTTTTGTCTTTGATATTAATTCAAGTTAACCTTTTTAAGCGTGGTGACCGATAAGAAAACAAATTTTTTACTTTTATTGAATAAATGAGAAGTTAACATTTACCTTTCACTATAACTTTAACTTTATTTTTAACTTTAACTGTAACTTTAACTTTAACCTTAACTTTAACTTTAACTTTAACTTTATTTTTAACTTTAAATTTCGCTTTAACTTTGACTTTCACTTTAATTTTAACTTTATTTTTAACTTTAACTGTAACTTTAACTTTAACCTTAACTTTAACTTTAACTTTAACTTTCGCTTTAACTTTGACATTCACTTTAACATTAACTTAAATTTAACTTTAACTTTCATTTTAACTTTAACGGGCCGATTCTGAGCGTTACCGGTAAAATAGTACCCAGAACATTATGTAACCGAAAATCGTTACCAGTTCTTTTATTCGCGATTCTGGCCAAAGTGGTAACGCTGTCATCACTGAAAAACTCACCAATATCTGTGGTGAAATTTAAAAGTTGGTTTTCTTCGTTTTACCCATGGCGGAACGATACAAAGTGGCAGAATACGACAGCTGAATATAAACTTTTTTATTTGATTCGATAGGTATGTCACCATGCTGTCGCCTGGTATGGTTCCGCCATAGCTTTACCGAAAATGTGTCACTCGTAGATACGAGGTTAACGAATAAACGAGACGATGTGTATATATGTACATACATGCATACGATTTTACATAGCTATATTGTAATTTATTTTGTGAAAGTACATAATGTAAACAAATATATAATATATAGCAAGAGGCAACACTTTTTTTTTTTTTTTGTACTATTATCCTTACTTATTTGCGCTTACAATTCTTTATTTTTCAGTTTTGCCTTTTTCTAAACAACAGCAGTTGTGTGGTTATTTCGATGTAAACACCTACTTTTGTGGGTAAGAAATTATCCGGCTACTTTCGTGGATAGAATACCAAAAGGGTGTAAAAGTTTCCACACGATTTCGTTACCGTGGTGAAGAATGTTGTTACCACACTAGAATCGGGGCGTAACTGTAACTTTAACTTTAAATTTAACTTTAACTTTAACTTTAACCTTAACTTTAACTTTAACTTTGACTTTGACTTTAACTTTAACTTTAACTTTAACTTTAACTTTAACTTTAACTTTAACTTTAACTTTAACTTTAACTTTAACCTTAACTTTAACTTTACCCGCGGGGGTATCGGTCCCCTACCGGGCGCCTCCTCAGGTGGTGGATAGAGGAACGCTTCCCACAAGACGGGAGGTACTGAGTGAATTAAGTACTCAGGGCGAACCAAAACGAGCAATCCAGTGGAAAAATGGGAATGTGTTGCTCTAAGGGCAACACATCCCAAAGTTCCGGTGGAAGGGCGATAGGATGCCGCCCTAAAATACCCCATCAAGCATCCACAGGATCGAGACCAGTAAGATCCTGTTGACCAAAACTGGAAATATGATTATGAACTGATTGCTACGGGCTGGCGATGACGATAGGCTACTACCTTAATAAGCAAGGGTGACACCTTGCCGAAACGGCTGGTAGGTTAATATCGGCATCGTCTCCGTCTCGTTAAAACCTTGGCAGGTCTTCAAGTACGTTCGAAGCACGTCGCCATTAAGTTGGTGGTGCAGGCTCAGTTGAGACGACTCCTGACTAACGCTGTATTCTGGCTCTGAACACAGACTCCCATAAGGACCTGTGTCAACCCACGCGTGGCCTCCCTGCTTCTGCAAAGATAACCACGGGAATTGAAGACGGCGACTGCACATCGTGCGGAGATAGCGGCTTGAAGCGGAGACCCAATAGAACAAATGAGCAACAAAATAAAAACAACAAAGGAAGATAAAAGTAGAGAAAGCGAGAAAGAAAGGGGCGATGAAGCGGTGTTCAAGGAAAGCACTAAAGTGCTGAGATCGCCGGTTTTAACAACCCCCGCTAAAGCGACCTTGTCGGTAATGCCCACACAAGGCACCGAATCGGCGGAAAAGACAAAGGCAGCGAAAGCACAGCTGCGCAATAACCCCAGCCAGTCAACACCTGCTACTGCAAGGGAAAAAGCGTCGGTCAGCTCACCCAATGTCGTTGCACAGCGCGCTGTTGGGAAGGAGAAACGCGCGACTCCGCCAAGAGGCTCACTCTCATACACAAGCCTCGAAGGGAAGAGCCAAGACGAACTGCTGGAGTACGCGGTATCAGTGCTGCGCGAGATGCAGGAAACCGCTCTCAAGCAGAAGACCGTGTCCAAGGACATAAAAACCGGTATGGCTCTTCTCGAGGAAGCGTTAAGCTGCATGGGATCGTTAAGGGCCCAAAAGGTAGATGAGAGCAGAGAATCGGGCCGAAAAAGCAAGAGGGCACGAACGAGCTCAGATTCCCACTCGGAGGACTTGGAAGCCAAAAAGAAACGAGATGAAAGAACAAATACGCTTTCACAAGGTGAGTCTTGGTCCAATGTAGCGCGCCGGAGGCTGAAACAGCGGGCCCAGCCAGCCAAGCAGGCAACCCCCGTCCAAGCTCCTAAAGCTCAAAAACGGGCGAGAAAGAGGAGACAAGCAGCAACTTTTGTGGTAAAACCTGTGGAAGGCAAAAGCTATGCCCAGGTACTAGGGGCCATACGCGGCCAGCTCCGCCCTAATGACACAGGTACGGTGGTACGGTCAGTACGAAAAACCAAATCTGGTAACGTACTGATTGAAACGGCGCGCTGCAGTGACCAGACGGCCTTCAGAGCAGCTATAGGTAGTGCAGTAGGAGAGGTCGGTGAAGCACAACAGCTCTCCAAGCGGATGGAGTTGGAAGTACTTGGCATGGACTGTCTCACAACTGAAACAGAAATCCAAGACGCAATAAGGAGGGAGGTCGGAAAAGAAGAAATCACTAGACCTCTCCGTGTCTCTGTGTTCGCAGCAAACCAAAGAGAACAGAAAATGGCGGTCGTCGAAGTGGACGAGAATATTGGCAACGCCCTACTCAAAAAAGGTAAAATTCCTATCGGATCGATACAGTGCCGAATCAGACAGCGAGCAGAAGTACAACGCTGCTTTAGGTGTCTCGGCTACGGACACCGGAAGGCAGAATGCAAGGGTCCAGACAGAAGTAACGCCTGCTGGAAGTGTGGGCAAAGCGGCCACAAAGCTTCGGCCTGTACCGCAGCTCCAAAATGTTACCTGTGTAATACACAGAAGCTCGATCATGTCCCTGGATCTGGAGCATGCAGCATTTTCAGAGCGGCACTCGCTGTTGCAAAGGCCAAAGTCTCAATTCAATAGTGATTAGTTTTATCCAAGGCAACCTAAACCGGAGCAGACTTGCTGATGAGCTACTACAACAGTTGGTCTTAGACAATAAAGCTAACAGCGTTATCATCAGCGAACCCTATAGAGCCCGAAATGATTGGCATATAGACAACACCGGCACCGCCGCAATCTGGATGACAGATGCAAACGCCAATATTGTGAACCGTGTTGCCGGACAAGGCTACGTCCGCCTAACTACGAATAATACCACAATAGTAAGCTGCTACTTGTCCCCGAATGATCCCATTCAAACGTTCAGGGAGAAGCTTGAACTTATTGAAGACGACCTGAGGGACTTAACTAGTAACCTGGTTGTGGCGGGAGACTTTAACGCAAGAGCCGTCGAATGGGGAATACCGCAGACTAACACCCGTGGAAGGTTAGTCCTTGAGATGGCAGCCAGGCTCGGTTTGAACGTGCTTAACACTGGTACGACCCCTACATACCGACGGCCAGCCTTTGGATACTCGATCCCCGATGTAACACTAGTGTCAGAAAGCCTGCTGCTGACCGCTGCTGGATGGAGAGTCATAGAGGATCTGACTGGCAGCGATCACAACTACATCACTTTCCACATAAACGATCCCGGTCAGAGGCAGATTCCGAACGGGCCACGCAGAACAAAAGCATGGGACGCATCCAAGGTCGACTCTGCCACGTTCTCCGCATCAGTACTGGGGGATGCCCGACGGATAATCAACAACTCCAGTCCGACGGAAGAGACGGTTGAAAAGACAATGAGCTGTCTTCGCCACGCTTGCAACCTCTCTATGCCACGGAGTGGAGTGTGGAGGGGTAAAAAGCAGGTATACTGGTGGAATAGCGAAATCGCGGAGCTGCGGAAAATATGCCACAGGATGCGAAGGCTAGCAACTCGCGCGCGCGGCAGGCCTGAGGCTCTAGAAAAGTCGGAAGCGTACAAAGGAGGGAAGAAAGCTCTTAGTGCTGCCATTAAGCAAAGCAAGCTTAAGTGCTGGAAAGCGCTTTGCGAGGAAGTGGATCGAGATCCATGGGGGCAGGGATATAAGATAGTAATGAAGAAGTTCCGTCCGCCAAACCAGCTGATGGACGAGAACCAAATAAGGAACATTGTGGATGGCCTGTTTCCCACCCAACTGCCTAGGGAGGGCGGGTACGTTACCCATGAAGATCGCAACGTGGAACCATTCCAAGAAGAAGAGCTTAAAACTGCCGTGCGAACTATGAAACCTAGGAAAGCATCTGGGCCCGACGGAATACCCGCGGAGGCAATTAGACTAGCTGCAAACGACTGCCCAGAACTTATGTTGCACATGTACAACAAATGTCTCGAAGAAAGAATTTTCCCCACCATATGGAAGACAGCACGACTGGTTCTCATTCCAAAAGGGAAAGGAGATCCCAACTCTCCATCATCCTACCGTCCCCTATGTATGTTGGACACAGCAGAGAAATTGATGGAGAGTCTCCTGAAGCAACGCCTCACCAGAGCGTTACAGGACGCCGGAGGACTGTCGCCCGACAGCATGGTTTTCGGAGGGGGCACTCTACAATAGACCACCGTGGTGTGATGGTAGCGTGCTCCGCCTATCACACCGTATGCCCTGGGTTCAACTCCCGGGCAAAGCAACATCAAAATTTTAGAAATAAGATTTTTCAATTAGAATAAAATTTTTCTAAGCGGGGTCGCCCCTCGGCAGTGTCTGGCAAGCGCTCCGATTGTATTTCTGCCATGAAAAGCTCTCAGTGAAAACTCATCTGCCTTGCAGATGCCGTTCGGAGTCGGCATAAAACATGTAGGTCCCGTCCGGCCAATTTGTAGGGAAAAATCAAGAGGAGCACGACGCAAATTGGAAGAGAAGCTCGGCCTTAGATCTCTTCGGAGGTTATCGCGCCTTACATTTATTTTTTTTTTTTACTCTACAATAGATGCCATAGCAGAAGTTATAGACGCAGTCAAGAAAGCCGAGACAGCGTGCCACAGAGCAAGACCTATAGTGTTGCTGGTCACGCTGGACGTCAAAAACGCTTTTAACTCAGCTAGGTGGGAGGACATGCTTGAGGCACTAGAAAGCACTTTCAAAGTACCGCAATATTTGTTAGAAATTTTAAGGGACTACCTAAGAGAGAGGTATCTAATATATGAAAGTACTCACGGTCAAAAAAAGGTAAAAATAACAGGTGGAGCAGCCCAGGGTTCGGTACTAGGTCCCGATCTCTGGAATATAACTTACGACAGTCTTCTTCGATTAGACATGCCGGAAAGCACCTTCCTCGTTGCATTTGCAGACGACGTGGCAGCTGTGATAACAGCACGAAGCTGCGAGCTGGCACAGCTAAAATTAAACCAGGTCATGCGTAATGTAAATAGGTGGATGGCTGAGCACGGTCTCCAGTTAGCAACAGCCAAAACGGAGATCGTCATCCTCACAAAGAGACGTATTCCCACTACCAGGAACATGATGGTTGGGGACCAGCCAATAGAAACACTCGCTTCAACGAAATATCTGGGAGTGAGGTTAGACAGCAAACTCAACTTCTCGGATCACATACGAGGGACCTGCGAAAGAGCTGCGCGCATAATAGCGCAGTTGAGTAGATTAATGGCAAACACAGGTGGCCCAAAGCCATGCACAAGGAAGTTGCTTGCATCAGCCTCGGATTCTATACTCTTATATGGTGCAGAAATCTGGGCGGACGCAATGAAATACCGGAAGAACCGAGTCGCCCTCACCTCGGTCCAACGCAGAGGGGCGCTGCGAATATCTTCGGCTTACCGCACGGTATCAGCTGAAGCTGTCCTGGTTGTTGCGGGAACCATACCGATATATCTTCTCGTTGAGGAAAGAAAAACAATATATGACAACGGATCGCAAGCAAATAGAGCTGCTGTTGCCATGCAGGCGCGAGAAAAATCGATCCGACGTTGGCAAGATCAGTGGAGCAACAGCATCGTAGGAAAGTGGACTAGGGAACTAATCCCTGAACTTGATCCATGGTTGAAGCGACCGCACGGAGAGGTAGACTTTTACCTGACCCAGTTTCTAACGGGACATGGTTACTTCCGCAATTACCTACACAGAATGGGTAACGTTGATAGCCCGAGCTGTCTGTACTGTGGGGAAATAGACGATGTACGCCACACCTTCTTCGAATGCAGGCACTTCTCCCATCAGCGAAGGAGGGTAGAAGAGGTACTTGGCGACCTATCCCCGGGCAGTGTCATTAATAACATGACCTGTCGAAGAGACAGATGGGATACGGTCAGCACATATGTGAGGCATATACTTACCAGTAAACGAGAAGACGGATGCCTAGCCCATTAGCGTGAGAGTAGCCATAGAGCTCACGTAGCGCGCACCCGCACCCGAAGTAATGCTAAACGCGGTCCCAGGTACGGGGATTTGCGCGGGCCGTGGGAGGTTAGGTTTTAGTGGGTAGGCCTTCATGGAAGAAGGGAGTCCCACACTCGGAGAGTCTCGCAGTGAGGCTTAAATATCCCGGTCAGTGCATAAAGCATTTCCTCCTTCCACGAAACACACAAAAAAAAAAAAAAAACTTTAACTTTAACTTTAACTTTGACTTTAACTTTAACTTTCATTTTAACTTTAACTTTATTTTTAACTTTAACTTTCGCTTTAACTTTAACATTCACTTTACCTTTAACTTTAACTTTAAATTTAACTTTAAGTTTTACTTTAACGTTAACTTTAACTTTAACCTTAACTTTACTTTAACTTTAACTTTAACTTCAACTTTAACTTTGACTTTAACCTTAACTTTAACTTTGACTTTAACTTTAACTTTAACCTTAACTTTAACTTTCACTTTAACTTTAACTTTACCTTTATTTTTAACTTTAACTTTAACTTTAACTTTCGCTTTAACTTTAACATTCACTTTAACTTTAACTTTAACTTTTAACATTTAAAATTTTTTTTCAAATTTTTATCAAGAGTCTCAATATCAGCCCACACGTCAAATTTCAACATTCTAGGTGTATTATTTACTAAATAATCAGGTTTTTTGTGTTTTCCAAAATGTTATATATATAAAAGTGGGCGTGGTTATCATCCGATTTCGCTCATTTATACCACGGTGGCCGCCATTCCAGGATTACCCTCGGTTCATTTTCCACATGGTTATTTTCCCTTATGTTGTCACCATAGCTCTCAACTCAGTATGTAATGTTCGGCTACACCCGAACTTAACCTTCCTTACTTGTTTATTTTATATTTATCTTAAAAATCGTTTAGATATGTTCAAATTTCACCAAATGTTTACGTGTATAGCATATATTGTTGTCTGAAAAAATCATAGAGACGGGTGGTATATATAATCTCACCACCACAACACCGATTGCACAAATTTCACCGATTGCTTACGTATATAGCATATATTTTTGTGTCAAAAAACCATAGAGATCGGTGATATATATAATATATATATGATGGTATATATAGTATATATATAGTATATATATATTTTTTTTTTTTGCGATTTCGGCCCCATTTTAACAGCTAGAAGCTTCAAATTTCACCAGATGCTTACGTGTATAGCGTATATTGATGTCTGAAAAACTCATTGAGATCGGTGGTATACATAGTATATATCTCATACAACCGATTGTTCAGATAAGAAAGTTTGCGCAATTTCTGCCCCTTTTTAACAACTAGAAGCTTCAAATTTCAGCAAATGCTTACGTATATAGCATTTATTGTTGTCTGAAAAAATCGTAGAGATCGGTGGTATATATATGATATACTTCATATAAACTGTAATTTTTGCCCCTTTTTTACGGATAGAAGCTTCAAAATTCATCAAATTTTATCAAATAGTTACGTTTACGTCATATATTTTTGAAATACGTGATTCGTGGTCATAGTTTTTACATGGAGACCACAAAAAACGTGAAGCTTTGCATCCTCACACAAAGTACCTTCCTATTTTTTATTTTATATTTCTCTTAAAAATCGTTTAGATATGTTCAAATTTCACCAAATGTTTATGTGTATAGCATATATTGTTGTCTGAAAAAATCATAGAGACCGGTGGTATATATAATCTCATACAACCGATTGTTCAGATAAGAAACTTTGCACAATTTCTTCCCCATTTTAACAGCTAGAAGCTTCAAATTTTACCAAATGCTTACGTGTATAATATATATAGTTGTCTGAAAAAATCATTGAGATCGATGGTATATATAGTATATATCTCATACAACCGATTGTTCATATAAGAAACTTTGCGCAATTTCTGCCCCATTTTAACAGCTAGAAGCTTCAAATTTCACCAAATGCTTACGTATATAGCATATATTGTTGTCTGAAAAAATCATAGAGATCGGTGGTACATATATTATATACCCCATATAGACTGTATTTTTTTGCCCCTTTTTTACGGCTAGAAGTTTCAAAATTCATAAAATTTCATCAAATAGTTACGTTTACGTCATATATTGTTGAAATGCGTGATTCGTAGGCATAGTTTTTACACGCAGACCACAAAAAACCTGAAACTTTGCATCCTCACACAAATTATCTACCTATTTTTTATTTTATATTTATCTGAAAAATCGTTTAGGTACGTAGATCTGTTCACTATATATTTCTTATCTTATACATCCGATTATTCGGAGATTACGAACGGGATAAGGTTATTGTTCAGTCCCATTCATGAAAGGTATGAAGTCTTCGGCACAGCCGAAGACAGTCCCGTCCTTACTTGTTTGTTTTGCTCTTGTTACAAATGGTGTGTCTATTGATTCCCTCAAGCGTATTAACTATAAATTAGGAGTATCGCCGAGTTACTTACTATAACAAATTGCTTTGACCACTCAATCTGGCCAGCAGGAGTTAAGGTGCGACCATTTTGAGAATTTCCAAAAACCAGGGGAGGAGACGCTGAAAATCCAGCAGGATCCTTCCGAACAACGAGTCTAGTAAAGAATCAAAGTAGAAAATACTCGGTCTACTATCAAAATGTGAGTGGAATGCGTACTAAATTCTTCAATTTCAACGCTGCACATCTTTGCATAAGTTTGATATCATCGCCATAACAGAGACTTGGTTAACTGAAAATATCTCTTCATCCGAGTACTACGACAGCTATTGTCATATCTATCGTAAGGATCGCTGCCCAATTACAACCAGATTGCATAAAGGGGGAGGTGCTCTACTTGCCATAAGATCCGACTTATGCAGCCAAATTATTAATTTGCCTTACGCCGATGGTATGTGCGAACAGATTTGTATAAGCATTAAGACTTCGAATAATAAATCTGTATTAATACTATTATCATACATTCCTCCTACAAAGAGTGCATAAGTATTTAGCAAACATTTAGACAATTTATTTAATAATTTGGGAAAATTTTAAACAACGTGACATCAGGACGGACAAAGCGACAGCTGTTTCGATTATACCTCGTAAATCTCTTCAAATCCTTTTCTCCCGGGAGTGGGAGTCGAACCCGCACTCCTACGATAGTTGAAATGGTTAGAAACGCATTCAGCTACGTCATGCCTTAGTTGTTGTAAAGTTTTTCCCAATTGCCTTCTTTTGCATATTTTAATCTTTTACACATTGTATACTTCGTATGCAATTATGTGTTAAAGCTATGCTTGGTACGGCGGTTTTCAAAGAAACTTTGGTTTTGTTGCTGTTTTTGTTCTATTTATAGAACCACAACGAATTAACCAATTTTGCCTGTTTGTATGATTTAATCGGGGACTGCCCGTGTTGCTTTTTTTAAATGTATGAAAACATTTATTTTATGCAATTTTTTTAATTTTATAATTTATTTAATAATTTGGGAAAAATTTAAACAACGTGACATCAGGACGGACAAGGCGACAGCTGTTTCGATTATACCTTGTAAATCTCTTCAAAGTGTTTTCTCCCGGGAGTGAGAGTCGAACCCGCACTCCTACGATAGTTGAAATGGTTAGAAACGCATTCAGCTACATACGTCATACCTTAGTTGTTGTAAAGTTTTTCCCAATTACCTTCTTTTGCATATTTTAATCTTTTACACATTGTATACTTCGTATGCAATTAAGTGTTAAAGCTACTATACAACAACTAAGGCATGACGTAGCTGAATGCGTTTCTAACCATTTCAACTATCGTAGGAGTGCGGGTTCGTCTCCCACTCCCGGGAGAAAAGGCTTTGAAGAGATTTACAAGGTATAATCGAAACAGCTGTCGCCTTGTCCGTCCTGATGTCACGTTGTTTAAATTTGTCCCAAATTATTAAATAAATTATAAAATTAAAAAAATTGCTTCAAATAAATGTTTTCATACATTTAAAAAAAGCAATACGGGCAGTCCCCGGTTAAATCATGCAAACAGGCAAAATTGGTTAATTCGTTGTAGTTCTATAAATAGAACAAAAACAGGAACAAAATCAAAGTTTCTTTGAAAACCGCCGTACGAAGCATAGCTTTAACACATAATTGCATACGAAGTATACAATGTGTAAAAGATTAAAATATGCAAAAGAAGGCAATTGGGAGAAACTTTACAACAACTAAGGCATGCCGTAGCTGAATGCATTTCTAACCATTTCACCTATCGTAGGAGTGCGGTTTCGACTCCCACTCCCGGGAGAAAAGGCTTTGAAGAGATTTACAAGGTATAATCGAAACAGCTGTCGCCTTGTCCGTCCTGATGTCACGTTGTTTAAATTTTTCCCAAATTATTAAATAAATTATAAAATTAAAAAAATTGCTTCAAATAAATGTTTTCATACATTTAAAAAAAAAAAAAGCAATACGGGCAGTCCCCGATTAAATCATACAAACAGGCAAAATTGGTTAATTCGTTGTAGTTCTATAAATAGAACAAAAACAGCAACAAAACCAAAGTTGCTTTGAAAACCGCCGTCCAAGCATAGCTTTAACACATAATTGCATACAAAGTATACAATGTGTAAAAGATTAAAATATGCAAAAGAAGGCAATTGGGAAAAGCTTTACAACAACTAAGGCATGCCGTAGCTGAATGCGTTTCTAACCATTTCAACTATCGTAGGAGTGCGGTTTCGACTCCCACTCCCGGGAGAAAGGCTTTGAAGAGATTTACAAGGTATAATCGAAACAGCTGTCTCCTTGTCCGTCCTGATTACACGTTGTTTAAATTTTTCCCAAATTACTAAATAAATTATAAAACTAAAAAGTTTCTTCAAATAAATGTTTTCATACATGAAAAAAAGGACGTGTGGCACTCGGGGACTGCCGCGGTAAAGCTATTGCATATTATCAACTTATGCAATTATAATATTTATGCAACATTTTGTTTTATTTGATATTAATTCAAGTTTTGTCTTTGATATTAATTCAAGTTAACCTTTTTAAGCGTGGTGACCGATAAGAAAACAAATTTTTTTCTTTTATTGAATAAATGAGAAGTTAACATTTATCTTTCACTATAACTTTAACTTTATTTTTAACTTTAACTGTAACTTTAACTTTAACCTTAACTTTAACTTTATTTTTAACTTTAAATTTCGCTTTAACTTTGACTTTCACTTTAATTTTAACTTTATTTTTAACTTTAACTGTAACTTTAACTTTAACCTTAACTTTAACTTTAACTTTATTTTTAACTTTAACTTTCGCTTTAACTTTGACATTCACTTTAACATTAACTTTAACTTTAACTTTCATTTTAACTTTAACGGGCCGATTCTGAGCGTTACCGGTAAAATAGTACCCAGAACATTATGTAACCGAAAATCGTTACCAGTTCTTTTATTCGCGATTCTGGCCAAAGTGGTAACGCTGTCATCACTGAAAAACTCACCAATGTCTGTGGTGAAATTTAAAAGTTGGTTTTCTTCGCTTTACCCATGGCGGAACGATACAAAGTGGCAGAATACGACAGCTGAATATAAACTTTTTTATTTGATTCGATACATCAACTTCCGGCGCAGTACGATTTAGACATTCGTCCATCGAATTTACAAAAACAAAGTACATGGAATTTTTATTTATGTTTGTAGGTATGTCACCATGCTGTCGCCTGGTATGGTTCCGCCATAGCTTTACCGAAAATGTGTCACTCGTAGATACGAGGTTAACGAATAAACGAGACGATGTGTATATATGTACATACATGCATACGATTTTACATAGCTATATTGTAATTTATTTTGTGAAAGTACATAATGTAAACAAATATATAATATATAGCAAGAGGCAACACTTTTTTACTATTATCCTTACTCATTTGCGCTTACAATTCTTTATTTTTCAGTTTTGCCTTTTTCTAAACAACAGCTGTTGTGTGGTTATTTCGATGTAAACACCTACTTTTGTGGGTAAGAAATTATACGGCTACTTTCGTGGATAGAATACCAAAAGGGTGTAAAAGTTTCCACACGATTTCGTTACCGTGGTGAAGAATGTTGTTACCACACTAGAATCGGGGCGTAACTGTAACTTTAACTTTAAATTTAACTTTAACCTTAACTTTAACTTTAACTTTGACTTTAACTTTAACTTTAACTTTAACTTTAACTTTAACTTTAATTTTAACTTTATGATCCGGGGTGGGCGTGAGCTTAGCACCTGCTAACAAGCCAACCTAATATAAATGCACGCAAGTCATTTTCTGTCAAAAATGTCTCATGCACATACAACTTGTATGAGAGCAACTCAAATTGAATTTACTGCGTGAAAACCTAACTCTATTTCCAATTTGTCTTCTGCGTGACATTTAGATTTGACGTTTGCACACATACTTTACATTGTCGCAACGCATGCTTATTTGGGTTAGGGCAAAAAACGCCGGTTGTTTGCGTGCGCTAAAAAAACGCAGTGCGGTTTTATTAGGTTGGCTTGTAAAGCTGTAAACACAATTCCGAGCGACGACGATATACGCCGCGTCAGGCGATGACATTTTTCAAATTTACGCTCAGATATTTCGTCCAGTTAAACACAATAGACAGCGGCGGCGATATTTTCTGACATTTTCTGTCATTTCTTCAATGGAAAATAATTTCTTATATTAGCGACCATTTCTTGTGGGAAATGAATTCAATTTAAGGTCAGCATTAGCAGTATATACAAAAAATGAATAACAGAGGCCGTTTGTTGAAAATTTTTAAAATTATAAACATCATTTTTGTAATGGTGAATATATATCGCGAGGTGTGCCAGCAGTTGAAGCGGCGATGGTGGGTGCGGCCAGTTAATCGTACAAGGAAGACTCTGAGCTTCCACGAAACTTCCTTCGCACAATTGAAACTCTCAGATGAAGAACATTTCTTCAAGGCAACACGTATGAATGTTGCAAAGTTTAATGCGCTAGTGAATTTGTTACGAGAGCGACTTCAACGTTTTTCCATAAGAGAACCAATAAGTGAAGAAATCCGTTTGGGTATCACTTTGATGTAAGTAACTTTATAAACTATATATCTGTGTAAAAATGGAGTTTCAACAGGTTCTTGGCACAAGGCTGTAATCCACAGTATTTAGCTTGGTCATATAAGATGGGTGTTTCTACAGTTAGGAAAATAATATACGAGACATGCGATGCAATTTGGCATGGACTACGCGAAATTTACCTTGCCCAACCAAATCAAACCGAATTGAAAAACATTGCAGACAGGTTTGCTCCAATTGAAGTATGGTATTAAGTAACTATATATACTCATATATTATATTTTGGACAGGTTCTAGCAAAAACTGGAATGCCCCATTGTCTCGGCGCGGTGGACGGAAAACATGTGAAAGTAGTTTGCCCCAAACGTAGTGGTTCACTCTTTTTTAATTACAAAAAGACATTCAGTGTAGTTCTGATTGCAATATGCGATGATAGCTATACGTTTTCATTTGTAGACGTAGGTGCGTTGGGAAGCCAAAGCGATGGGGGAATTTTGGCACGAAGCGTATTTGGTAACATGATTCTAAGAAACGACCTGGAAATTCCTCCCCCAGATAACCTTCCTGGTAAAATGTTTATAACAGATAAGGTTTCAGTTAATTGATGCCATATTTCAAATAGGTACGAACCAAATATTTCCATATTTTTTCGTCGGTGACAGCGCATTTGCTCTGAAGCCTAATCTCATGCGCCCTTACCTTGGTCGAAATTTGTCACCCGCCAAACGAAATTATAACAAAAGGTTATCCTCCGTATGAGTGCACATTGAAAACACCTTTGGTATATTAGCAAATAGATGGAGAGTTCTTCATACAACGATTCACGCTGCTCCAGAAAATGTGGACAAAATTGTTTTAGCAACTATAGTCTTGCACAATTATTTAATGCTTGACAGTAGTAGTGGATACTTCGATCCGAACAGAGCCAGCAGTGATGAAAATGGGAATTTCGATTGTGGACAACTTTCAACAAGAATGACATCTATTCAAATTGCTCATTCCAATCGATCAACAAATGAAGCATTTAGTTTGAGAAAGGAACTAGCGGAATACTTACTAGAAAGGCCAATGCGATCTGTGTGAAATCCGCAAACGTACCTTAAAATACCAATGCGGACATATGTAGCTACGTTTTTTATTTTACCAAATCTTATAATATTAAAAGTGAAGCTTTAAAATATACGGTAAACTAGGGTTGGAAAAATTTAAGTGCAGTAAAATGTCCTCTTATCCTACAGCTTTTGTATTAAGTTTGAATGAGCTGTCTTTCTTTTTACAAAACTTGTTTTCGTCTTTTTACTGATATGTTTTAGAGTTCCACTCTCATTTAGTCCTGTCGATTTGTACCAATTATTGGACTTCACTGCCAACGGGAGCTAAAAAATAATAATATTAGCGTTTTCGGATGGTGCCACCTACTTCTCAAGAGGGCCTGAATGGCTAATAAAATTCTTATAATTGGAAATTTGTACGGAAAATCCTTTATTAACTAATCGAGTGACTATTCAAAACTATATTTTTCCACATAAGGTGTCATTTGGTGCTTTTTCCGAAATAATATTTAGCCTTGTTATGTATCCAGCCAATAAACGGTTTTCCTCAATTTAGAAAGAAACACACACATTCTAATTTATTATAAGTATTTGTTTACGTTGCTATATTAGCTTTTAAATTTTGTAGAGATAATGTTAAATAATTATCTTTTATTTGTACTGAGGTTACTCATTCTTATCGCATTCATAGATCGTATATATATATATATATATATACATATATATATTGAAAATTATATATACTTTGAAAATTTAGTATGCAGTATAATTCATTTTATCATTCAATCATTCAAAATGTAATATTTAGTATGAAATCTGTTAATTTAAATGTTTTTAAAAATCTCTATAAAAATTTCCAAATATATATTGAAAATTTAGTATGCAGTATAATTAATTTTATCATTCAATCATTCAAAATGTAATATTTAGTTTGAAATATGTTAATTTAAATGTTTTTAAAAATCTCTATAAAAATTTCCAAATATATATTGAAAATTTAGTATGCAGTATAATTCATTTTATCATTCAATCATTCAAAATGTAATATTTAGTATGAAATATGTTAATTTAAATGTTTTTAAAAATCTCTATAAAAATTTCCAAATATATATTGAAAATTTAGTATGCAGTATAATTCATTTTATCATTCAATCATTCAAAATGTAATATTTTTAATATGTAATAAGTTAATTTAAATAAGTATTCTGTATTAACAGCAGCGAACAGAAAAATAGCAGTGGCAATCAAATTAAATTCGCCAATTAAATCCCTTTTTTTCGATATTTGAAGAAAAAGCTTCAATGAATTTTGTTGCTAAAACTATGCAAACCATTCGCAAAAAAGTTAACGAAAAATTCGAAAATTCGAGAGAATTTTACAAAAATTTCAAAGCTTTTATTAGAGTTCTCTGAATTTCTTTAAGTATGCAGCCTTGTAGTGCAATCAATTTTAGTCTAACAAAGTTATAGGTCTCTCGAAGGGTGTTTTAGATTTTCCTCTATACAAAACGTGAAACAATTACTTTTTTATATCCAAATGCGTCTCGGGAAAAAAGTTTCGAAAATCAATCCGAATTCTGAGAGACCTATAATTTTGTTAGGCTAAAATTGATAGGACTAGAAGGCTGCATACTCAAAGAGATTAAGAGAACTCTAATAAAAGCTTTGAAATTTTTGTAAAATTCTCTCGAATTTTCGAATTTTTTGTAAACTTTTTTGCGAATGGTTTGCATAGTTTTAGCAACAAAATTCATTGAAGCTTTCTCTTCAAATATCGAAAAAAAAAGAATTTAATTGGCGAATTTAATTTGATTGCCACTGCTATTTTTCTTTTCGCTGCTGTATGTCTTTACAATACACACACACACATTTACCATCAAGTAGTAAAATTTCATTACTCGAAGTAACATAAAACTGTCAATTAATACGTCCAGTTTTGATTTGCATCTACTTTTATGGCAAAATGAATTTTTTTCTCACAAAGGTCTATTGTAGCTGCTTATATAATTCAGCCATCTTACTTTAGCGCATTAAATTCGCTCCATACAAGTTTAGCAAAATATGTCTAATTAATTTCCAAACTTATATTTTAATCTATGCAACTATTCATAATTTTTGTACAGGAGCTGTTATCACTCAGAAAAATTATGGCATACTTCCAAACTAGCAAAGCAAAAGCGAAAGTTACAAACGTTTCAGGATTTCCCTGATAAAACGCCCCAAAGTCCTAGATCGGCAATACATATAAACACAAAATACATTTTTATCATAAAAGGACCGATGTACAAATTAGAAGTTTTGTAGTATTTTTTGATAAGTTACGTAATTGCTTTATGAAACGAAATAAAACCTGAATTACGAATAATAAAATTACTATGGGTTAACTGCGTGAGCAAAAGTGTATGTGTATTAATAAAAAGTTTATAGGTTTGTTTAAAGGATTAACTAGTCTAGTCTCTGAGTTGAATTACTTGAAAATTGTGCATCTAGCAAAAGAGAAAGATGTATATTTAGTTGCTATCAAGTTTTAAATAAAATTTCAATGTTTTGCACAAATTTGAACTATAGAATATACGTTATTCAATACCGATAGGTTATTAAATTGCATACTTCAACACTCGAATTTGGTCTCCATTCTCTGTATAAAGGCAACATATGACCCTAAATGGCATACAGTGCCGTTGGGAATAACTGGTATACATAAATATCGTTAGCTTAATTAACAAAGGCCCTAACCAACAGATTGTTTGATACTGCATTTTTCGCAGACTTTGGTATATATTAAAAAACGCCCTGACAAAAAGTTTAAAGGATTAGAACCATAGCCACTTTTGAAATGCCATACTATGTTTTGTGAACGCGAAAATAAAATGTGATTCGCTACTCGTACAAATTTCAAATATGTTGGTTAGGTCCTTTGTGCATTAAGCTAACGATATGTCTGTAATGAGAGGTAAGCAGTCGCAACTCCGCTTTTAGTCCAAATGAAACTAGTACCATTTTTCAATTTTATTATGGCTTCTTGACCTTCTGGCAAAAGATCTTAGCTCAGATATTGTTGGTTGCCTACACTTCGAACTTTACGATGTATTGCCATTGTCATTGTCATTGAGGTACTTGTTTTTCTCATTTCTCAAAATATATTTTTTGGACTTACGACTGTTTACATATCAGCTAAAGACGTGAAATTATTGAACACTTGTCTTTCCTAGTTCTTCATAAACTAAAGCAACAACTTTCCTTTCAATATTGCGCACATTATTCTGTGATAAGTTGGCACTGGAAATTGTTTTCGCCAAGCTTTCAAACAAAAGCGAAGTTGAATCCCGTATTTTTTCCTGCTCAGGGGCGCAAGCTATCTCTTGGATTGTTTTTGCGCATTCTTTTGGCACATCCTTGAAAACTGAAGTAACTTCGGCATCTGCTTGCTTTTTTGACTTCCGGTTCTTATTCTGAGCGACATAGCTTCTAGCTGCTTTATCATTTGAAGGTTTGGAATTCTCGTCAACTAACTGTGGTTCGTATACTATATACGGTTCGAAAGTAGCATCAATAATTGGATTTGGAGAATTGGAACAATCTGTCGAATTTTCGCTTATTTGCGATTCGTATACAATAAGTGGTTCACGATTTGAAGAGTTTGAGTAATCTGTTGACTTTTCATATACATCAGTATATTCGTTAATCATGCCAGGATAACAATTTCCAACAGTTCTAAAAAGAAAAAAATAAATGATTGATAATCTAATCTAATCTATTTTCTTTTACATAAATCCTATTCCCGATCACACTATATTACATATAGAGTATCACTGTACCAAATATTGTGGGAATTCTAACGCATCTTTTGATACCACTCCTGGAATTTTTAGACGTGTAGTAATTGCGAAATGTAATGAAAACCACTCAAACCCATCGCGGCAATATACATAACCCTGTACTTACTTTCTTGAATCAGGATAGTCGTCTAAAAACTGCATTGCATTCATGTATTTCCAACTTTTTGTAGCACTTCCTGCGGCGCTCTCGGAAGGAGATAGCGCACAGCGCTTACGCCTTTTATAAGTGTCTCGCAGACTTTTCCACTTTTTACGATATGTTTCTCCTAAAAAGGATACTTAAACATATGAGAAGAACCCACATCAAAACATATAAATACTTACCATCCAAGGTCAATGCTATGCCAATATTTTCAAATATCGACTGCTTTTTATTTAAATTTTTATAATCTGAAGAACCAAGATTATATAAACAATCGTTTTCCTTAACTTTTTCTATGATACATTCACTTATATTTCTCAATTTTCAATTTGCATACAAAATTTTCACAAAATAATTTTACACAAACAGCTGATTTGACTATACTAAGGGTGACCATATGAAAGGACAAAGGAAGAGAGAAGAAGGAACTAATGACTTCACACAAAGAACTCACTGAAAAACTTTATTATAATCATGCAAATTAATTTATTCTAATCCAGAGTTTGGAAATGTATGTTTGTGCTTTTTAAAGAACGAGATAAATGTATTTTTAGTTTAAATTTAATGTGAGCGTTGAAGCAAAAAATAAATATGGTCACCTTTGGCATAAATTGTCGCCCGGCGGCGACGATAGAACTAAATCTATCGTCGCAAAATGACGTCGCGTAAATTCCGCTCTTGGCGTTCATTGTGTTCACCTTCATGTAATTATGGGGATTCTATTTCTGACAAGGCGATGTTCGTCGCGTTTATTTCGCGGCGTCAGGGCATTGTGTTTCAAGCTTAAACGACCATATATGTATACGATAAGCGATAGCACAATGGCTACTTCGTGAAAATCAACGACAGCTCTTTTAGTTTGATTTCGATGGTCGTACGATGAGGAAGTGTCGCACGCGCGCTTAAAACAGAGTACCAAAGAGTGCGTCTGACACGTGTTCACCGTTCAAGCATTGAAATCAAACTAAATAAATAATTGATTTTGCTTTCGTGCTCGCTACGCGTTCGTGTTTACTAACCCATTCTCAATTTGGTAACCGTGTAAATGTAGTGGTGCCCACCGCTGTTTATGATAGAGATCCAATTTTATGTATTTGGCCTGTTGCTAACACAGAACGTTTACGAACCTTTTCGAGCCTTTTCGGATCTTTTTTGACAAATATCCGTTACGGTTTTTTTTATTTAGTTGCCAAACCCGCGATAAAATATATGCAAATAGCTTAAAAAGCAATACGGACAGTCCCCGATTAAATCATACAAACAGGCAAAATTGGTTAATTCGTTGTAGTTCTATAAATAGAACAAAAACAGCAACAAAACCAAAGTTTCTTTGAAAACCGCCGTACCGAGCATAGCTTTAACACATAATCGCATACGAAGTATACAATGTGTAAAAGATTAAAATATGCAAAAGAAGGCAATTGGGAAAAACTTTACAACAACTAAGGCATGACGTAGCTGAATGCGTTTCTAACCATTTCAACTATCGTAGGAGTACGGCTTCGACTCCCACTCCCGGGAGAAAAGGCTTTGAAGAGATTTACAAGGTATAATCGAAACAGCTGTCGCCTTGTCCGTCCTGATGTCACGTTGTTTAAATTTTTCCCAAATTATTAAATAAATTATAAAATTTAAAAATTGCTTCAAATAAATGTTTTCATACATTTAAAAAAAAAGCAATATGGGCAGTCCCCGCTTAAATCATTTAGACAATTTAGCTTACGTTAATAATATCGGTAACGGAGGCACAGAAGTTATTTACCTCGGTGACTTTAATTTAGGTAATATTTCATGGCTTAGTAATAATCAGTATCTTCTGCCTACTAATGTGAAAACTTATATAGATTTATGAGTTACAAGTACGCTGCTATCTAATGGTTTTAATCAATGTAACGCTGTCTTAAATAACGGAGGCAGATTCTTGATCTTGCGTTTGTATCCAATGACTTGAAGGCATATTGCAATTAATATCATTCACCTTTTTCTGCTAATAATTTTCATCACAAAGCACTATACATAAATTTTTAAATCTATATCTATGATTCTATGTCAATTGATTCTTTTCAACAGTACGATTACCTTAAAAGTAATTATTTGGCGATAAATGACTTTCTTAATTCAACCGACTGGGATTTCCTGGACCCTCCAAATAGTCCGTTGGTTTCTTTAAACATTTTCATTCCTTGCTCACGTTATCTATTTCGAGATTTATTCCATTGAAAAGAAAGTATATACATAATAAACCACCGTGGTTCAATAGGCGCTTACACAATTTAAAAAAACAGAAAAAACAAAGCTTCTAATTGTTTTAAATTAAGCCAGAGTGAACGTGACTTTACTAAATTTGGGCGGCTTCGTAAAAATTTTGACTGCTTTCATAATTTCTTATTTAAGCAGTACATGTTTAATGTTGAATTAGAACTTAAATCTAACCTTTCATATTTCTGGCATTGTATAAATTCTAAATGGAAGACCATGGTTTTCCAACTACATTTACGTATAATGGTAAAGTTTCTGATAACACGCACGACTCTTGCAACTTGTTTGCTGAATTTTTTCAGGGAGTGTACGAGTTGTATGACAACCAATCCCTTCCCGGTTTTGCATCACCACCTTTACCACAAATATCGTCATTTTTAGTTGACAATAATGACGTTTCCCTTGCGATATATATGTTGTTCGACACTATTATTCAATCGAAACTTTACCTGCACGTACGAAGCTCGATCAGTAACTGCCAACATGGTCTTATGCCAGGCAGATTAAGATGGACAAATTTACTTTTTGATATACCTTCACACTTCAAGTTTGTAAAATGTTTGATGTTCGCAGATGATGTTAAACTTTTGCTGCGAGTTGATAGTATCTCTGATAGCAGAAATCTACAATCTGATTTAAGTACGTTTGAGATTTGGTGTACATCAAATCACCTATACTTAAATATCAACAATTGTTTTATCGTATCTTTCACAAGGAAGACTAATGTACTTCTGTACAATTATCAGTTGAACAACAATGTTCTCACTCGTTGTTCCGACATCAAAGATTTAGGAGTGATCTTCGACACAAAGCTCTCGTTCAGTAAGCACATTGATTTCATTGTGTCAAAATCGTTTGCAATGATAGGCTTTAATCAAAAGAATGCACGGGACTTTAAAGACCCTTATACCATAAAATCTCTATATACTGCTCTCGTACGAGGTCGCCTCGAATATATGGAATCCATATTACGATGAATATTCCGACAAAGTTTTTCCTCCAACTTATATAAGTAGAATAAATCTTCTAGGATTGCAATCTTTGCATGACCGACGAATTTATAATTACTTAATATTTGTGTATAATGTGGTGAACCACAACATTGACTGTGATGATTTAGAGATCGTGTTTAACGTGTATTTACCCCCGCGATGTTTACGAAATAATCGTCTGTTTGTCGACTAATTTAGGAGAACCAACTACTCGATGAATGAGCCCACTACAAGATGTGTTCGTCTTTGTAACAAATATAAATGTGAGTTTTTGTATGTTACAACTTGTTTTATTTACAATATTTAACTGAGAATGTTAAATTCATAAATTCATAAGAAGCTAAAATATTATTAAACAAATAATTATTCTAGTCTGTAAGATTTGTAATCAGTAGACTGAATAAATAAATAAAATAAATAAATGTAAGGCGCGATAACCTCCGAAGAGATCTAAGGCCGAGCTTCTCTTCCAATTTGCGTCGTGCTCCTCTTGATTTTCCCTACAAATTGGCCGGACGGGACCTACATGATTTTATGCCGACTCCGAACGGCATCTGCAAGGCAGATGAGTTTTCACTGGCAGAAATACACCCGGAGCGCTTGCCAAACACTGCCGAGGGGCGACCCCGCTTAGAAAAATTTTCTTCTAATTGAAAAACCTTATTTCTAAAATTTTTGATGTTGCTTTGCCCGGGGTTTGAACCCAGGGCATTCAGTGTGGTAGGCGGAGCACGCTACCATCACACCACGGTGGCCGTGATTGTGATACTTTATTACCGGGGACGATTGCTAAAACACAACCAAAACCGTCGGGTGAGGTATTAATAGACGCATTTTTACATAGTTTCCAATAATTCGAATACTTTTTCGCCTTTGGATTATTGATACCAGGACAAAACACGTCCTTTTATATCTCTTTCCACATTTTTGGACGGGTTATTGCAGTCCACCTCGGTTTCAAACTGTTTATCGTGGAGAACTTTTGAACGGGTAGAAAAACTTAGCACCCGTGTTTGTTTTCTTAATGCTGGAATAACTACGCGTCCTCAGATACCCAATTGAAGACTTTTGTATAATTTTCTGTAGGACCCATATAGGTGCGCTTTATATTTTCATACTAAATTCGTTCAAAAAGAATTACCATCACAGCAACCCATATCTGATATTCCGCTCCTTGTTTTTTCCTGCGTCGCTTTCGACGACAGCAACCCCGGTAATTTTGACACTTCGTTAAGTGTCAATCTCATGTTCCACGCAGGTTCCACTGAGTTCCACGCTAGTTTGACACTGACCGTGGTGAAAGGAATTGTTTCCTTCTCACACATATCCTACTTGTAAACCTGTACAATGGAACAGGCAGAGTAGCAACATCAGGTAAGGCTATTGCTTATATGCGTATTTGCGAAAAGATATTTTGCAAAAAGACGCTCATGTGTAGAATGTTTTAATGGCTTCATGTTAACAATTAATTTTGTTAAAATTTTCCTTAGACTCAAGCAATAAAGTAGTAGTTATATGGCATATTTACGAATTACTTTTTGTGTGTTAACAAACATGCGTGTATACGTCCTACCTCATTGATTTTTCATCAACAACTAAACACAAAGTATCTAGTCAGCGTAGCGAACGGACGTGTTCTTTCGCGCTCTGAGTCTTTTTTCTATTTTCGCATTTTAAAGGTTTTGTTTACAATGAAAACGTGTCTAAAATGTAATACACAGTGTTTGCAAGATAACCATTTTCAATGTGGTTTTTGCAAGTCTAAAACTAATTTAAAATGTGCAAACATATCGGCAAGTTCTTTAAATTTGTTCAAAAACAATAAAAATATAATGTTTAGATGTGACAATTGTGCAATTGTGTTCTCTCAATCAAAAATTGATAAAGCTTTTAGAAATATCAGTGCATTAGACACATTTTTGAAATTGTTTAATTGCGGTGAGTGCCAGCAAGAGGACAATAATGATTCTCTTACTGTAGACGGCGCCATGGTGAGGCGCTCTAAGGCGAAGGTTATTGAACCGAAATCAGCAACGTTGCAAATCACTAATCTCCCGTCAAATGGTTCATCTGGTATGGCTGTCACAGAGAGCCATTCTTCTGCTAAGCCAAGCTCTCATAGCAATATTCAACCACCAACAATATCATTAGATGACAAAAATGCAAATGTCAACGCTATCTCCAATTCGTCTAACACACCGAGTGTTTCACCTCGCTCTTACTCTGATGCTGCTGCCGCCGGTGCTGCTACTGGTGCGTGCTCTAAAGCTATCTCCAATTCGTCTAACACACCGAATGTTTCACCTCGCTCTTATTCTGATGCTGCTGCCGCCGGTGCTGCTTTCGCTGCTACTGCTAATGCTGCGTGCTCTAAAGCTCTTAACAGTCATAACAAAAATTTGAGAAAGGGTGATAGTGATACAGCTGATGCCAGCTCTGCCGATCTCGGCACTAAGAAAAATAGGGAGAAAAGCGCAAAGAGTCGTAGAGTTGTTGTTGGATGCAATTTAAGCGAAGAACTTGCTGTTGCTTCTCCCCTAAAATGGTTACACTTGGCTTCGTTTAAACCGTCAGTGACTGCTAATGATATAGTGGAATACGTCTCCAAGCATACGTCAATTAAATCATCAAACTTATATTGTAATGCGCTTATTAAAAGAGGTATCGATACTAACTCTTTAAGAAGAGTAAATTTTAAACTTGGAACTTCTCCTATACTTTGCGATAAGCTCTTAAGCTCTAACATTTGGCCAGCCAATGTAACAGTGCAGCCGTTTAAATTTTTTCAAAAGCGGGGAGAGGCAGCAACAATAACATAAATGTTGTGGTGCCGCAAAATATCAACGTATCAATTAGCTCAAAATACTCTTTATACTATCAGAAAGTTGGTGGCATGCGCACCAAAGCGGGCCAAACTCGTCGCGATACATCATTGCATGAATATGACTTCGTGGCTATTACTGAAACTTGGCTAAACTATGCCATATCTTCAAGCGAATACTTCGATGATCACTATAATGTGTACTGAAAGGATCGGGATGTTCTAGCTACTGGGCACGAGAAGGGTGGTGGTGTTTTACTGGCTGTAAGAGCACATTTGTGCAGTAACGCAATCAGTCTTGATTTATCCGATGGGTTGTTAGATCAAATCTGTGTTAGAGTTAAATTTACTAGCAACAAATCATTAATACTTTTAGTTTCTTATATTCCTCCTGGTAGTGATATAGAAATGTATGTAAAACATTTAGGAAATGTGATTGCAATCTCAAATTCTCTAAAGTCTGGTGATGAAATTATTTTCTTAGGCGACTTTAATCTACCCAATATCTCTTGGGAAAATCATAATAAAACTTTAATACCGCATAATCTCAGCTCCAGCGTCGAAATCTATGTCGTAAGCACTTTGCTCTCTCATGGTTTCCTGCAACGTAACGGAGTTCAGAATGACAATAATAAAATCCTAGATCTAATATTTGTTACTAATAATTTAAAAGTATCATGCCATGAATGTCTATCTCCAATTTTGAATAATAGTTTTCATCATAAGGCTATTTTTCTTAGTATTATGTTTTATAGTTTCGATACCGTAAAAGATGAACCACTAGCTCGGCGTGATTACATGAGTGCCGATTATGAGTCTATAAATAATTTTTTGCACTCTTCCGATTGGGAGTTTCTGAAAAATTCCGGCTGTCCCAATACTTCTTACGAGATATTGTGTTCCATTTTTTCTGAAGCCATCTCTAATTTTGTTCCCCTAAAAAGATGCGCAGCTAAAAACAAGCCACCTTGGTTCAATCTAAGACTCTCTAACTTGAGAAATAAAAAGAATAAGGCTTTTAAGAAGTTCAAGAATAATAGTTCTGAAATCAATCGTCTTAACTTCATTCATTTAAGAAAGGAGTATGATCATCTTCATAACTTCTTATTTAGGCACTATATGTATACCGTTGAAACGAATTTAAAGTCCAATCCGAGAGGATTTTGGAAATTCATAGATTCCAGGAGGAAAAAAATGGATTCCCAACGAACTTGGAATATGATGGCGCTATCTCTGATAATACTGTCGAGTCCTGCGACTTGTTTGCAAAGTTTTTTCAGAAAGTTTATGAGAATCATAGCATTCCTATATCGCCTACATTTCATTCCATACCTTTACCTTCTATAACCTCCTTTTCAATCGCCGAAGAGGATGTACTATCCGCTATTTCATCGCTAAAGTCCAGTTCCAAACATGACTCCGAGGGATTTGCGCCTGTATTTTTCAAGCGTTGCTGCTATACTTTAGCTAATCCCATATCCCAGCTTTTCCAGCATTGTATCAATAAGGGTACTTTTCTCGAACAGTGGAAGTTATGTCACATTGTTCCGGTCTTTAAGTCTGGTGATCGTAATGATGTTTGTAATTATAGGCCTATCGTTATACAGGGGACACCAAATTGTTCGACTACATAATCCAATCAAAGTTATTTGACCATGTTCGGGATTTTATCTCTAAAGATCAACACGGCTTTTTTCCTGGAAGATCAACCTTGACCCTATTATCGAATAGTATAGTGGGTGCGTTCGGAAAGCAGGCACAACTTGATGTGATTTACACAGACTTCTCCAAATCCTTCGATAAGGTATGTCATACCATACTTTTGCAGAAGTTACGAAGTTACGGAGTTAGTGGCATTCTCATTAATTTCTTCGCTAGTTTTCTGTCAAACAGGAAACTATTTATTAAGTTAGGGAATACAACCTCAAGACTATTTATCGACGCGTGGTCAGGTATACCTCAGGATACTCACTGCGGACCACTGCTATTTCTTTTATTTATTAACGACCTACCGAATTGCTTTAAATTCGCTAAGTGCCTAATGATCGCGGATGACGTCAAACTTTTTTGTACCGTTCGTGATGCAAGTGATAGCCATAAGTTACAAGTCGATCTCAATTCACTGAATCAGTGGTGCACTTTGAATTGTCTCAAACTGAACATCAATAAATGCTGTGTTGTCACCTTCTCTAGGAAGTCTAACAACATAATATTTAGTTACAATATAGACAATTGTGCTCTAGCTAGAAGTACCAAAATAAAAGATTTGGGTGTTATTTTCGACTCAAAGCTAACATTTTCTCAACACATTGACTTAATAGTATCAAAAGCTTTTTCTATGATAGGGTTCATAAGAAGAAATTCAATGGATTTCAGAGATCCTTGCACTTTGAACAAATGGTGGTCTCTCTTCGCTTCACTCTGCACTAAATAAATGGGTTCAAAGGTCTTTTCATAAAACGTTATAATTCAGTTTTTATTTATAAGTGTTCAAACTAAATGCAAATCCAAAGTATTAATTAAATTTATAAAAGAAGCGCGTCCGCGATTGCCGGCTAATAATGCTTGACTGACGAATGCCATATATAATTGTTGACGATGGTAGTGTATGCGCGTTGGCGCCTTTCCATTCGCCGCGCACGGCTGCGCATAAGGATTTCGCCGCCGTATAAATTATGAAGGAGGCGGCTTAAACATCCTGCCCGCCCTGCAGGGAGGTGCCAGTAAGCACCTTCTGCAGTTCCTGCAGGGCGCGGATGGTAGTATCTAAGGCGCTATTCGTATTGCGTCTTTGGCATTGCGCCGTTTGCAGGCCTTGAGGGGTGCGCGCGATCGTGCGCTTGGCCGTCTTTGCGAGTTTGGGGGTTGCCGCTGTTTTAAATGCAGGATGCGCCTTTTGGGCGCTGCAGGCGCAGGTCGGTGTCCTCTCTTTTTTCTTCTTCGGCTTGGGTTTCGGCTTGCGGGGTGCTTGGGGGGTTTTCTGTGGAGGGACTTTGCGCTGCCCACGTCGGCCTTTTGGCCTCTCGTGCAGGAGGGTGTGATGTGCCAGGCCGCAAATTTTGCACGACCCTCGGGAGTCGCATTCCCCCGTGGTGTGCGTGAGTGCCAGACAATTGAAACAATAGCCCTGTGCCCTGGCCACTGTAGCACGCTGCGGTGGCCGCATCGCCTTGAAAGCCGGGCAGGTCCGCAGCGCGTGGTAGCGGTGGCAGAGCCGACACTGGAGGCAGTTATCGGTTTCTGCTGTGGGAGCCAGTGGGCATGCTGGTCGAGATGCCATGATGGTGTCGTCCTGAAAGTACAAGAGCAGAGAGAGAAACGAGAAGTAGTTGGATACAGCGGATGATACGGAAATTTAATTATACAGGGGAAACGTATATAAGTTAGAGCGCTGTGCTCGAAGAGTACTCCATTGGAAGAAAGCACAGTTTAACTAAGGGGCGCATGACAAGCCCATTTTGGGTGCGAACCTGTACAACCCGAACATGCTTGTCAGGTCCGTGGCGAACGTTCTCGAGTCGTCCCAGACGCCACTCGGTGGGTGGGAGCGAATCTTCTTTAATTACGACAAGGTCGCCTGGTTGAGGATTTCGCTGTGGCGTTTGCCATTTATAGCGCTTCTGAAGGTCCTTCAGATAATCCTCTTTCCAGCGTCGACTGACTTGGTGATGAAGCGATTTGAGTTTTTCCCATCGATTTATCCAGGAGAGGTCTTCCGCGTTTGGCTCAGGAATGGCTAATAGCGGTGCACCTCGAAGGAAGTGACCCGGAGTGAGCGCTGTGAAGTCAGCTGGGTCCTGGGATAGTGAGGTTAGAGGCCTCGAATTGAGAACTGCTTCAATACGCACCAACAGCGTCGTGAATTCTTCGAAAGTAAACTTGTGGGATGCAGCGGTTTTTTTGAGGTGGGTTTTAAAACTTTTTTACTGCGGATTCCCACAAGCCGCCCATATGAGGGGCGCTGGGTGGAATATACTGCCAGTTTATTCCCTGAGGGGCATATTTCTGTACAATGTCCGCAGAGCATTCGTTAAGAAATTTAACGAAGTCGCGTTCGAGTGCGCGCTGAGCGCCAATGAACGTTTTACCATTGTCGCTCATCATTTTTGAGGGATAACCTCGTCTGCCAACGAATCGGGCGAATGCTGCTCGAAAGGCTTCAGTAGTAAGGTCCGAGCATAGCTCGAGGTGTACTGCCTTTGTGGAAAAACAGACGAATACAGCCACGTACCCTTTTATGATAGTGGTCGACCTCAGAACCGATGCTTTTATTTGGAATGGACCTGCAAAGTCTACTCCTGTTGTGGAAAAGGGGAGTGAGAAATTGCAGCGCTCAGGTGGTAGAGCTGCCATTATTTGCGTGCGCCTTTTCTGTTTGAAAAGCGTGCAAGATTTGCATTGAAAAATGCATTTCTTTATAAGAGGCTTTAGTTTTGGTACAAAGTACTCTTGCCTCACCATTTGGAGCATTAACCGCATTTCTGCATGAAGAAGCAGGTGGTGTAAGAACTCCAGATACAACTGGCAGAGCCTCGAATCCGGAGGAAGGATTACTGGATGCTTCTCGTTGTATTGCATTGTAGAATGTTCCAATCTTCCACCGATACGTAGGGGCCCGTATCCATCCAGAAATGGGTCAAGAGCCAGAAGGGAACTCTTTTTGCTTATTGGCATATTGTTTTGTAAGGCACTCTTTTCCGCCCCGAGCGAGATTGTGCCATTGCCACAAGCCGCGTTTTCACATGTTGCAACTCTTTGTACGTCAGATGGGGATTATGTGTTGTTGCCACCGATTTAGATTTGTTGCAGGCATTGTTCGCAAAGCGGAACACGTATACAATCACACGGAGAGCTCGAGAGTATGAGGAGAAACGTTGAAGAATGTCGTCCTCTTCCTCGAGTGCGTGATATGCTTCCACCTTGCGTTTCTCGGGTGGAGAAGTGCTACCTGCTTTCGGCTTTGGCCATGTCGAAATGTGGCAAGAAAGCCATTGTGGTCCGTGCCACCAAAGTGATGAACCTATCAAATCATGCGGCTTGCAACCACGTGTGCCAAGATCAGCAGGGTTGTCTTGGCTAGATACATGGCGCCAGGTGCCGCTGGGAAGATATTCTCGAATTTGAGAGGTACGGTTGGCCACATAAGTCTTCCAGGTCGATGGAGATTTTTCTAGCCAGGCTAGTACAATCTCAGAATCTGACCATAAGAATGTGTTGCATGCTTGTAAGTCGAGCTGTTTTCGAACAGTTGAAGCCAGTTTTGCGAGTAGGACTGCACCACATAGCTCTAAGCGGGGTAAGCTTACAGTTTTTATGGGGGCAATATGCTTTTTCCGAGGCATCACAGAACCCGTGGATTTGAGTGTCTTGCCCTGGAACGACATTAACCCATCGAGGGATTTCGATGTGGAAAATATCTGGCAGATTTTCTGCGAAATGTTGCCATTTTGATAATGTCGCGGGTTTGGCGCTTTCATCCCAATCGCTTCCATCCAGCCAGATTTCTTGGAGAAGCATCTTGGCCTGGATCATAACTGGCGACAGCCATCCTGCCGGGTCAAAAAGTTTTGCAACAGAAGATAAAATTTGTCGCTTTGTGACCGCATTTTGGGTGTGTTCCGGCAGAATGGTGTATGAAAATTTGTCCGTGAGCGCGTTCCATCGAATGCCAAGAGTTTTGGTATTGGAAGTGCTCTCAAATTTTAAGAAGTTGGAGTCTAGAAGATCCTCCTTCGGAAACTGTTCTAATATGGCCGGGTGATTAGCCGTTAGTTTCTTTAGTATGAAACCAGCTGATTTTAGGGCGTTTATCACTTGAACGAGTGATTCAGTGGCGTTATCGATGGTATGACTTCCGGATAGGATGTCGTCGACATAGGTTTGCGTCTTGAGAATTGTTGCAGCCAACGGGAATGTCGCTTTCGTGTCATCGGATAGTTGATGCAACGTACGAATAGCGAGATATGGTGCACAATTGACGCCGAATGTAACCGTTTTTAGATTGAAATCGCTAACATTGGAGTTGGCCGATTTGCGAAATAGGATTCGCTGAAAATCTTTGTCGTCCTCGTGTATAAGGATCTGACGGTACATTTTTTCAATGTCTCCATTGAACACATACTTATGCATGCGCCACTGTAGAATTAGTAGCATGAGATCTGGTTGGAGAGTTGGACCAGTGTATAGGACGTCATTCAGGGATTTTCCTGACCCAGATTTTTTAGAGGCGTTGAAAACCACATGAACTTTGGTGGTGACCTTATCTGGTTTGACTACCGCATGATGTGGCAAGTAAAATGAGAAGACCTTGCCATTCGAAGTTATTTCGCATGGGTCGGCAGATTCCATGTGATCAAGGTCGAGATATTCTTGCAACACATTGTTGTACATTGTACCTAACTCCCCCTTTTTCTGAAGCGATCGCTCCATGCTGAAAAACTGCTGCAGAGCAGCCGGGCGGCATTTGCCGAGGGAGAGTTTTTCAGGAAACTCTTCCTTGAATGGAAGTCGCACAATGTATCGACCGTTTGGTGCACGTGTCGTTGTTGTTGCGTATATCTGCTCACACGCTTGATCCTCGGGGGATATCTGTGGAGGTTGTGGAATTTCCTCCTCTTCCCAAAATTTTCTCAGTTGAGAACTGAGTGTCTCGTTTGACGCTTGGACTTGTGTCGAGAATGACACAACATTTTCAGTTATTGGACCACTGAGAATCCAACCAAAAATGGTTTGTTGCGCAATTATGCTACCGCACACCTTTTTTATACCTTCCAGCAGAATTTGTGGAAGTATGTCGCTGCCAATAACCATGTCAGTCTGACCCGGTATGTGGCAACTGGGATCAGCGAGCTCAAGGAGTTTGAACTGCTGCCAGATTTTGCGACTAATGGTGGATGTTGGCAGATTTTTTGTCAATTGCGGCAACACAATGGCATGAGCCTTTATCCTTTTCATGGCCTTGGATGCAACCAGTGTCAAAGGACAAAGCTTGGAGGACTTTTGTACGACTTGTCCACCCATGCCAGAGATTTCGAACTTTGAATGTTCGAATGGAAGTTTCAACCGTTTTTGAACTTTCGAGGAAATGAAAGTTCTTTCCGAGCCCTGGTCAATAAGGGCTCTTAGTTGAAATAATTCCCCTTCGTGTTCGACTGCGACCATAGCAGTAGGAAGAAGAATTTGGTTATCATTGTCTGCATGCAATGATTGAACCGGTGCGTGTTTTGAACAACACGGTAGCTCGCTAGAATCGGAGCTATTCTGCGTTTGTCGAACGGGAGATGTTGACTCAGCAGTTGTGTGCTGCACGTTTGGTGCATTCATTCGCGGGGTGGAACGTGGAGCTTGTGGGCTCGCATGCAACAACGTGTGATGCCGTTGATGACATGTTGAACATGACCACTTGCTCGTGCACTCATTGATGATATGAGTGCTGCTAAGGCAGTTTGTACACAGCTTAGCTTGGTTTACGAATTTTGTCCGGTTTTGCACAGACATTCGCTTGAAACGTGGACAGAATCTAATAAGGTGCGGGGATTTGCAACATTGGCAAGTTTCCTTTTTAGATTCTGCCACAAGGGTTTGCGTCCTGTTGAAGGACCTGTTTTGCGTAGAATTTTGATGAGCGACTGGTTTTTGTTTGCTTGGTTGAAGCCTATTGACCCTTTCAACGACTTCATATCTCGAGGTGAGAAAGTCGTTCATTTGTGACCATGAGGGTAGATCTCTTCGAGAAGAGAGAGACTGTTCCCAAAGTGACAGGGTTGTTTCTGGGAGCTTTGATGAACAAATGTACACCAGAATCGGATCCCAACTGTCTGTCGTAACTCCTTGGGAGTGAAGGACGGATAGGCAGTTGTTTATTGTATGTTGCAATTTCTGAAGTTGCTCACTATTTTCGGATGGAATAGTTGCAAGAGTCAGTAAGGATTTTATCTGGTTGTCCACCAAGATACGCTTGTTTTCGTATCGTGACCGTAAAGCTTCCCCGGCAAGGTCAAAGTTATCATCGCTCAACGAATATTGTTTGACGATGGAGCCGGCTTTGCCTTGCGTTTTGTACCGGAGATGGTACAATTTCTGAGCACGGGAGAGCCTTGGGTGGTTAATGTACACCGCTGTGAACATGTCACGAAAAGCGGGCCATTCTTCATAGCCACCATAAAAGGTCTCCGTGTCGCATGCTGGGACTTTGAGGTAAATATTTGCCTCAGCCGGGGGTTGTTCCACGCGGGGTGGTGGACTCGGCGTTGCCATCATTTTGATCAATGAAAGTTGATCGGCAATTTTTGCTTTAGTCACTTCATACGTATCAAGGCAGGCGCATTGTTTGCCTTGCACTGAACTCTTGAAGTCTTCAGGGAAACTTTCGTCTGGTTTCGAAAAAACCAGATCGTAAACCGATTGAAGTCGCGCCCAATAATCATCTAGTGATTTGTCCTTTATCATGAGATACGATTCAGTGTGATCCTGAATCGGTGCTTCGTTGAATTTTGCACAGTATCTCATCAGATTGTCACTTTCCGCGATGAACTTTTGCGCGGATGGGTCAACTGATTTGGATTTCCGGGGGGATGTTGACCTCTCCTTGGCCGTTTCTTCCTTTGGGCCACCTTTTGGTTTTGTCCCGGTTTCGGACGTTTTTGGGGGACTGCGAGGAATTTTATGCAAGCTTTTGGGTTTTCACCAAAAAAAACCGAATAAAGTATGTGTCCGCTCAGAGAACGTTCGCAAAATTTGAAGATGGAAAGCTCTTCGTGCCACAGAAATTTAAAAAGGGGAATTTTAATTGGTGGCGGTGTTTGTGTTTTTTTTTTTGAACAATAGAGTCAAGCACGGACAACGGGACGTTCCTTAAATGATTTAAATCCGCGAAATTCGGAATTTAATAGGATGTATATTGTTTTGTAAAAACAAAAGGTATAAAATTAAAAAAAAAAAAAATCACAAACACTTTTCACTTATATATACGTGTAAATATACGTGTGGAAATAAACGTGTATTTGTAAATTACTGGTATATATAGGTATGTATATATTAGAAAATAATAATATGTACTTGAAGTTTGTATGGATATTTTTTGAAAGTTCCTATAGGGACGAAAATATCTCAAACTTAGTTTTGTACGCCAGAATAAGTACAAATGTACACGCGCAATATACAAACGTATGTATATATATTTGTTTGTGCGAACGTATGCACGAGAATCAGATGAGCTTCTCTGTTTATGTTTACAAACAGAAGAGTTTGTTTTGATTCGCTTCTTCGTCGCTTTAATGTCGCGTTTCTTTGTGAAGCTGAGTGCGCTTGATTGCACTGTTTGGAGAGTGCAGCAAAGAAAGATGAAAAAATTGCAAATATGAGAGAGGTTGAGAAATTTGATCAGCAGTACACAGCTCTCGTTGCTAATGTAGCTATATGTGCTCGGAGAATGTCGCTGGAAGAGTGACTTGAACGTGTGAGTAAACACGTATGATTTTCTCAAAGTATGAATGCTGGAGAAGCAACTTGAAATTATTTGTACATGTATGTAAGTATGTACGTATGAATATTACGATTTTTGTATATGCTGGCAAGCAAGAAAAAATCACTTGGAAGAAGTTGAACTGTATCGACAAGTTCAACGCTCTGTGCGAAAAACGGGGTAAACTCAGCTGTGGAAGAAGATTTTGCCGATGTTGTTCTTGCACAGTGGATTTGAGTAGGCAAGTAAACTGCAATTTTTTGTTGGTTAAATACCACTAGAAATATGTATACATATAGTATATATATATATAATTGGCGGATTTTGCCTATTGGTATAGCGGAATATTTTCTACCAATTTTTGGTTGCAAAAAAGTTGCAGTAAAACCAACGGTAAGAAAATTTCCGCAATATTCAAGTATATATGTGGATATATATATATGTTTTTGCAGTTTACACAAAATAATATAACTTTTGTGGAAAAAAGTTTTATTATTTTCTATATTTTTATGAAAAATAAAAACTGCCTACTCACCAATGCCTGTATGTTCTGCTCCTTATTGTTGCTGTCTGCTCTGCTAGTTGTTGATGATAAGCTGGCTGTTGTTGCTGCTGCTTGGTTGCTTAGGTAAAGATGATTTTTGTGATTTTTTGATTGTTTTTTGTCTTTTCTCAAAATTTTCAAAATATTTTTTTTTCTTTTTGTATTCGACTCTTTAAAATCCTTTTAAATATTCGGGTATATGTATATATTTATATGTACATATATATTTTAGCTGCTTTTGACCAAACACTTTCCACCTCGTTCGCAGGTTTAAATAAAAACGCAAACGGAAACTTGATTTTAATGTTAATTTTTGGGGTTTTTTTTTTGCAAAAATTCAGGTTTTTTTCCCAAAATAAATTTTTTTTTTTTTGACCTCAATTTATATATTTTTTGTTTGCCAATATCTCTATGTATATTTTGAACACACACTGTCACTTTATTTCATGTTATTTTGTGTGGTTTTTAGGTATATATTTTTGAATTTATTTAAAAATTTTTTTTTTTTTTTTAAATGTGTTTGATGTATGTACATATGTAGTTGCACTGCGTTGTCCGTATAGTCAAACAGTTTTCACTATCCACTGCACTTATTTACTTCACTTTTAAAATTTTTTTCTTTTGGCGAACGTGAATACGATATTAATAATTAAAATTAAGTTTTTAGGGCGGGCCAAGGATGGCTGCGAAAGACCATGAACAAATGGTGGTCTCTCTTCGCTTCACTCTGCACTAAATAAATGGGTTCAAAGGTCTTTTCATAAAACGTTATAATTCAGTTTTTATTTATAAGTGTTCAAACTAAATGCAAATCCAAAGTATTAATTAAATTTATAAAAGAAGCGCGTCCGCGATTGCCGGCTAATAATGCTTGACTGACGAATGCCATATATAATTGTTGACGATGGTAGTGTATGCGCGTTGGCGCCTTTCCATTCGCCGCGCACGGCTGCGCATAAGGATTTCGCCGCCGTATAAATTATGAAGGAGGCGGCTTAAACACACTTTAAAAGCTCTTTACATATCTCTTGTTCGAAGCAGACTAGAGTATTGTTCTCTAATATGGTGCCCATACTATGAAACCCACTCAAACAAAATCGAAAGAGTTCAAAAAGTTTTCACGAAATTTGCTCTAAGAAAGTTACCGTGGCAAGGTAATCTTCCTTCTTATATTGGTAGACGGAAACTAATGGGCTTGCAGTCCCTATATGATAGGAGAATATACTTCTCAATACTTTTTATTTAAAATGTCATTAATAATAACATACACTGTGACGACTTATCTAATTTGGTCAATTTATATGACCCGCCTCGTAACTTAAGAAATAATCGCTTATTGGTGGACACATTCCACTCTACTAATTACGCCATGAACGAGCCGATTGCTAGGAGCGTTAGATTATGCAATACCTATGCAAGCGTTATTGAGTTTAATGATAGTATAAGTATATTTAAATTAAAATTATACACTATTTTTAATTGATTAACTGCGTACTATATCTAGTCAGTAAGAATTAAATTCTGTAGACTGAACTTAAATAAATAAATAAATAAATAAATACCAATAAGATGATTTTAGTTTTACTCACACAGCCACAGTTTGAATTTTGGGGATCCCTGCTATACACTATACATATACACTTAAAACTTCAATAATGAAATAAAGGATTTGTAATTGTATGCACTTTACTATATCTAGACGTATACCCATATGCTGCTTGTAATATCACATATAGTTAATAAACTTCCAGTCAAAAAAGAGTATTTAGCTTAAGTTACATTGTTTGAAAAATAGATTGATACAATGCTCTTACTTGTAGATCATTATTTTCATATAAGCGAGGTCTAATGTGATTTATTGTTGAGAAACCTAAAGTTTATCCAGCAACATTCAGCTTGCAGCATAGCAACATTTTATCACACTTTATTTGCTCTTCGCGTAGTTTTAGGAGTTTTTATAAATCACACACGAACACAGTAGTAAATGGTCTCAACGGTCGCAGCGTTAGAGTGGCGCGAACTAAAGAAGTTTTAGGCGTCGGGGTCAAATAACCAGGTCAGTTGTTAAAAGGCAATGGAAAAGTTGATGTCGGAACTGCTCCACTGGATCTGGTATGGCAGCTCGGATGAGCTTAAACCCAATTGACACCAAACCGTAAATCCGTGAGTTTTTCACCCAGCGTTCTTGGATGAGGACCAGACGATGTCGCGTTTAGAAGGCGAGTAGTGAGGGCAGCCGAGGCTGCCTTACATTTGTGCAAGTTTATCCGGTGCTACCTCAACATAAGTTTGCTCAAACTCCCCTGCCTCCCTCTCCGTAAAATAAAATAAATGTAAGGCGCGATAACCTCCGAAGAGATCTAAGGCCGAGCTTCTCTTCCAATTTGCGTCGTGCTCCTCTTGATTTTTCCCTACAAATTGGCCGGACGGGACCTACATGTTTTATGCCGACTCCGAACGGCATCTGCAAGGCAGATGAGTTTTCACTGAGAGCTTTTCATGGCAGAAATACAATCGGAGCGCTTGCCTGACACTGCCGAGGGGCCTCCCTCTCCGTAAATCTTGATAATACCCGCCGCTATTCAGCCGTGTATCCTCCATCGATAAATTGCAAAGAGAACCTGCGAAATTTGACGTGACGGACACCAGGCTTTCTGCGTACGAGAGCTACACTCTTACTTCCCTCTGTATCGCTCCTTATTCAGGGCCAGCACAACCCGCCTCCTAGGTCCTACAGCGTCCTCGACCTGAATCGCATTCCAATCACGCGTGGGGGAGCTGGGTTCATGAGCTGCATCATCATGAAAATTCTCTCAGATTTTGCCGGAAATGCTGAAACATATGCCTTAGCCCTTGGCTGAACACGAATGTCCTTCCATTCGACGGCCTCAATCCTCACTCCGGGATAAACCTGTCTCAGTTTTGCAGCTGCTGCCTTATACAGCGGAACAGACATTGCATATTCGCAAGCAAGCGCCTTGATCTGGCCCTGGTACCATACCGCGTCAGATCCTTGATTTCGTTTTGGACTTACTGCCACTGGTCTTTAAGATTCCTATGAGAATATGGCCCTTAGATACCTCAGCAAAGTTGAGTTTAACTACCTCGGGGTGATTTTGATGCCTTTTCGGCGGGGGTTTTATGTCCTCGTCCAACCTTTGGCGCTTGCAAAAGGTTTGCCTTTCCACGGTTGTAGCCAGAGTACCCCGAAAATTCACCAGCAGAACTCGCACCCTTTCCATTGAATTCATAACGTTCTTTGACGACGTGTCGGGCGGAACGCCCTCATATCTTGCCAGGATGGTTTCAGTCCTCCTTTGCGTCCTGTGGAACGATCCACTGTATGAATCTTCTCGGAAAGGGGTCCAACCCTTAGCTGCCCTCGCGGTCGTACCCCGGTTGATGGCTTAACTGTAAATCCTTTCTCCATTGGCTCGATGTGATCAGATCGTGGAACCCCAGTCACAGTCGACGGGAGACGTATTGCCGTACCGGTATCTGACGGGAACTCAGCATCAGAAGGTGCGGTAGTATTCTCCATTGCCAGCGAAACTAATTTCGGTGCCATACAGGTGCTTACTCCCATCAGGCCACCGCAAGCCCTGTTTAACGTGGTTGTCGTCTTGTCGTCCAGGGGGAGTCGACCGTGGTTAAAATGGTTGCTGTTTCCATGCTTGGCCGGTGTACGGCATCAGCAGTGTTCGCCGCCACCAGCGCAACTACCTTCGCCGCTATACTGGTGCTCTTTCCTCGGTTTGAGGTAGCCCTCCCCCTTCAGCTTATGAATTAGAATTAACGCGTACGTGCTTCCTAAGCCCTTGCGCCAGTCTGGTCCTTCCCCTTGTGGAGGAGCATACAAATTCTTTTTTAATGTTCGAATGGTTCATATTTTTCGTACGACCCCTTGCTAGACGACAGCTTAGGGTCAATTAATTGAAAAGGGGAAGAAGTGTCGCCCACCATGGCTGAACCCCTAACCACGGTAAGGCCATTAATACTCTCTGAGGCGGCTCGGTGTTAGAGAACCTCCGTACAAATACAGCCAAATTAGCCTCCCGGCTGAATACAACCAATGGGCAGCGTGCCACATTACAGCCTGAATTGGGAGGGGGCAGATCTTGGTCATCGCTCACCCTAGCACTAGGCCAGCCTCGTGGTCAGCGACTAAGCTCTCACATCGCGGAGAGATGTCTGCGCTTCAAATTTACTCCAGAACCTTACGACGTTTTGATATTTTTGTAATTTTACTTATTTCCCAGTTCTTTGCGGTCAAAAATGAAAACATTAATTTTTTTTTTAACGTACAAAAGTTATTGCACTTTTTTTATAAAGAGCAACAATTTTCTAGGGAATTTCAACTGTTCGGAAACACGAAGCATTCGAGTACCTTTATGTTAACATTCAATATCACATACAGTGGCTGACATCCTATTTCGTGCAGCTACAGAACAAAACTGTTTAACTATATAGAAAGGAAACTATTGACGATGTCAAAAACATTCAAATGCACAATTTTAATAAAAATATGCTTTTATTTGAACAAACTGTAAATATTCGAGGACCAATTTAAATTAAACAGGAAATTTTCTTTATAAAAATAAATTTACGTTTATTCGTGCTTTTCTAAATACTTGTCCAATTCAGGTTTTTATAGAGATAATGCAATACTAGAGATCAGCGATAACAATATATGTTAAATGTATGCTTTACAAATAGAAGACGTCCTGTACATTGCAGACAATATAATCTTACAACTTTACACGCCTCCTTAAATTTATATTATTTTCCGGTCAATATATACATATCATATTTCTGAACTTTTCAAATTTTTCTCAACACAAAGATTTAGTAAATATGTCAGCAATATTGTCATTTGAATTTACTTTTACAACATCTATGATATTTCTTTTCACGCATTCATGTACAGAATGATAGTGAATTTCAATATGCTTAGAATTTTTAGTAATGTTAACATGCTTTCCTTATTAACTGCTCCTGAGTTATCTTCATATACACTAATTGGTTTTACAAATTTTAAATCGAATGCTTTCAATATTTCTATTATCTTAGTAATTAAGTTTCAAATGTTTAGTTGAGTATAGATACTTTAAAATACCTAGCAAATATTTGTAATGCGTTTTATCGTAACAATTTTGATATCTACTTAAGTAGTTTACACTAAAACTTATACATATCTGGTCTTGTTGCTTAACTTATATATAATAAAGTCCCAATTAAATGTCTATATTTAATGCCTGGTTCACACATATCTGATTCTCAACTTTTAAATTGTGTTTTATATACTTTTCTCATTTCTATGTTATAAATTTTAGCTAATGACTCAATGTATTTGGTTTGAGTCACTTTCATTTCATTTTTACTTGGATCATAATCTACGCTTATATCGAGATACTTTTTAATTTTCCCAAGATCTTTCATTTTTAATTTTTCAGATAATTGGCTTTTCACTTTAATAATTTCGTCCTTATCTCTGCCACAAATTAATAAATCGTCAACAAAGATTAAAAGGTAAATTGTCATTTCCTATTTTACGAATATATAAACACGAATCAATTTGTTTTCTGTCAAACCCAATACTGGTTAGAAAATTATCAAAGCATTCGTACCATGCCCATGGACTTTCTTTTAAAACATATAATGCTTTCACCAATTTGCCAACGCTATTTGTACCATCTTCGTAACCCTTTGGTTGTTTAACATAAACATCGGACTATACCTTGCCGTTCAGGAATGCTGTTTCTACAACCATTTGTTCAACTTTCAAGCCCATTTGACAACAATATGATAATAAAATTTTTACTATTTGCATCTTAGCAACAGGAGAGTAAATTTCATCAATTTCATCGATCTGTTGAATACCTCTAGCTACCAGTCTCGCTTTATACGTTACCTCAGATTTTCTACTATAAACCCATTTTACATGCAAAACTTTGTTATTATTCAAATTTTCAACTAACTTTCACGTTTTATTTTTAAGCAGGCAACCTATTTCTTTACTCATAGCTCTTTTTCAAAAAGCTTTGCTGGACTCTATCGCCTCCTCAAACGAATTTGGTGTATCAATATTACAAAGATTTACATAAATATTATTACAAGTGTAATCTTCAAGTTTCTTTAGCTGCTTCCTAACACGCTTCGATTTACGTCCCTCAGATTGAGTTTCTTCATTTTCAGATTAGGCTTCAACCCTGTCACAAGTTTCACCTTCTCTGGATTCTTTACTTTTTAAACTTTCATCTAAAGACCTATTATGAGAACCTCCCTGAACATCACGGCTTTCATCTATGGACTCATCTCCGTCGAAACCAAACAAACTCTACATGCCTAGCAACTATGACTTTATTATTTAAAAGAACACGAAACCCAACGCTACTATATCCTATCTGCCTTTTTATCCCATTTGGAGGTTCTTTTTTGTTCTGGTTTCCTGAAAAAAAACTTTACTGCCGTATAACCTCAAATTTGAAGCATCCGCCTTTTTTCCAAAAAATATCTTATAAGGCGTTTTATTTTCAATAGTATTTGTTAACGTACGGTTTTTCAAATATGATGCCGCACAAACTATTTCTGGCCAATACTTTTTATCTAAATTTGCTTCAGCCAATATACAGCAGGACATATTCGTTATGGTTCTCTCTCCGCAGTTCCATTCAATTCGTGAACTTATGATGGACCAATATTTATAACGATCCTTCTCTCTTTCGCAAAATTATAAACCCAAAAGAGATATTATGCATTTTGTTATCAATACATGTTTTACATTTCATAAACTCGGATTCCATTTCTATTGGCATTCCTTTTAGCATTTGATTTTTTGACATGATATTTAGATATTTAAAGTTTATGTGACCAAACAATCGGTGCCACTTTTCCTTGTTGCTCATATTATTCGTATCTTTATTTGCTAAATTAACAACCGGTTCATATTTTTTTAGTTTACTTTTCATTATGTACAAACCATTTGTTTTAAAAGCTAATGCCGTTAATATACTACGATTGTTAATAATTTTGGTAATATTTACTTTCGATACCAATATGTTATTTTGTGTTAATTTACTTTAACTGATCAAATTTAATTTCATATCTTTTATATAAAAACGTTTCGCATTAAGATACAATTAATTTTTCCAAACGCTTCAAAATAGCTTACAACCGTACCAACTTTTGTTGCTTTAATAACCCTATTATCTCCAAGACAGACATCAACCGGTTTTTAAAATTTTCAAAGTACTTTTCACCGTTTATTATGTGGTCGGTACAGCCACTATCTAATAACCATTTAGTCTATTTACCTTTACTCGCTTCTGTATATGCCACCGCATGACTTGCAGTTGTTGGAGGTTAGGTTAGGTTGAACTGGCCGGTCCATGAGGACCTCAGATAGACTGATTAAGTCCGTAGTGTTACCAGAAGTTTGTTTTTAACGACCAAACTGAAAAACCCTATCAAAAACCAGGACCTATGTTATAAAATAACTCCGTACTCTTGGCAGATACTAGAAGCTTCCTAGGACTTAAGCCACTTGCTACTTCTAGATCTGACAGCTGCATCACTCCTAATAGCTGGAGTCTTAGCCTAGCAAGTGCAGGGCACGAACACAGAACGTGCTCGATCGTTTACTCCTCCAACCCGCACTTCCTACATCAGATATCACTGACCAAGCATAATTTAAAGGCATGTGACGCCAGAAGGCAGTGTTCAGTCAGAATACCCGTCATGAGTCTACAGTCCACTCTTAGTCCACACATAATCTTCGACACGCCTACACGCCTTTCCCGCTTGGTCGATCATGTGCACATCTCGCCTTCGCTTAATCTCGCCCAGTCTAATTGGGACGTCTACGGAGCAAGCTTCAAGGGATGCTTTTTAGCTAGTTCGTCCGCTTTTTCATTCCCATCTATTCCCATATACCCTGGGACCCAATATAGATGCATGCTTCTCCCTGTCCCGATTATCTCCAGAGACTGCTTACACTCTAACACGCATTTAGATGCTATGCTATGTAAGATTATTGCCTTGATTGCTGCTTGACTGTCAATATAAAAGTTAACACGATTGCAGCTGAAGCTATTCTCTTCCAGGATTCCTACTGCTTTGGTTACGGCTAATATTTCCGCTTGGAAAACGCTACAGTAAGCCGGCAGCCTGTAGGATCTGCGTATTTCCGGATCAGCACAGTATATCGCAGACCCTACTCCGTCCACTACTTTGGAACCATCTGTGTACACATGTATCGCCTCGTCCGCCATTTGCGCACCCTTGCGCCAACCGTCCACCTCTATTGTGGTCTTAAGATCTTCCTTGAAGCGCAGATAGGGAATCAGGTAGTCTGTTCGTCTTGTGATTGATGACGCTATACTACTATGGTTATATGGTCGGCGCCCAAGCTGCCCCGAGGCACCGAGCCTGGTTGCGATTGTTAATGCTTTGTTCTTTGCTACCACATCTACAGGCGAAATGTGCAGAATGGCATACAGTGCAGCCGTCGAGGTTGTTTTCAGGGCTCTCGTAATGCTAAGCATCGATAGTCTGCATACCCCCTCTAATTTTTTGAGGTATATTGTTTTTTGTGTGGCTTTCCACCAAACCAGAACTCCATAGAATAGAATAGGGCTTACAATCGCTGTAAAAACCCAATGAGAAAAAGAGGGCGATAGAACCCACGTACACCCCAGCATTCTTTTGCATGCCTTCTTGACCCTCTCCTCTACGTTGAGCTTCCATGACAGCTTACTGTCTAGGATGATTCCTAGATATTTTGTGCAAGGTTTCTCCTGTAAGGTCACCATTCCTAACTTAGACCAGGTCCAATTTGGGACCTTGTAGCTCTTTGTAAACAAGACCATATCCGTCTTCTCCGCATTGACTTTCAACCCGACATTTGATGCCCAGGTAAGAATATCGCGAAGCGCCCGATCCATCAAAGAACTAATCGTTGGAAGGCACTTTCCACTTATGACAATTGCAACGTCATCTGCGTAAGCCGTAAGTTTTACGGGTCCCTCATCGAATCGCCTGAGCAGTTGGTTGATGACCAGCGTTCACAGCAGAGGTGATAGCACCCCTCCCTGCGGCGTGCCCCTGTCCACTGATTTCGTGGCATCATACAATCCCCATTGTGATGTAATCTTTCTGCAATTTAACATGCAGCCAATCCATCTGATTAAGACAGGATGTACTTTAATGTAATTAACACCATCCACAATAGCCCATTTAGAAACATTATTGAAAGCCCCGGCAATGTCCAAGAAGACTCCTAGAGCATACTCCTTATATTCCAGGGATTTCTCTATGCTTATTACCACCCTATGCAATGCGGTGTCTACCGACTTGCCTTTGGTGTACGCATGCTGTGTTGTGGAGAGCAGCTTTTGATCCACGTTGGACTTAATGTACACACCTATCAGCCTCTCAAAGGTTTTGAGTAGAAATGATGTTAAGCTAATGGGTCTATAGTCTTTGGGATACACGTGACCAATCTTCCCCGCCTTTGGTAGGAAAGCTACACGAGCAGTTCTCCAAGAGTGCGGTACATGATTCAGTCTTATGCACCCATCGAATATTATTTTAAGCCATTCCACGACCCCCATACTTGAAACTTGTAGCATGGCCTGGAAATACCGTATGGTCCCGACGATTTAAACTTAGAAAACGTTTTCACTGCCCATTCCATCTTGGAATCGGTCACAAAACCCAGCACTACTAGCTCCGTGATCGAAGTGTGAGTGATGCCTGCTGGCTCTTCTAAACCGTCTGCCGATGGGAAATGTGTGTCGAGAAGCACCTCAAGGGATTCCTCACTATTACGTGACCATTCCCCGTTCTCTTTCTTTATTAGTGCCTGGACTATGTTTCCCTTTGCTAGGACTTTTTTCAACCGTGCTGTTTCGCTGGAGCACTTTATGTCCGTACAGAAAATTGTCCACGAGTTTCTCTTCGCCCTGGTAATTTCGCGCTTGTAGATCCTCAGTAGATCCCTGTACTAGTCCCGATACGCTTCGCTTTCCGGGATCTTTGCGAGCTTAAACATTTATTTTACCTGTCTTCTTAGAAAACTCAGCTCATTGCACCACCATGGCGGCTTTGCTTTTCCTCTGAATCTTCTTAGAGGGCAAGCTTTGTTATACGCAGTCATAAGCGTCCTTGTTAGGAATTCATTCGACTACTCCAGTTCCTCTACATTGGCAACCTCTTTGGATTGCCCCAGTTTTATTTCTACATGTTTCTGGAATTTAGTCCAGTTCGTTGACCTAGTGTTTCTAAAGGACATTTCCCCTGTTGGCTATCTGCAAATTCGTTTGCAGGATGTAACAAAATAGAGATTCCCCTCTCTCGTTCATATCTGCTCCTCCCCACGCATTGTGGTGCGCATTTGCATCTGCGCTTATGACCAACCACCCTTTGCGCCCTTCCTCCTGTACTAGCCTTTTGCACTCTATCGGTGGAACCTCCGCAGCATAGGCCATGTAGCAGGACGCCAGGATAAATGCCTGCTTATTTTTTGCTCAACGGCCACCGCTACGAGATCCTCAGTGGTGTAATTAGGCAGCATATATGAATGCAGCTGTTTCCTTACCATTACTACAGCTCGCACCCGTCCTTCCGTTTGCGCGTAGTAAACGCCAAACCCGCGCGCGCTAAGTTTAGAAACCTTTCCTCACGATGAGAGCCACGGCTCCTGGATTAGCGCCACGTCAAACGAACCCTCTCAAGGGTTAGGAGGAGTTCACTCGACGCCACTTTACTATGTTGGACTCGCAGCACCATTGGGCTGTTTTTACCCCTCCAGCACCTTCGTATTGACGTCGTCGTCCTCCCCTTGCCCTTTTGGTTTAGAGTATTCGAGGCCCCCTTCAGCCTCTCGTGACTGGTGTGCCGGGTGTTCCTCTGTGCGAGTCACAGTACCATTTGGCGGTTGGTCCTCTTCTAACACCTTCTTGGTGACGTCTGGGACCTCCACCTGTCTTTTTTCCCTTAAGATTTTGAGTTCCTTTTCGACTTCGCCCATCTTTAGCGTGTTGGGGTTTTTATCCTCGGGACTTCTTTTCCTGAGTCGCATGTAAATTTTGCCAGTGCCAAAGGACATTTTGCCAAGCTGCGTGTACAAAATATCCTCCGGCTGCTTGTTTATTTGGAATATGTAGAACTGACCATCCTCGGTAGGCCGAGATACAGTAAGTACCTTCCAATCTTGTGCCGGTATGTTCGGATTCTGATTCTGCAGAAGTCGCAGTGTATCCTCCAACTTCATCACGCATGATATCCATACCTTAACTTTTGGTACCGGGGGGTTTTGCGCTTTATCCACCACCTCAAACCGCGCGTTCGTGCCTTGCCTTTGGAGGTTTGGAACCACTTCCTCCACCCACCGCAAGCTCGCGATGTTGTCGCATGCTATCATCTTCACACCATTATACCATCCCCCCGAATCAAAGGTTGGAAGGGGCTTACTTGGTTGTTCCCGCATCATCTTAAGCATTAAGCTAATAAGCTCCCTTTCCACAGGTCTCCACCTTTCAGTAGTCATTTGTCCGAAAGGACTGCTACGATCAACCAGCGCCACAGTCAGTGACTGCTTTCCCACATCACTCATCTTCTCGGGAAAAGCCGGAGTCTTAGTGTTATCTCCATTTGGCACCTTTGAGAAAGCCAGAGTCTTAGCGTTAACTCCCTTTAGCACCTCCGAGAAAGCCGGAGTCTTAGCGTTATCTCCCTTTGGCTTATCTCCTACTTCCGTTGTTCGAACTTCCCTCTGACTCGCAGCTTTCGAGGTAGTTGCTACCTCGCTATTGGAGCCCATCTCTCTTACAGCTTTGGGCCTACTTGTCTTGTCTATGCGACTTCCCTGCTTCGCGGCTCTAGGACTGGGTCCTGTTTGCCTCTTGAAGGATGGCTTGTCGCCTTCCGCCGAACGTTGCCTCTTCATTCTGCAATTCGACGCTTCTTCCTCCTCGTACCTGTTGCAGAACCGGGGGTTTTTCGCAGCAAACCTTTTGAACTGCCTTCGACCTACTTCTACCGCTTCATGGGCCCATTCCAAGCGCTCGATCTCCACTTCTGTTGGGTCGACCACTGCTCCCAAGCGTTGTACAATTCTTAGTGCTGCACGGTACTGCGAGAGAGTTCTTTTACTTCCTCTGCTCCGTACCCTTCTGCACTCTTCTACACCGTTTTCATTTGTGTGCTTCTCTAACACGGAATTCATTGAATCAGCACTACTCACGCTCTCTCTCGCATCCTTGGATTGCGACTCAGTCCACCTCTTTACATCGTCCTTATTACAATCAGGTAATGAGTCGTTCATCTTGGTCGCACGACCTCCTGCCCGACAAGGCGGGCTCAGCGGTCAAGTATTATATATGGGGAAAGAACCGTCCACCATAGCAGCGCCCCTTACTGTGGTAAGGCCCTAAAAACTTCCCGAGGTGGCCCGGTATCGGGAAGGCTCCGTTCGAATACAGCCGTGCCAATAGGCCAATTGGCAGTTCTTGGTCACCGACATCCCGCCGCCCTCCTATCAGGCGACACGGCGTAGATATCAGTCCTAAACAGCTCCGCCTCCTAGTCGGGCGCTATGGAGTTTGGCTAAGCCCTCACACCAACGACAAGGTGCCTACCCTAGTGAAGGTGCAGTTGTTGTAACCCGCACACTATTTCTGTCCTCGTTCCTCGTATTTGCGCGCTCTATTTTTGCGCGCTGTCTTTCTGCCATACCCTCTTTGCTGACCACGTCTTGATCGCCAAAAATTTTTCGAGCCATTTTTGCATTCTCTTTGAAAACGCCCATTCTCACCGCAGCCATAGCATGTTTCATCATTTTGACGCTTATTTGCAGCAAATGCATTTGATTAACGCCCATTACTTTCTTCACCAGCACTATTTAGTCCGGCCATTTTAATTTTATTTTTTATGTAATCTGCAGTTTGTCCTCCTCTTTGAGAGTATCGATCAAATCACCAATATAGCTATACTACTCAGGCAACGTGTTAAGCATATAATTCAATTTTTTCTTTTCTGACACATTCGCTCGGAATCTCCAAAAAAATGTTGCTGAGTCGGTTTACTCCCTCAGTTTTAGTCGCTCCAACTTGTTCCTGCACACAATTTGCAGCGCTGCGGACTGTTTCAAGTATAAGCTGTCGAATTTCTTTATTATATCAAATGCTGAAGTGTTGTCGCAAACAAACGCCAACTGCATATTCGAACCGGCACTGTATATATAATTTATCGCACGCAAATCTTTTTCATCAACTTCCTCATTGTCCGACTCAAGTTTTGCCCTCTCGGTAACAATCTCTCATTTCTTCATTTTCAAATACATTATTATTCGCTTCTTCGACATGAGGTAACTTTCCTCATCGAACACGGGAATAGCGATTTCATTTTCCGACGCCATTTTGCTCTTTGCATCTCGTGCACTTGCAATATAATTTCAGTTTAATTTGATAAATACGTACGCTTTTTCCACTCTTGAAAACCTTGGACTGCTACCATGTAAAGATTCGAGGACCAATTTAAATTAAAAAGGAACTTTTGTTTATAAATATAAATTTAAGTTTATTCGTGCTTTTCTAAGTACTTGTTCAATTCAGGTTTTTATAGAGATAATACAATACTAGAGATCAGTGATAACAATGTATGTTGAATGTATGCTTTACAAACAGAAGGCGTCGTGCACATTGCAGACAATATAATCTTACAACTTTACACAAATAATTAATATTCATGTGTTTACACGTTTGTGCTAATTAATTAATTAAAACTAAAATTATCTCAAAAACTAAGGTCACGGCTTATTTAGTGCAGTGCCCCCTGCCTTAGAAAAAATGACTTTGTTATTTAGTTAAGTAACTCGTGTGGCCTACTTTTTGTTAAATAACATCTTCAAGATGTTTTTTCATAGATGCAATTAATTTTAGAGCGAATTCGCGTGGTATCTTATGCCTTTCTTCGACAAGAGTTGTTTTTAAATCGCTAATATTACTAATCTGCCTTTGCCGTGTAGCCGAGTCCAAAATTGACTAACAATTTTCAATGACATTATTGGCGAGAGATTGTGGTAGTGGAGTGGAGAGTTCCATATTACCCATGCCTGCACAGTCCCGGATTTGTGTTAAGGGTCTTTGTCCTGGTAATTGCGAAATCGATCACGTACACCTAAAACAACTATCTCCCCGATCCCTCCAGTTTTTCGCCTCGCGAAACCTGATATTGTCACCGCCCAAAACATCGGCGACCTTATTTACAACATGGACACAGGAAATGTCGACCTTAGTGGATATCCATGTTTTACACACCTGCATGTGAGGCTCGATAAGGATCTTCATATTGGCGAGCACCTAAAATCCAGAGCCGTATCAAAGTCCTCAAATTTCTTGTCGGCAGTAATTGTGGTAAATATAAAGAAACGCCCATTACCACTTACAAATCAATTGGCCGGCCGCTTGTATGCTACACACCCCGATATGGTCGCCAAGCCTAACGGATACTCATTGTAAGAAACTACAGGCCTGTGAAAATACTGCCCTCATAACCGCTGCAGTCTGCCTTCTTATGTCCTCGAAGGCCACCTCCACAGTGAGGCGAGAGTACTCCCCATAAGGGAAAGAAATAAAATGCTGAACAAACAGTTTCTGTTGAATACCCAGAAACCTGGGCATCCCAACAACATCTGCTTGAAGACGCCACTCCTCCCAGGGGCCTAAGAAGTAATCTCTGCAAGCATTATGAGGAAATACGGCACCTGAGAACACAGTTGTATGAAGAAAAAAAACACAAACCGGTCCTCAGAGATATGCACAAACAGGCGTCCCTAGGGAGATGCGCCTCACTCTAGCTCAACTTCGAACTGAATACTGTAACAGGTTAACCTCTTACCTATCCAGAATCAACCCCGACATACATAATGTATGTCCTGCTTGCAATGTGTACCCACATGACACCAACCATATCTTTAATTGCAATGTGGAACCAACGCCTCTAACACTCCTCTCACTTTGGGCCACTCCTGTTGAAACTGCAAGTTTCCTAGGACTCCTGTTAGGGGATATTGTTGACAATTTGTGAGTGGTCGCTCCTATTGTATGGGGCAAAGCTCTGCTACAACAACGAGCCGTGACTGCCAGACCTTCGTTATTTAGCAAAAAATGTGCGAAAAATTAGACCTTACTACCTAGTGGCTTTGTCCAGCCAGACCTCTTAATCCTTCTAAACTTGAAAGAACATTGAAGAAATTTTGTAATAAAATTCGAACACCAAATCTTGAAAAGAAATTTAGAAATTTTGTTTGTCGTAAAAATGTTCAACCTTTACATTGTAAAAAAGAACAGTTTAGCGTTACAAACACTGTAGCGCTAACAACTGCAACGAGGCTGTGTCTAGGGAAGCTTGAGCGCAGCCCATACGGCCATAGTGGTATGATCTTCAAGGCGCATGGTACCAAAATTACAGCTGTAGTGCAAGGCCGCAACAAAATCCTCAAATCGCATGCTGCAGCGCTTAGGAAAAAGATATATAAACATTTCTAACAGCATGCAAAAGTCAACCGCTTACTCGTAGCCAGTTTGATTTTAGAACACAAACTCGAAAAGGCTGCAAGCCTACCAAAACACTGCACTCGGAATTGCCACGGAATATTCCACACTAAATAGTTATGCAAAAGAGCTCAATATAAAGGAGCATATAGAGAAGGTAAACAGCTTTTACTGATTTTCCGGAAACCGACAACCCAGCAAGCAACTGGTTAATATTCGGCACTTAAAAACATTAACAATCAGTATTATTGTAATCGTTTAGCGCTATTTATTAGTTTACAATTGTCATTTATTTCGCTGCAATATTGCCAGCTCATTGAAACGATGTTAAAAACTGCACTGCAAAGTTTTCCGAAATAACAAAAGTAATAAGTGGCTATACTGGCTACGTAATGGGTTTGACAGTCGCAGTGAATACGTAGTGGCTACGTAAGAGGACAAACGCGAACACGTAAGAAGTTGTAAAATAGGAAGTTCTGGGTGAATGTGAATGTGAGTGACTGCGACGCAAACATTCACTGTGACATACATCATACGGGCCTGAGTTTAAAATCATATATTCGAATGCTTTGTATATCCGAACATTTGAAATTCCTTAGAAAACCGCAATGAAATATATGTCCGTTAATGTTTATTTTTGACAGGAACTAATCGCAAAACAAGTAAAAATATCATAAATGTCATGGAAAATTTATGAATGTAAATATTTTTCCAAATAACTTTCGCAAAGAAAAATAATTTATTTGTTTTTAAAAACATTAACAGAAAAAATAAGTGATCACAAAGAAGTGTGCCAAAAATATAAAAATCAGCCGACGCTGTCACGAGTTATAAAAAAATTTTAAATCATTCAGCAAAACCAAAAGTGTTTTAACTTCGAAAAAATTGTAGTTTCGAAAAATTGTCAGATATGCTTTTTTTTTTTTCTCTATGTCAACCAAGAGTCAATAAAACCAGACAGGTGAAGTTAGTAGTACACCAACAAACATTTTACGGCCCTCATAATCCGGTGAAGGGAAGTCGGAAAAGTAAAGAGGACAAGGTGAAGATGGAGAGTGAGAGTAAAAGTAAGAGTAATTGTAATGATTTGAGAACAAGTAGGAAAAAGAGGTTTACAGGAAGATTAAGAATGAGATTAAGAGTAATAGGAAGAGTAGAAGAAAAAGTGGAAAGATTTACGGAAGAATGAGAGGAATAGGGAAATTGAATGAGTCGATTAAGGGCTGTAAAAGAATAAAGTTCTGCTAAATGAGCGTACCTCAACGCTTGGTTTACACAGCTAAATGTTGGGTCTTGGGACCGTATACCGTCATTACCGAGTTTTCGTATTACAGGCTTCGCAGATACTCAACGCAGCTTCTTGATATTGTTAAATTATAAACCATCCCACAAAAGGAGATACAGATCGCTGGAGTAGTTTTCCTGCACGTTACTTCATATTACAGGAAGGCAGTTATGTACATAGCAGTTCTAAATAAAATTTCTATAATACTGAAGAATCAACACTTAAATTTATGAGGGCGAGTGTTTACAAATTCGACCTCATTTTGTAACATTTTCTTCAACTGACTGGTTTTAATGCGTCATGATGTCAACCAAGAATTATAAGAGAAATTCAAAAAGTCAGCCTTCGGAAAATGTTGATCCACTCCAAAAAATGTTCACTCTTTTACGAAAATAAATTTTTGGCGTCAGTACAAAAAAAGATCCAGCTTATTTAAATCCAAACTTTTATCGTAATACTTTAACAGAGAGATAAAAACATATTACATTTTATAGAAAAATATTTCGGATAGAATAAATTCAATTTTTTCATGCGTGGCCCTCTAAATGAAATACTTGGAAAAGTTTTTTTTTTTAAGGTATTAAACCTTGAGAAGTAAAAAGCATGAAGTTTCCCGCTATATTTATTGGTTTGGTAAATATGTGACTATAGGTAACAAGTTTTGTAAAAAGCTGAGTACCTAATACAAACTTCTTCTCATTTTGGTGCAATATACATACCTAGGCGAAAATTTACCGATTTCAATTGTTCGAGGATACTGCGTACAATGTGAACGCTGCACTATGGAAAATAAAGGCCTATTTCTGATTAAAAATCAGGAACTTTTTTATTTCTCAATATTATGTTCTGAAATTTTGCACATATATATAATAGGGTATATGGCTTCAAACGGAGTGTAATTTATTATACCTTAATTTAAAACCATACCCTAAAAGATAAAAGCAATTCAAAATTATTAAAAATATCCAATATTTATTTTTCAACAATGAATACTATAATTTTATGCCTACAAAAACCAAATATCAAATAGTACATCAAAATACAAGTCAATTTAAATAATAAAAACATAAAAAAATGGTGATGGAAATTGAACACAGATTAATTAATTAATTGTAATGTTTACTATTGTTATTGTACATATACATATGTTTATTATGTTATTTATACCTGATGAACTTCGGGATCTAAAATTAATTCGTTCACTTTCAAAAGATCTAAGGCGTCTTCATCAAGTTCCTTCACGTTTTTAGTATACAGTTTTCTAATGCGCGGTCACCGTGGTGTGATGGTAGCGTGCTCCGCCTATCACACCGTATGCCCTGGGTTCAACTCCCGGGCAAAGCAACATCAAAATTTTAGAAATAAGATTTTTCAATTAGAAGAAAATTTTTCTAAGCGGGGTCGCCCCTCGGCAGTGTCTGGCAAGCGCTCCGATTGTATTTCTGCCATGAAAAGCTCTCAGTGAAAACTCATCTGCCTTACAGATGCCGTTCGGAGTCGGCATAAAACATGTAGGTCCCGTCCGGCCAATTTGTAGAGAAAAATCAAGAGGAGCACGACGCAAATTGGAAGAGAAGCTCGGCCTTAGATCTCTTCGGAGGTTATCGCGCCTTACATTTATTTTTATTTATTTATTATTACCGTCATTAGCATTACCACTTACTTGCCTTGGTTTGCCAATGATCAATCCTAGCTCTTCACGGAAACGCCTTTGTACCAGGGTTTTCTTCTCTTGCTTTAGTCGTTTCTTTTCTGCGCTTGTGGCTCACCATGTTTGAAAAGACAGATTATAGGAAATATGTAAAATCATTTCCATACAACGAATCCAGGCGTGTAAAGTAGACAGTCCATATTAATAAGAATCTTAATTTTCAGGCCTAGCAGTTACTTTAGTCAAATCGTTAATTTGCCCCGTAGTACAAATATTGTGCTTTCGTTAAATCCAAGGCAATAAATACGCTCAATGCTTCTTCATCCGTAAATATTTTTGTCTGCCTTGCGTCTTCTATGAGACTCGAGAATAAGGTCTTATTTTCACTGTCAGCAAACCTTAATGTTTCCACAAGTTTAGCTTCTGTTCCTTCTCCTATCGAGCGTAACCCTTGAAGAAATGCTTTATAGACGTGCTCAAATCCACATTAATTAAGTAGCATTGTATTTTTTCTTCTTTTACTGGATTCTGACAAATTTGGATAAGATACACACGGTCTCCCACGTTTTACAGAAGAAATAGATGGTGTGGAGTCGGTTGTAACGTCTTCAGATTTCGGTAAAGTTACTGAATATTCTGATTCTAACCAATTACTGTTTTCGTTAAAAATTTATCCTTTTTCCGTGAAGCTTCTGCCCATCGTTTATTAAAAGTATGAATAATATGTCTTCAAAAATCACTGAGGATGAAACATAAGTTGTCTTGAGATACATGATAATTTTCTTTTAAAACTGTTGATAATGCCTCCAATGATTTTCCTCCTTCGATATACGAAAGTATTATTTCACGTTTAAAACACTTGAAAGTAGACATTTTGAAGGGACAACAAAACACGTAGTTATTTGTATTCGTAAGAATTACACTTCTGTTAATTCACTAATATTATGTTTTGTTTATATACTAATATGAAATATGAGAGTAGTGCGTTGAAACAAAGGGTATTTTGGAAATTCCGTTATAATCGCTTCTAACCTCGTTAATGTCCTACCTAAGGTGTACATTCATAATTACTCCCTCAACAAAGTTTCGAGTTGTAGGTATATTATGCAAAACTGCACTTAATGCTTTTCTTTTTTAATGTTTAAAATAGGATTCAACGCTCAATGTCACACGGGAGAACTGGAAATTTTATTGATAAAAAATAGGTATTTTACATAGTAATTATATATTTCCGCCCACGTAAATTGAAAAATTTAGGTAAAACTGCATTTAGTGTTTTTGTTATGATGTTTGAAAAGATAATGCTTTACTTTTTTTATTGTTTAAAGCTGTATTCAATCCTCACGGTCACTCGAGAAAACTGGGATTTTTATTGAGAAGAAAGAAGAATCATTCAGCGCTGTTCTCTGGTGTGCAACTTGTTTATTAATATTTTCACACGCAACATGAGTGCAAAAGCGATGAACTTCCTAATAAAAAAAATAAAATAAATGTAAGGCGCGATAACCTCCGAAGAGATCTAAGGCCGAGCTTCTCTTCAAATTTGCGTCGTGCTCCTCTTGATTTTCCCTACAAATTAGCCGGACGGGACCTATATGTTTTATGCCGACTCCGAACGGCATCTGCAAGGTGATGAGTTTTCACTGAGAGCTTTTCATGGCAGAAATACACCCGGAGCGCTTGCCAAACACTGCCGAGGGGCGACCCCGCTTAGAAAAATTTTCTTCTAATTAAAAAACCGTATTTCTAAAATTTTGATGTTGCTTTGCCCGGGGTGCGAACCCAGGGCATACGGTGTGGTAGGCGGAGCACGCTACCATCACACCACGGTGGCCGCCGCTTCCTAATATCAATGAATAATTACAAAACTTACAGCAAACTATTGATGTACACAGCAACATTTAAAACCCCAAAAGATAGATGAACGTTCTGTACTCCAGGCGGATTTAAATCGTTTAGTTATTTGGTGTAATGCGAATTTTATGCCTCTGAAAATAGAAAAATGTTAATCCATGTGTTTTTTACGTGGGAACATACATCCAGCTTCATACACAATTAATGGCCAAACTCTGGAAAGCGTTGATGTTTTTGTCGACTTGGGAGTTACAATGAATTGCAAACTTAGTTTCAACCCTCATATCAATGCCACAGTCAATAAAGCGAGAGGAGTTTTAGCATTTGTGAAAAGATGGGCAACAGAATTTAGTGATCCTTACGTTACAAAACCCCTTTTTACATCATTGGTGAGGCCGATATTAGAATATGGATCGATAATTTCGAATCCGCGTTATCAAGTTCATGTGGATAGACTAGAATCAATTCAAAAACATTTTTTACTTTTCACCTTGAGAAATCTTCAATGGGACTCTCCATATAATCTTCCTCCTTACACTAATCGATTAAAGCTAATAAATCTTCCTACCCTTACAAGTCGTAGAGAAATGCTAGGTGTACTATTTATGGCTAGACTTTTAAATGGATCGATTTCAAGCCCATTTCTTTTGAACGAAGTAAACTTGAATGTTCCATGCCGAGTTTCAAGGCATTATAAACCTATAATTCTTAAACAATGCAGAAGCAATTTCCAACTACACGAACCTTTTCTATGTTTGTGTGAAGATTATAACTCTCACTCGAGAATAATTGATGTTTCGGACTCGCTCTTTGCCATAAAAAAGATGGTTATATATTCTCTTAATAATTAAAAAATTATATTTATACTTTTAAACTATTGTATTTTGTGAATCTATATTTCTCAGCTGATGGGTTTCTCTGCAGCTGAGCGGTTTTAGATCTCGGCGCTTAAGAAGCCACTGCCTCTAACACATAAATAAGAATTAGGCCACAAAAAAAAAAAAAAAAAGGATGTATGAATTAAAAAAAAAAAAAACAAAAACAGATTAGCCTGGTTTCATCGGGCCACTTGAGGGCTGACTTTTACCTCATTTTTAATAGTTACTCCGAAAATCGCAAATTTCCGCAGCTTTTTTTTATTTGATTATGTTTATGGGTAGCTAGGCTATAAATCAACATAAAATGTAAAGCGTGGGTAAACGTGGGCAACTGTCAAAAGTCTCGATGAACTTTAAAAAACTTTTTTTCGTTATATTTTATTTTGCAATTATTTTAAGATAAACATAAACATATTATTAAAAACATATTAGTTATTTCATATTCTTCAAAAAACGAGGTTTCCAGAAATATATAATATATCATACCTTTTCCTGTAACGTATAACATTAAAATCAATTTGAAAGTGATGAAGGGAATGGGCTTAACATGGACGTCCGTCAAAACTTAAAGTTTGTGATATTTTAAAAAAATCATTTCATATAATATGTATAATTTTTCGATGTTATAGTCTATTTTGGTCCTTAAACTATTGAGTGAAATAAAAAAAAGCATGCCAGTAGCGACATCGAAAAAACCATTTTTAATCAGCAGTTGTTCTACGATTTTCCATAGTGCGCTGCTGCAAAGAAACAAAAGAAGTAATACCGTGCGTGATTGCTAGCAAGCATAAACATATATTAATAACTACAATATTCATGTGCTAGAACATTATCATTGTGCTTAACAATTCCATAAAAATAGGCGCCAACAAAAATTCGTCTACAATCGTTCAATGTTTTTAAAGTAATAATATGAAAAACTATAGATATTCATTCTATCAAGGGTGTTAACGTACATAAAACATATGGTCACACAGATCACATGTGTTGCATACATATGTAATTGAATTTGAGAAATAGTTTGATACTAACGGCCCGATTCTTAGCGTTACCGGTAAAATAGTACCCAGAACATTATGTAACCGAAAATCGTTACCAGTTGTTTTATTCGCGATTCTGGCCAAAGTGGTAACGCTGTCATCACATAAAAGTTGGTTTTCTTCGCTTTACCCATGTCGGAACGATACAAGGTGGCAGCATGGGACAGCTGAATATAAACTTTTTTTATTTAATTTGATACCTCAACTTCCGGCGCAGTACGATTTTGACATTTGTCCATCGAATTTTCAAAAACGAAGTACATGGAATTTTTATTTATGTTTGCAGGTATGTCACCATGCTGCCACCGTGTATGGTTCAGCCATGGCTTTACCGAGAATGTGTCACTCGTAGATACGATGTTAACGAATAAACGGGACGATGTGTATATACATATGTGCATACGTGCATAGGTTTTTACATAGCTATATTGTAATATATACTGTGAAAGTACATGGAAACAAATAAGTATAGCAAGAGGCAACACTTTTTATACTCAGTTGAGCAGAGTTCACAGAGTATATTAACTTTGATTGGATAACGGATTGTTGTACAGGTATAAAAGAATCGAAATAGATATAGGCTTCCATATATCAAAATCATCAGTATCGAAAAAAAATTTGATGAAGCCATGTCCGTCCGCCCGTCCGTCCGTCCGTCCGTCCTTCCGTCTGTCCTTTAACACGATAACTTGAGTAAATTTTGAGATATCTTGACGAAATTTGGTATGTAGATTCCTGGGTGCTCATCTCAGATCGCTATTTAAAATGAACGATATCGGACTATAACCACGCCCTGTTTTTCGATATCGAAAATTTCGAAAAATCGAAAAATTGCGATATGTCATTCAAAGAGGGATAAAGCGATGAAAATTGGTAGGTGCGTTGACCTTATGACGCAGAATAGAAAATAAGTAAAAGTTTGGACAATGGGCGTGGCACCGCCCACTTTTAAAAGAAGGTAATTTAGAAGTTTTGCAAGCTGTAATTTGGCAGTCGTTAAAGATATCATGATGAAATTTTGCAGGAACGTTACTCCTATTACTGTATGTATGCTTAACAAAAATTAGCAAAATCGGAGAACGACCACGCCCACTTTTAAAAAAATTTTTTTTTAAAGTGAAATTTTTACAAAAAATTTAATATCTTTACAGTATATTAGTAATGATATGGTGCAACAAAATACAAAAATAAAAGAAAATTTCAAAATGGGCGTGGCTCCGCCCTTTTTCATTTGATTTGTCTAGGATACATTTAATGCCATAAGTCGAACAAAAATTTACCAATCCTTGTGAAATTTGGTAGCGGCTTAGATTCTAGGACGATAACTGTTTTCTGTGAAAAAGGGCGAAATCGGTTGAAGCCACGCCCAGTTTTTATACACAGTCGACCGTCTGTCCTTCCGCTCGCCCATTAACACGATAACTTGAGCAAAAATCGATATATCTTTACTAAACTCAGTTCACATAATTATCTGAACTCACTTTCTATTGGCATAAAAAATGGCCGAAATCTGACTATGACCACGCCCACTTTTTCGATATCGAAAATTACGAAAAATGGAAAAAGTGCCATAATTCTATACCAAACACGAAAAAAGGGTTGAAACATGGTAATTGGATTGGTTTATTGACGCAAAATATAACTTTAGAAAAAAACTTTGTAAAATAGGTGTGACACCTACCATATTAAGTAAAAGAAAATGAAAAAGTTCTGCAGGGCGAAATCAAAAGCCCTTGGAATCATGGCAGGAATATTGTTCGTGGTATTACATATATAAATAAATTAGCGGTGCCCGACAGATGATCTTCTGGGTCACCCTGGTCCACATTTTGGTCGATATCTCGAAAACGCCTTCACATATACAACTACCACCACTCCCTTTTAAAATTCTTATTAATACCTTTAATTTGACACCCATATTGTACAAACACATTATAGAACCACCCCTGGTCCACCTTTATGGCGATATATCGAAAAGGCGTCCACCTATAGAACTAAGGCCCACTCGCTTTTAAAATACTCATTATCACCTTTCGTTTGATACCCATAATGTACAAACGCATTCTAGAGTCAACCCTGGTCCACCTTTATAACGATATCCCGAAAAGGCGTCCACCTATAGAATTAAGGCCCACTCCCTTTTAAAATACTCGTTAACACCTTTCATTTGATACCCATATCGTAAAAAAATTCTAAAGTCACCCCTGGTGCACCTTTATGGCGAAATCTCGAAAAGGCGTCCACCTATAGAACTAAGGCCCACTCCCTTTTAAAATACTCATTAACACCTTTCATTTGATACCCATATCGTACAAACAAATTCTAGAGTCGTCTCTGGTCCACCTTTATGGCGATATCTCGAAAAGGCGTCCACTCATAGAACTAAGGCCCACCCACTTTTAAAATACTCATTAACACCTTTCATTTGATACCCATATCGTACAAATTAATTCTAGAGTCACCCCTGGTCCACCTTTATGGCGATATCTCGAAAAGGCGTCCACCTATAGAACTAAGGCCCACTCCCTTTTAAAATACTCATTAACATATTTCATTTGATGCCCATATTGTACAAACGCATTCTAGAGTCATCCCTGGTCCACCTTTATTGCGATATCTCGAAAAGGCGTCCACCTATAGAACTAAGGCCCACTCCCTTTTAAAATACTCATTAACACCTTTCATTTGATACCCATATCGTACAAACAAATTTTAGAGTCACCCCTGGTCCACCTTTATGGCAATATCTCGAAAAGGCGTCAACCCATAGAACTAAGGCCTACTCCCTTTTAAAACACTCATTAACACCTTTCGTTTGATACCCTTATTTTACAAACGCATGGCCCACCTTTATAACGATATCCCGAAAATGCGTCCACCTATAGAACTAAGGTCCACTCCCTTTTAAAATACTTATTAACACCTTTCATTCGATACCCATATCGTACAAATAAATTCCAGAGTCACCCCTGGTCCACCTTATGGCGATATTATTCGAAGGAACACACAAAAACACAATCGACTATTCAGTGAAAGTTTAAAGTCGAGTTAAAATTTACTAGACTGAGAATAATTTTGATGAAAAATGTTTCCAAATTTCAAACCTTATTTGAATAACGTGGTATCTCAAAATTGGCTTCAAAAATTGAAGGTAGAATAACTAGGAGAAGAAAGCCCTCAGTTGTCTTACTCTAAATTCTTCTTTGTTCTTTAATTCGACTTTTCACTAATATAATCCCCGAAAAAGACTTGTATCTTAAATTTTTCAGGAGTAAAATATGCCACTTTTGGTAGTTTTTCACATAAACGATTAGCTCAGTATTAGATTAACGTTGTTGGCGTTTCCATTAAATATGTCAAGTTTGTTCCTAAAAAAAAATATATATTCAATGTCGTAGACCAGAAAGAACTGAAAAATAAAAGAATTGAAGTGGTTTCAAAAACGACTAATCAGACAGAGAACTCCATTGTTAAAAATAGAAAAAGTTTAAAAATGATAAAAGAATTACAAAAAAAATTGCTAAAAATAACAAACGGAAATAACAAATAGTTATAAGCACATCTAAATAATAGAATATAATGTATTTAACAATGGTTATTAATGTATCTACTATTTTGTTTAATAAAGTATCTCAATAAAAATATTTGATATTCGATCGATGAAACAACGGTATAACTCAAAAAAAAAAAAAAGAAACCATCCATTTTCTAATAAAATTATGTATATATAAAATTTGTTACTTTTTCTTATCAAAGAATCATACTATCTAAAATCCTACCATGTAGGATAATTATACATTTATTTTTAACTGCATTGTTAAGTTTTTTTCACTTTTCTCAAAAGGTTGATTCTTGAGTTATACCGTTATTCCACACATCCCCTGAATTTAAGTCTTAAAAGTCAAAATTATTAACAGCCTCACTCACCCAGTGCAATTCTCAGGTCTAGAGTTGCATTTTTGGCACATTAGATCTGTGACCAGATATCAGTACTACATTCAAAAAATATTTTACCAAAATAGAAAAAAAAATCGCCATACAAATTTCTTTCTGTAAACAATATTTTACATTTTTCTTAAAACAAAAAAAAATATCTATCATTGTACATATAGTATGGACATTTTCTTCAGTAATATAAAAAATCATTCAATAAATTGACGAAAAAATGTCTTTTGCATATTGCGTAAAATTCTCAAATTTTATCGTCCTGAAAAAGTTGTTTTGAGCGTTTATTTCATATTTTGGTCATGGCAGCCACGGAGTAAAATTGAAAGTAGCATTTGTTGTGAAGAGTGGGTTCAATATTATCATCATCTTCACTGGGTGCTTCATCGCCACCCATTTTAAGAGGGCGGCAGTTTCTGAACATTGCTTCATGCTTTTCGTTTTGACAGAGATTTGACCGGGCCACAAAATTTCAAGTATTTTTCGGCGAATTTCGGGTAACATTTTTCTCAAAATTTAAGCATTGTAGCTACATAAGTTAAGGAAAAACCCCAAAACATTCATGTGCCTGGGTGATAAAACTTACGTACGCCGCCGAAAGGCTGCATTTGTAGCAAGCATTCAACTATGGAGCTACAATTTGATTTAATGCAATAATACATTTTATTATTCACACCGCGCCGCTTGCTTATTAACTAATATCCGCAAGCTTTATTTTAGGATTTTTACAAAATATAGGTAGAATGGATAGCAGAGGTTCAAAGCCAAACAAAATAAAATGCATACACTCCTTGTTTCCAAAAATTATTGAAAATAATAAATTTTTGTCATTTGTTATATTGACCATGACGCAATGAAGCCAAGTAGGTGAAGTCAATATTACAAAATGGAGTGTTATTTGATAACACTCGCCCTCATAAACTGAAGTGTTGCTTCTTGACTTATCTGCAGCACTAATTATTTCAGTATCGTAAAAACATACTTTAACATTATTTCCTTTTCCTGAGAGAAAATGAAAAGGTTTTAGTCAACGGAACTGAATGGCTGAATTTTCAGAGTATCACATTGTCCACAACTAAGGAATATGGAAAAATACTTCTGACGCCGGCTGAAAAAAAAACTTGGGCTGGACCTTTCCAGAGGGCCCCGGCTGGTAATAGATACTCCAGAAACCCCTATGAGGGTAGTGCTCGCTAAGTTCAGAAATTAGTGCCATTAGTGCCTCAGTTCCTTAATAGCTGCGGCATATGGAAATGGTTTTTAAACTCAGTTGAGCAGAGCTCACAGAGTATATTAAGTTTGATTGGATAACGGTTGGTTGTACATATATAAAGGAATCGAGATAGATATAGACTTCCGTATATCAAAATAATCAGGATCGAAAAAAAAATTTGATTGAGCCATGTCCGTCCGTCCGTCCGTCCGTTAACACGATAACTTGAGTAAATTTTGAGGTATCTTGATGAAATTTGGTACGTAGGTTCCTGAGCACCCATCTCAGATATATTTAAAATGAACGATATCGGACTATAACCACGCCCACTTTTTCGATATCGAAAATTTCGAAAAATTGCGATAATTCATTACAAAAGAGAGATAAAGCGATGAAACTTGGTAGATGAGTTGAAATTATGACGCAGAATAGAAAATTAGTTTTGGAAAATGGGCGTGGCACCGCCCACTTTTAAAAGAAGGTAATTTAAAACTTTTGCAAGCTGTAATTTGGCAGTTGTTGAAGATATCATGAAAAAATTTGGCAGGACCGTTACTCCTATTACTATATGTACGCTTAATAACAATTAGCATAATCGGAGAAGGACCACACCCAATTTTAAAAAAAAATTTTTTTTAAAGTAAAATTTTAACAAAAAATTTAATATCGTTACAGTATATAAGTAAATTATGTCAACATTCAACTCCAGTAATGATATAGTGCAACAAAATACAAAAATAAAAGAAAATTTCAAAATGGGCGTGGCTCCGCCCTTTTTCATTTAATTTGTCTAGGATACTTTTAACGCCATCTTGGCAGGTATTACATATATAAATAAATTAGCGGTATCCAACAGATGATGTTCTGGGTCACCCTGGTCCACATTTTGGTCGATATCTGGAAAACGCCTTCACATATACAACTACCACCACTCCCTTTTAAAACTCTCATTAATACCTTTAATTTGACACCCATATTGTACAAACACATTATAGAACCACCCCTGGTCCACCTTTATGGCGATATATCGAAAAGGCGTCCACCTATAGAACTAAGGCCCACTCGCTTTTAAAATACTCATTATCACCTTTCGTTTGATACCCATATTGCACAAACGAATTCTAGAGTCACCCCTGGTGCACCTTTATGGCGATATCTCGAAAAGGCGTCCACCTATAGAACTAAGGCCCACTCCCTTTTAAAATACTCATAAATCCTTTCGTTTGATACCCATATTGCACAAACGAATTCTAGAGTCACCCCTGGCCCACCTTTATGGCGATATCTCGAAACGGCGTCCACCTATGGAACTAAGGATTACTCCCTTTTAAAATACTCATTAACACCTTTCTTTTGATACCCATATTGTACAAAAAAATTCTAGAGTCACCCCTGGTCCGCCTTTATGGCGATATTTCGAAAATGCGACCACCTATACAACAACCACCACTCCCTTTTAAAATACTCATTAACTCATTTCGTTTGATACCCATATTGCACAAACGAATTCTAGAGTCACCCCTGGCCCACCTTTATGGCGATATCTCGAAACGGCGTCCACCTATGGAACTAAGGATTACTCCCTTTTAAAATACTCATTAACACCTTTCATTTGATACCCATACCGTACAAAAATATTCTAAAGTCACCCCTGGTCCACCTTTATGGCGATATCTCGAAAAGGCGAACACCTATAGAACGTAGGCCCACTCCCTTTTAAAAATACTCATTATCACCTTTCATTTGATACCCATATCGTACTAACAAAGTCTAGAGTCACCCCTGGTCACACCTTTATTGCGATACCTCGAAAAGGCGTCCAGCTATAGAACTAAGGCCCACTTCCTTTTAAAATACTCATTAACTCCTTTCGTTTGATACCCATATTGCACAAACGAATTCTAGAGTCACCCCTGGCCCACCTTTATGGCGATATCTCGAAACGGCGTCCACCTATGGAACTAAGGATTACTCCCTTTTAAAATACTCATTAACACCTTTCTTTTGATACCCATATTGTACAAACAAATTCTAGAGTCACACCTGGTCCACCTTTATCGCGATATTTCGAAAATGCGACCACCTATGCAACAACCACCACTCCCTTTTAAAACCCTCATTAGTACCTTTAATTTGATACCCATATCGTAAAAACACATTCTAGAGTCACCCCTGGTCCACCTTTATGGCGATATTTCGAAACGGCGTCCACCTATAGAACTAAGGCCCACTCCCTTTTAAAATACTCATTAACACCTTTCGTTTGATGCCCATATTATACAAACAAATTCTAGGGTCACCCCTAGTCCACCTTTATGGCGATATCTCGAAATGGCGTCCACCTATGGGACTAAGGATTACTCCCTTTTAAAATACTTATTAACACCTTTCTTTTGATACCCATATTGAACAAACAAATTCTAGGGTCACCCCTGGTCCACCTTTATGGCGATATCTCGAAACGGCGTCCACCTATGGAACCAAGGATTACTCCCTTTTAAAATACTCATTAACACTTTTTATTTGATACCCATATCGTACAAACGCATTCTAGAGTCACCCCTGGTCCACCTTTATGGCGATATCTCGAAAAGGCGACCAACTATACAACAACCACCACTCCCTTTTAAAACCCTCATTAATACCTTCAATTTGATACCCCTATCGTACAAACACATTCTAGAGTCAACCCTGGTCCACCTTTATGGCGATATTTCGAAACGGCATCCACCTATAGAACTAAGGCCCACTCCCTTTTAAAATACTCATTAACACAATTCGTTTGATGTCCATATTGTACAAACAAATTCTAGGGTCACCCCTGTTCCACTTTTGTGGTGATATCTCGAAACGGCGTCCACCTATGGAACTAAGGATTACTACCTTTTAAAATACTCATTAACACCTTTAATTTGATACCCATATCGTACAAACGCATTCTAGAGTCAACCCTGATCCACCTTTATGGCTATATCCCTAAATGGCGTCCACCTATAGAACTATGGCCCACTCCCTCATAAAATACTCTTTAATGCCTTTCGTTTGATACACATGTCATACAAACACATTCCAGTGTTTCCCTCGGTTCATTTTCCTACATGGTTATTTTCCCTTATGTTGTCACCATAGCTCCCAACTGAGTATGTAATGTTCGGTTACACCCGAACTTAACCTTCCTTACTTGTTAAACATCGCTTTCGGCCACCTGTGCAAGCAAGCAGCAGTAAGACTAGACCCCTAAAGAGCAAGTCCAAACCTGCAACAGCCGGCAAAGCTAGCCCTACGGAGGGAAAGGAGCTCCCGGCGGAGCAAGTACAGGTAGCCAGACCCACGCCCGAAACGGACACCCCCGGTCAACAGCGGAACTTACTAAATGCCGCCAAGATAGCAGAGAAACATGGCAATTCCCTTGCGATATGTTGGCGGAGCAAAAAAATTCTCTGGCCTGGGCCAGAAAAATTATTGCTGCCAAGAACAATAGCAATAGCACCCCTGCTGTTGCAGGTACTGCAGCCTCTTCTTTCACCACAACACCGGCCAACCATAAGGCCTTTGAGAGCCGAAGATCTCAAGGGATCTCACCGAGAGTTCCCAGAAGGCACAAGCTTCTCTCCCTTGGTTTGACTAACGTGGTGGAGTACTAAGCTATGGCTTCTACTCCATCATGTTGAAAATTAAGAGGAATGTCTCCCAGAGAGAGGAACCGGACCAAGCGGAGTCTGAGCCTCTGGGCGAAGCGACAGCAGTAAACACCCGGAGTGGATCTGTTTCGCATAGCTCTGAGGTAGAAGGTAACCAGCGTGCCGGTTTCGCCCAATCTGGTGAAGCGGAGCAACGCCTCGAGCGAACTCGCCACCAACACTGCTAATCATTCGGCCCCATGCAACACCTTGAGTGAACATGAGGCCGATATCGAACTGGCATGCAGTGCTCCAGATTCCGAAAGCGATACACTCTCAGTATCTGAGTTTCTCATGTAATCCGATCCGTCTGACGGCGATGCAATTATAGAAGTAGCTTCAGACAATGCAGAACAGGAGACTATGGACGTCGATGCTGAAACAGCATAGCCACTCTAGTGTGGGTGCTGCAAATCAACCTGCACTACTCCAAGGCAGCTTCGGCTGCACTACCTTTACGCCTCTGTAAAACATCAGAGGCGATTGTTCTAGTTCAGGAGCCTTGAGTAGTTGGTACCAGAGTCTGTGGGATCAAACCTGAGGACTGCCAGCTGGTAACAGGTATAATCAGATCATGCCACTCATAAATTGTCATCTAAGTCCTCTAACGGGAGTCCAAGGAAACTGGCAGTTTTAACATGGGCAGGTGTTAGAGGCATAGGTTATACTATACAATTGAAAACATGGTTAGTATCATGTGGGGACACATCGCATGCCGGACATACATTAAGGATGTCGGGGTTGATTCTGAACAAGTAAGAGTTTAGTCTGTTACAGTATCCAGAACGAAGTTCTGCCAGGGTGACACGTGTTTCCCTTGGTAGCGTGCTTTCTTCTTCTGCAAGGGTAGGATATTGCATATTAATCACAGGGTTCACGGGGCGCGTCCTGGCAAAAGCGTTTACCGTTTCTGTGTGGATTTGGCTCGCCTGGATCAAACAGTCGAACCTCGTGATAAGACCAGGCTACCAACGCGTAGCTCATGAGTGTCCGGCCAATGGCTTTGTACGTGGTCAGCAAAGTGTTTTATATTTTCCCCAGGTGCTGCCGACAAGCGACTTGAGGATTTTGTTGCAGGTTTTTACTTTAGATACCATTTCGGTGGCATGCGTTACCCTAAGATATTTGGGAGACTGATAGTCGGTAGTGACACCATCGACGTGAACGTCCAATATTTGCGACAGCTGTTCCTTCCACGTCGGTTCCCACGGATATACACAGATATACGCTCTGTCTGCAAATCATCAAATATCCACAGTTCCTGGTCACCGAAATCCCACCGCCCTTCTTATAGGCTGAACGGCGTAGATAGAATGCCCAAAAGCTTTTAGACACATAGTCGGGCTGTAAAGAGTTAGGCTAAGCCATCACACTATCGTAAAGTGCCTACCTTACTGATCTACGGATGAAAAAAATCATGTTTCTACACCTTAACTATATGGTGTAAAAAAATTTATACTACCGGCTGGGAGATGGTGTTCCTTTTCAAGAAGAGCCTGGGGGTAAGGAATTAACATAGATATATAGATAATAGATAGACCCACCATTAAGTATACCGAAATAATCAGGATAAAAAGCTGAGTTGATTTAGCCATGTCCGTCTGTACGTCTGAGCGGGTATTTAGGTGTCCGATTAGACATTTGTCAGAACCGGCCGGATCGGACCACTATAGCATATATCCCCCATATTTGTCATATCTTCCTTAGTTTGTCATATTGAAGCTTCAAACTTTACCATATGCTTTCGTATATTGCAAATATTATTGTCTGAGAAAATGGATGAGATCGGTGGTACATATAGCATATATAGGGGATAACCGATTGTTCAGATAAGAAGCTTTTCGTAATTACTGCCCCATTTAACAGCTAGAGGCTTCAAATTTCACCGAATGCTTATATTTATTGTGGTCTGAAAAAATCATAGAGATCGGTTGTATACATATATAGTATATATCGCATACAACCTATTGTTCAGATAAGAAACTAAGTATTCGTAATTTTTGTCCCATTTTAACAGTAAGAAGCTTCAAATATCACCAAATGCTTACGTATATAGCATATATTGTTGTCTGAAAAAATTATAGAGATCGGTTGTATATATAGTATATATCTCATACAACCAGATACGCAACTTTTCGCAATTTCTGACCCATTTTAACAGCTAGAAGCTTAAAATTTCAAAAGATGCTTACGTATACAGCATATATTGTTGTCTGAAAAAATCATAGAGATCGGTGGTATATATTGTTTATACCCCATAAACTGTGATTTCTGTCCCCTTTTTTACGGCTAGGAGCATCAAATTTCATCAAAAACTTACGCTTACGTCATATATTGTTAAAATAAATGATTCATGGTCATAGTTTTTACATACAGACGAGCTTATCTGGACACATAATAGATTGGTTTTCAAAAAGGGCGAAATCGCATAACTACGCCCACTTTTTATATATATAACATTTTGGAAAACACAAAAAACCTTATTATTTAGTAAATAATACACCTAGAATGTTGAAATTTGACGCGTTTAAAATGGGGGTGGCACCTCCCACTTGTGATAAAATCAATTTTACAAATATTATTAACCACAAATCAAAAATCGTTAAACCTATCGCAACAAAATTCGGCAGAGAGGTTGCCTTTACTGTATGGAATGCTTTGAAGAAAAATTAACGATATCAGTTAAGGACCACGCCCACTTTTATACTAAAAATTTTGAAAAGGGTCGTGGGCGAATAAAAAAAGCTATATCTTTGCGAAAAGAGCTTTATATCAATGGTATTTCATTTCCCAAGTGGATTTATAATAATAAATAGGAAAAACTCCAAATTTTAAGAAATGAGCGTGTCACCGCCCCTTTTATAACTAAGCAATTTTCTATGTTTCGGGAGCCATAACTCGAAGAAAAATTAGCTCAAATAGAACCATATGTATATGTATTTTTGCGCAGCCTTGTAACACTATTAAGCACACAAAACAAACAACAACAGCATTTCAAGTGTACAGCTGGGTATGTAATGTTCGATTTCACCCGAACTTAGACTTCCTTACTTGTTTATTTTATATTTCTCTTAAAAATCGCTTAGGTATGTACATCTGTTCACTATATATTTCTTATTTTATACAGCCGATTATTTGGATATTACGAATGGTATAACATTATTGTTCAGCCATATTCGTGAAGGGTATGAAGTCTTCAGCACAGCCGAACACAATCCCGTCCTTACTTGTTTTTATACTCAGTTAAGCAGAGCTCACAGAGTATATTAACTTTGATTGGATAACGGTTGGTTGTACAGGTATAAAGGAATCGAGATAGATATAGACTTCCATATATCAAAATCATCAGTATCGAAAAAAAATTTGATTGAGCCATGTCCGTCTGTCCGTCCGTTAACACGATAACTTGAGTAAATTTTGAGGTATCTTGATGAAATTTGGTATGTAGGTTCCTGAGCACTCATCTCAGATCGCTATTTAAAATGAACAATATCGGACTATAACCACGCCCACTTTTTCGATATCGAAAATTTCGAAAAACCGAAAAAGTGCGATAATTCATTACCAAAGACGAATAAAGCGATGAAACTTAGTAGGTGAGTTGAACTTATGACGCAGAATAGAAAATTAGTAAAATTTTGTACAATGGGCATGGCACCGCCCACTTTTAAAAGAAGGTAATTAAAAATTTTTGCAAGCTGTAATTTGGCAGTCGTTAAAGATATCATGATGAAATTTGGCAGGAACATTACTCCTATTACTATATGTATGCTTAATAAAAATTTGCAAAATCGGAGGACGACCACGCCCACTTAAAAAAATTGGTTTTAAGTCAAATTTTAACAAAAAATTTAATATCTTTACAGTATATGAGTAAATTATGTCAACATTCAACTCCAGTAATATATGGTGCAACAAACTGCAAAAATAAAACAAAATTTCAAAATGGGCGTGGCTCCGCCCTTTTTCGTTTAATTTTTCTAGAATACTTTTAATGCCATAAGTCGAACAAAAATTTACCAATCCATGTGGAATTTAGTAGGGGTTTAAATTCTGGGATGATAACTTATTTCTGTGAAAAAGGGCGAAATCGGTTGAAGCCACGCCCAGTTTTTATACACAGACGACCGTCTGTCCTTCCGATCGGCCACTAACACGATAACTTGAGCAAAAATCGATATATCTTTACTGAACTCAGTTCACGTACTTATCTGAACTCACTTTGTATTGGTATAAAAAATAGCCGAAATCGAAATATGACCACGCCCACTTTTTCGATATCGAAAATTCCGAAAAACGAAAAATGCAATAATTCTATACCAAATACGAAAAAAGGGATGAAACATGGTATTTGGATTAGTTTATTGACGCAAAATATAACTTTAGAAAAAAACTTTGTAAAATGGGTGTGACACCTACCATATTAAGTAGAATGAAATGAAAAAGTTCTGCAGGACGAAATAAAAAACCCTTGGAATCTTGGCAGGAATACTGTTCGTGGTATTATATATATAAATAAATTAGCGGTATCCAACAGATGATGTTCTGGGTCACCCTGGTCCACATTTTGGTCGATATCTGGAAAAATCCTTCACATATACAACTACCACCACTCCTTTTAAAAGCCTCATTAATACCTTTAATTTGATACCCATATCGTACAAACACATTCTAGAGTCACCCCTGGTCCACCTTTATGGCGATATCTCGAAAAGGCGTCCACCTATAGAACTAAGCCCAACGCCCTTTTAAAATACTCATTAATACCTTTCATTTGATACCCATATCGTACAAACATCTTCTAGAGTCTCCCCTGGTCCACCTTTATGGCTATATCTCGAGAAGGAGTCCACCTATAGAACTAAGGCCCAATCTCTTTTAAAAGACTCATTAATACCTTTCGTTTGATACCCATATTGTACAAACGCATTCTAGAGTCTCCCCTAGTCCACCTTTATGGCGATATCTCGAAAAGGCGACCACCTATACAACTACCACCACTCACTTTTAAAACCCTCATTAATACCTTTAATTTGATACCGATATCGTACAAACACATTCTAGAGTCACTTCTGGTCCACTTTTATGGCGATATCTCGAAAAGGCGTCCACCTATAGAAATAAGCCCCACACCCTTTTGGAATACTCATTAACGCCTTTCGTTTGATACCCATATTGTACAAACGCATTCTAGAGTCACCCCTGGTTCGCCTTTATGGTGATATCTCGAAAAGGCGTTCACCTATGGAACTATGGCCCACTCCCTTTTAAAATGTTCATTAACCCCTTTCATTTGATACCCATATCGTACAAACAAATTCTAGGGTCACCCCTGGACCACCTTTATGGCGATATCTCGAAACGGCGTCCACCTATGGAACTAAGGATCACTCCCTTTTAAAATACTCATTAACACCTTTCATTTGATATCCATATAGTACAAACTAATTCTAGAGTCACCCCTGGTCCACCTTTATACCGATATCTCGAAAAGGCGACAACCTATACAACTACCACCACTCCCTTTTAAAACCCTCATTAACACCTTTCATTTGATACCCATATGGTACAAACAAATTCTAGAGCCAACCCTGATCCACCCTTATGGCGATATCCCTAAATTGCGTCCACCTATAGAGTTATGGCCCACTCCCTCTTAAAATACTATTTAATACCTTTCATTTGATACACATGTCATACAAACACATTCCACGGTTACCCTCGGTTTATTTTCCTACATGGTTATTTTCCCTTATGTTGCCACCATAGCTCTCAACTGAATATGTAATGTTCAGTTACACCAGAACTTAACTTTCCTTAGTTGTTTTGTTGAATTTTTTCCAAATTCGCTACAAGTGTGGACTACCGAGTTAAGCTGCAGACATTGGTGCTTTATCGGTAACCGTATCGGTAACCTTATAACAGCCGATTCGACCAACCTTATGGCGCTTCCCAAGGCAGTCGGTTCTATGTACCGTAGCGACTCGGGATTTTTCTCGACCAAGGACTGTCATCTCAGTGTAACCCAATTTAATTTGTTGCGTCCCTCCCACAAATTGTCATCCTCCCAGCAGCTCCTTGTAGCAGGAGTGCTCCATATTCTCTTGCTCCGGGAAGGTATCGAATCCAATCCGGGTCCGTCTCCTGACCCCGGTCCTGAGAAATGGTTTTGCTGCATGTGCCGGAAAAGAATCTTTTTAGGACGGTCATACTCTGTTCAGTGTTTCTCGTGTAAGGGATGGTTGCATCGGACAGGTTGTTCTGGGCTTGATCCCAAAACCCGACGTCCACGTAACTTTTATAAATCTTTTGTGGCTCCTTGCTGTTCACGCCCAAGGGCGTCCCGTAGTCTACGCCTAAGCTCCGGTCAGGCGATGCAAACCTAGAAATCATCAACATCTACATCCCCCCTGCCACCTGTTGCCCCAGTGGATACCGCCCTAAAATCAGAGCCTTACTCACTGGCAACAATCGCATTATCTTAGGCGATTTCAATGCCCATCACGATCTATGGCATTCAAACTTGCGGGCGGACGGTAGGGTGAGATGTTGGCGGATCAAATAGAAGAAACGACGTTCTGCACAATAAACGGAAACGCCCCACACGTATGGTAGGAAGCTGTCACAGTTCACCAGATATCTCAATCGTGAGCGCAGAACTCGTAAACTGCGTCAATTGGCAGCCGATGGTAACATTGGCATCCGACCACCTGCCTATACTTATTTCGCTCGAGCGTACCGCCGACTTCATCGTCACCGAAAAACGCACTTTCATAAACTTTAAAAAAGGAAAGTGGGAAGAATATAAATCTTTTACAGACAACCTCTTTGCTGCCCTCCCTGTCCCGACTGATGCCCGCCAAGGGGAGCGTGCCTTCCGCAAGGTCACTGAACCGCCTCGGCACGTTTCATTCCCGCCGGGAGAATTCCCGAAATCCGGCCCCACTTCCCGGCGGAGGCCGCAAACTTAGCGAGAGAACGTGACCTTATAAGGCAGCTTAATCCAGGCGACCCCCAAATAAGGGATATAAACCAACGCATCCGATTGCTTGTGGATGAACACAAGCGGGCGAAATGGAAGGAGCACCTAAGAGGTTGTAACCTCTCTACCGGTGCGGGTAAACTTTGGTCCACCGTAAAGTCCCTATCGAATCTGACTAAGCACAAAGACAAAGTTTCCATCGCCTTTGGCGACAAAGTGCTGTCGGATGCGAAAAAATGCGCGAGCGCTTTCTGCCGACAATATATAATGCATTCTACGGTCGACAAAGATAGACGGAGGGCCAACAGACACGCACATAAACACAAATTCAGCGCGTCACCAATCACCATCACCGCTAAAGAGGTTAAGGACGCCATTGGTCGCGCTAAACCATCCATAACAGTGGGCCCAGAGGGCATAGATATGCCGATGCTTAAAAGCCTAGGGAAAGAGGGTTTCAGATATTTAGCGCAGGTCTTCAACCTGTCTCTTTCCACCTTTGTTATACCCGAGAAATGGAAAATGGCCCAGGTGGTCCCGCTACTAAAGCCTGGTAAACCAGCTAACATAGCAGAGTAGTATCGTCCGATATCTCTCCTATCGCCAGTGGCAAAGACGCTCGAAGCCATTTTGACCCTTATTTCCAAGCAAATTTGCAGCTAGCCTCTCATCAGCATGGCTTCAGAAAACTCCATAGCACTACCTCCGCGCCAAATGCCATTAGCACCCAGATAAATTGCGGTTTAAATCAAAACCCCCACCATAGAACAGTACTCGTAGCGCTAGACCTATCAAAAGCCTTTGATACGGTCAACCATGGCTCGTTACTGCAACACCTGGAAGGGTCTACCCTTCCCCCATGTCTTAAAAGGTGGACCGCAAATTATCTGGGTGGTCGGCAGGCATCGGTGCAATTTAGAAAGGAAACATCAAAACCAAGGAGAATTAAACAAGGGGTGCCACAGGGTGGTGTCCTATCCCCACTTTTGTTTAATTTCTACATATCTAAGCTACCTTCACCACCGGAAGGAGTCACAATCGTTTCCTACGCCGATGACTGCACAGTAATGGCCACAGGGCCAGGCCCACAGATCGATGAGCTATGCAATAAAATAGACGGCTACCTCCCTGATCTCTCCAGTTCTTTCGCCTCGCGAAACCTGGCATTATCACCGACTAAATCTTCCGCGACCTTATTTACAACATGGACGTCCCAAATGTCGACCATTTTGAACATCCACGTCGATGGCACTACGCTACCGACTGTCCTACACCCCAAAATCTTGGGTGTGACGTTTGATCAGGATCTACATTTTGTTGAGCACGCAGCCGCAATTGTTCCGAGAATTCAGAGCCGTAACAAAATCCTCAAATCCCTTGCTGGCAGTACCTGGGGAAAAGATAAAGAAACGCTCATGACTACATACAAAGCAATTAGCCAGCCGATTACGTGCTACGCGTCACCCATATGGTCGCCAAGCCTAAAAATTACCCACTGGAAGAAGTTACAGGCCTGCCAAAATACTGCTCTCGGAATTGCCACGGGCTGTCTTCTCATGTCCCTAGAACACCATCTGCATAATGAGGCGAGAATACTCCCCATCAGGGAGAGAAACGAGATGCTGACCAAACAATTCCTGTTAAATACCCAGAAACCTGGGCATCCCAACAGACATCTGATTGATGAGCCAGCACCGCCTAGGGGCTTAAAGAGTCATCTCCGTAAGCATTTTGAGGAAATACGGCACCTGAGAACCCAGCCGTATGAAGCGAAAAAACACAAGCAGGTCCTTGGTGAACTTCACAAACAGGCGTCGGACCTTTATGCCGGGAATTGCCCGGTGAATCGAGTACTCAAAGAAAAGTATCCAAAACTCGCGGAAGAGGAACGCATACTCCCCAGGGAAACGCGAGTCACTCTGGCTCAACTTCGTTCTGGATACTGTAACAGGTTAAGCTCTTACCTATCCAGAATCAACCCCGACATACAAAATGTATGCCCCGCTTGCAATGTGTCCCCACATGACACTCTCTTTAATTGTAATGTGAAACCAACGCCTCTAACACCCCTTTCCTTATGGTCCACCCCTGTTGAAACAGCAAGTTTCCTTGGACTCCCGTTAGAGGATATTTATGACAATCTGTGATCGGTTGCGGCTGTTAGGTGGGGCGAAACACTGCTAGAACAACAACAACAACAATCAACCTTATGGCCCCCAGCGGATAAGGGGGTCAGAATATACCCGCGGTAGGTATGCCTGTCGTAAGAGGCGACTAAAATACCAGATTCAAGGGGTGTGTAGCGCAACACTTCAGGTTGTCAGCGCAATATATAGCTTCTGCAAACCCAATTGTCAACCTCACCTATCCTGCGAATATCCGGCGAATCCTGTTTCACTAACAGACGAGGCTCTGGCGACCCCGAGCTCCTCATGGAACTTGGTGGTGGGGAGGGAGGGGATGGCCTGAAGGTTTAATGTGGCCACATAAATCGTTCCCGAGATGGTCGGGCTAGCACCTCAATGGTGCTGTGGTACCGGAGCGTACCGGATCTGTATCCGGCAAAGGACCATCACATCGATAACACTCCCCAAAGCCTTCGGGGAGCAACCTTATCGCTACAACAACAACAACCAACCTTATGGGAAACAATGCAATCGATTATTGGTGCCGCTAAGGTTATAACCGTATCGTAGCCAACCAATTGGTTTTTGGTTTACCGTCGTAACGATAAACAGCTGATTACGTTAGGGATACGACTACAGCGATACGACATACGGTACCAATGAATCCCGCTTTAAGTATTGAATTATGACAGGTATTATATTTTATTTTGAAATAATATCTCAGCAGGATTTCATGCTTGACGCATCGTTTTGCGTTGTTCATTCTCTTATTAGCAAGCAACAAGTAAAGATCGTTTGCTATTATTTTTTTTTTTAATGCGCACAATGGCAAGCGGAAAATATTTTATGTTGCCCAACCCTTTTGGGCAAACACAATGTATTTTATTCTACAAGCCCTTTTTAAGTTACCTGCCGCGTTTCTCCGCTTAAAAGACATTTTAATTTTTTTCATAAAAATACAGACATGTTATTAATGCATATATTTGTTTACAAAATATGGACAACATTCGTTAACATTGCGAGCGACGCACACAATCGACGTTGCTGCGCCAAATTATCAGCGACTACTAAACTAAAGAGAATAAGAGTACGTGTTAGTTGAGTGTGCACAATTGTTCCATTATTTGCCGACGTCTGACTTACATTGTTGAATGCAATATGTCGACTAGTGTAACAAAAATATAAGTTTACGAATAGTGCAAAACGAATAACAATAAAATATAAATAACACAAAGCCGTTATCATAAACAAAAAATGAACATATGCTGAAAGTTATCTATTGAGTAGTGAGCGCCGCTCAAGTGATATCAGCTGCAGCCTGCAGGTGAACTCTTTGGTAAACAGTGGGAGATGCTCTTATCTATTATTGTTGTTGTTGTTGATCAGCTGCCTAAAGGCAGAGGCAATACCAATTGTATCAGTTTTGAAGTTCATGCGTTTGTCGCTGGGTGTATTTATGATGTGCAGCATCTCTAATATGTAGCGTTTGTTGTAATTCCTCTCTTGCTGTAGAATTTCTATATTTTCTAAATTGGGAGAGTGTCCAGTTTCTCTGCAATGCTGTATTAGCGCCGTTTTGCCATCATTGGGGTTGTTGCGATTTTTAATATTCGTTTTATGCCCGGAAATCCTCGTTTTTAGTTTCGATTTAGTAGACCCCACATATACTTTGTCGCATACGTGGGACCCGTCACCATTACATAGAATTTTATATATCAAGTCCGATTTCTCAGATTTATCTAGTCTACTCTTGGAATTACTGAAAATTTGTCGCAACGTATTATTGTAGGTAAAGGCTAAATTACATTTCTCTTTATTATTCAAATATTTATGACAATAAAATGTATGTGGCCTTTAACCAGATCATACGTTACGTGTATGAACTGCAAAAGTTCGATCATATGACTCGATGGAAGTCTCGCCTTTTAGGATGTCAAATTTCTGACTATCTTAAAGCCAGGAGCTGCATCTTCCTTTATCGACTAATTCCTACTAAAACGCCACTTTAATAAGCTTACTTTCACACGATCCGCTCGTACAAATGATCTAATCGTACCTACATTTAAATCAGTTTCTTCGACTATACTTTTTTTTGTAAACACTATACGCACCTGGAAATCTATTCCCAATTCTATAAGAAATAAATTTAGTGTATGCAACTATAAGAATGTTATCTATAACTATTTCTCAGACAAAACTTGGGACATAGACTGGACATGTATAATGTTAACCCATCTTCGGCCGCTACAAGAACCGGCTGTAATTTTTCAATTTCCTTTTAAGGCAGATCTTATATGACCATAATCAAGAAAAATTAAAAAAAAAAGGACCAACCGTTTTTTAGATATGGATTGGTCGCAAAATCGACCGCTGTCTAGTATGCAAAAAAACCTCTTTTTTGAAAAAAAAAATTAGCACACAAAGTCAATTAATTTCATTTTATTTCAAGTAAAAGTATTTTTTGATGTGATATTGATAGATAGATCAGCTTAAAAATTTGTATGATAATCATCAAAACATTTAGTATGTAAATAAATATTGAATTTTTTGCAAGTAAAAATAGTATGTTTTTTGCATAACTTACATCGCCGATATTTGTTTTCAACGCTTTTCGTGACGGCGTGTACTCTTTCGTTGCTGCGAGGAAGAATTGACGAATGACGTATACCTTCATCTCCATCCTCATCCTCATCTTCATCGTCACCCTTATCCTCGTCATTATTGTCGTAAGTCAATAATTCGGTTGTGACTTTGGAACGAAAATCAATTTGTGAAAGTGGTTTCGTCTTTTCGATTTTTGATATCATACAGTGGAGCTTCCATGCATTGACCATTGCGTTACCAAAAGCATTTGTCCATATTGGCCTCCACCATTTCTTTTCTCGTATACATATTATGTAATTTGTCAGCGCATTATCATGAAGGTCCACACCGACCATGCCGTGATTATACTGTTGAATAACTTTTGGCTGTGGGATAGTGATAGTCTTTTTTTGCTTCCGACAATACCTTTTAGCGGAAACAATTGGTTCGACTGTGGAGTTATTAATTATAACATTGACAACGGCATTATCGTTCCACCGAACTGTAAAAGTTTCTTGGTTACGATGCAGTTGCCTGTCAAATGTTCCGCGCATTTCTTTTTTTAAATTCCTCAACGGAGATTTGCCCATTCTATTTTCGCGAATAGTACCAGTTGCAAAAAATCCACACCCATTCAAAAGGCATATAGGGTGGTATGAAGAAAAAAAATTATCAAAGTAATTAATGTGGCACTCAGGGTCAGATACATTTGAAAGCAAGTCTAAGACAGTTTGTGCGCCTAGGCCGATATTCTGATTGTGAGGGGTTGCTGCACCACCGTACAATGAACTAGAAAATAAGTATCCACTTTTAGAGCATAAGCACCATGACTTGAATCCAAAACGAATCTGTTTTCCTTTGATGAACATTTTGCATGAGTGACGGCCAAAGTACGGAATCATCTTTTCGCCTATAGAGAGAATATGGCTAAAGACTCCGAATTGCATAAACCTTTTGTTGAGAGCGTCAGTAAGAGGGTGAACCTTGGCAAATCGGTCTGTTGCATTTAAATTGTTGTTATCAGGGAGATGAAAGAGCTGTTTAATTTTTTTTAACCGATTGCGACTCATCTCCTGTTTCAAAATTGGAACCCCTATGTCTGTTCGAATAGACAAATAGTGGTCAATATGTGGTAAAGAATGGTACCCCGAGAGGTACAAAATTCCAATAAAACTACGTATTTCCAATGGTGTGACGTTAATGAGAGCATTTTTTGATTGGCATATTCATTTGTGAAAGCGGTAAAATCTGTAATAATTTGATTATCAAAGTACAACGAGAAAGGATCATAGGGAGATTTTGAGCCTACAAAACATGCGATCTTATATTTATATGAAAATCTACAAGAAGTGAATCAAATGCTTACCAATTTCAGACAAAATTTCTTCAATTTTGAGCGCTTCGACATTTATTGGGGCCCTTGTGTATTCAAAATCTCTAGGTTTTCGCCATATGGGAAGGGCGAAATTTGATTTTCTCTTAAATCCCCCACAAACACTGGAAGTTGATTGATTTTCAGTTCCATTTGGTAGGTGAGTTGAACTTATGACACAGAATAGAAAACTAGTAAAATTTTGGACAATGGGCGTGACACCGCCCACTTTTAAAAGAAGGTACTTTAGAAGTTTTGCAAGCTGTAATTTGGCAGTCGTTGAAGATATCATGATGAAATTTGGCAGGAACGTTACTTGTATTACTATATGTCTGCTTAATAAAAATTAGCAAAATCGGAGAACGACCACGCCCACTTTTTAAAAAATTTTTTTTTTTTAATTCAAATTTTAAAAGAAAAGTTAATATCTTTACAGTATATAAGTAAATTATGTCAACATTCAACTCCAGTAATGATATGGTGCAACAAAATACAAAAATAAAAGAAAATTTCACAATGGGCGTGGCTCTGTCTAGGATACTTTTAATGCCATAAGTCGAACAAAAATTTACCAATCCTTGTAAAATTTGGTAGAGGCTTAGATTCTAGGACGATAACTGTTTTCTGTGAAAAAGGGCGAAATCGGTTGAAGCCACGCCCAGTTTTTATACACTAACTATAGAACTAAGGCCACGCCCTTTTAAAATACTCATTAATACCTTTCATTTGATACCCATATCGTACAAACAAATTCTAGAGTCACCCCTGGTCCACCTTTATGGCGATATCTCGAAAAAGCGTCCACCTATAGAACTAAGGCCCACACCCTTTTAAAATACTCATTAACACCTTTCATTTGATACCCATCTCTAATATTTTCTGCTTCAACTGAGTACTGTAACTCCACAGTGCCCGCTTTTTCATGTAGGTAATCTTCATTGTTGTCATTTAACTGAATTAGGTCATCATCCAGATCTTCTTGATCCGTCATGTCCTCCACGACAGGCGGGGGAATGTATACCACGTCAACTTCTTTTGAATTCAATATAGCTTGATCCACCTCGTCATCTGAAGTTGGGTCATTTAAAATGGCCATAATATCACTAATTTTTATAGATTTAAGAGTAGGCATTGTCAACGTTTAAATGTTTATTAATTTAAAAGAACTTTCAACACGGCAAAGTATGTATTCACTGATTGCGATTAAATTATAAAATCAAAGAAAATCAATCCGGGGAATCACGTATTCAAATTTTTCGTTACGGTAGATACGGAGAAAGGGCTTGGTTTGCTCGAAAGCGGTGCCGCTATATAGCGGCTGTTACATAGCGGTAGAGTAAGTTGTCAAAAATGTTGCAGTGTAAAAGTAATTATGTGGAAACTAAGAAGAGGGTGAAGTTCCCCGTAACGTAATATAGCGGCCAGGCATTAAATATTACGACCGTCATGACGGTAGAAAATCGTTCATCACGGTTTTTTGCCACGGCTATTGTTAAAGCGGTGAACACTTTGTCAAATAATTGAAATTATTTATAAATAAAATAAAAGAAAAAAAATTTTTTTTAAAAATAAGCTTTTATTATTTTCGTTAATAAAATTAACTAAAAAGTAAACAATAAATTGACTCTAAAGAAATATAACACTTTATAAGTTCATTGTAAGCTTAAACGATAATTAGGCTTTTTCGTCTGCGACAAAAAAATTCTATATTGTACACAATTATATATTTTTAACATTAAAACTTTACACCTAAATTATTAAATCTTACATTTTATATCACAGTCCTAATTGTTCTAATAAAAAACGTGTTAAATTTTGATGGTATAATTAAGAACATTTAGGATCTCATTTTCTTGCTATCGCAATGTAACACGCTTTTATTAGAACAATTAGGACTGTGATATAAACTGTAAGATTTAATAATTTAGGTGTAAAGTTTTAATGTTAAAAATATATAATTATGTACAATATAGAATTTTTTTGTCGCAGACGTAAAAGCCTAATTATCGTTTAAGCTTACAATGAACTTATAAAGTGTTATATTTCTTTAGAGTCAATTTATTATTTACTTTTTAGTTAATTTTATTAACCAAAATAATAAAAGCTTATTTTTAAAAAAGTTTTTTTTTCTTTAATTTTATTTTTTACTTTTTAGTTCGTTTTATTAACAAGTAATAAAAGCTTGTTCTTAGAAAAGCTTTAAATATAAGTAAAGGAGGTGAAACAAAAACACATATTTCAGTTACATCTGCGTATAATGAGGATTGGAATTTATTTGTACACATTTTATGCACAGCAACTTCAGAGGTGTATTCAAAGTTTAAAGCATAGTAAATATAAGTATTGAAGTCATGAGCCTGGCCATTCGCGCAATTTTAGTGATGTAAATTGCATGGCGCCAGCGCCAATGCGGTGCCAGCTCATTGACGAAATGACTCCAAGCGAATTTTTGACGCTACTTAGTAGTGAGTGCGTAGTACATTTTATTTGCTCTATTGAGTGAAACGACTTTTGTGTGTGAGGCACGAGTTTGGTGTTATTGGCGCTACTGGCAATGATGACACTGAGCTGTTGACGGTAGCGCTGGTAGTTCAGATTTTGAATCAGAGAAAGAATTGATGACCCGTGTAAATTATTATGGCTTTGGCCATGTAAATTATTATGGTGTATTTGTATATTTTAGATTTAATTCACAATTAATATATGTGTGTTTGAGCGGCCAAATAATAACAGTAGTATTGCTAAAGTGCTGCTTAGTTGGTGGAATGTCGCTAATTTCCTAGCGATGATCAGCAGATTGTCAATATTTCGTTCAACGGACGCGCGAAATTGCCACATCTGCTCAAATTTTCCATTCTTGATTTAACTTAAGCTGTTATGCCAATATTTTTCAGCCAGCTTTTTTCAAATAGGTAATTTTTCCAAAAGCAAAATAAATTACAGAAAATATTACAGAGTTAAACAGCCTTAAAAATTCAGCTATGTTGGTTATACACAGAAATACAACAGAGGGTTGTGTCTCCGCTTTTCGTAAGCGTTGAGATTCACCACGCGTGACACGCGTGATTCACCACGTCCAAATATCACAATCCACGGATAGGTACCGGCGGGTTTGTATGGGACTTAGGCTGTTATGCCAAAGTAAATACAAATCTTTACCGATAACTGTGTTATCGATTAATTTATCGAATTCTAACAAAGTAATATTGCATTGTCATCGGAGTTATACATGTGTGCAAAATTTCAGCTCAATCGGACACCGGGAAGTGTATCAAATTTAACTTGCAAGATTCCATTACAGACAACAAAAGTGAAACTAAATAAAAGCTTATAAAAAAAAAACATTTTTGAATAAATTTTTTTTTTCTTTTACGTTCATTTAAAGAAAACATTAAAAAATCTAAAAAATATGCAAAACTGCAAAATGAAATTTAGCGAATGGTCTGCCGTAACCGTTCGTAGTTTCTAACAAAGCGGTGCCGCTGAAAACGGTGAGTATACCGGCCGCTCTTTAGCGATCGTAACATAACGGCACCGCTTTTGGAGGAAACCAAGCCTTACAAGCCAACCTAATATAAACGCACGCAAGTCATTTTCTTTCAAAAATGTCTCATGCACATATAACTTGTATGAGAGCAACCCAAATTGAATTTGCTGCGTGAAAACCTAACTCGATTTCGAAATTTTGTTCTGCGTGACATTTAGATTTGACGTTTGCACACATGCTTTACATTGTCGCAACGCATGCTTATTTGGGTTAGGGCAAAAACCGCCGGTTGTTTGCGTGCGCTTAGAAAACGCAGTGCGGTTTTATTACGTTGTCTTGTCAAGAAGGCTTGCCACAAGACGAAAATGTCTGATTCTTAGTTGACGATAACTTAAAGATTGAAATTTATCTGTAACGAGTCGTTTGCAAAACGGAGAATAAATATTTCAAATTCAAACGAAAGCGCATTTGTTATCGTTTGTTTTCGAATATACATACTGGTGAGGAAAAGAACCTTTTTTTCTTTCCCTTTTGGGATATTCAATTCAATTTATTAATTATACCTTTCATGAAAATGAAATGGTATATCAATTTCGTCACGAAACCGAAAATTGTAAGTCCTTAAAGGAAAATAGATAGACCCACCATTAAGTATACCGAAATAATCAGGTTGAAGAGCTGAGTTGATTTAGCCATGTCCGTCTGTCCGTCTGTCCGTCTGTCTGTTTGTATGCAAACTAGTCCCTCAATTTTTGAGATATCTTGATAAAATTTGGTGAGCGGGTGTATTTGGGTGTCCGATTAGACATTTGTCGGAACCGACCGGATCGGACCACTATAGCATATATCCTCCATACAACCGATTTTTCAGAAAAAGAGGATTTTTGTAATATCTTACCCAATTTAACAGATTGAAGCTTCAAACTTCACCATATACTTTCGTATATTGCGCGTATTGTTGCCTGAAAAAATTGATGAGATCGGTCGTATATATAGTATATATCCTATACAACCGATTGTTCAGATAAGGAACTTTTCGTAATTACTGCCCTATTTTAAGAGCTAGAGGCTTCAAATTTCAACGAACGCTTACGTATATAGCATATATTGTTTTCTGAAAAAATTATAAAGATCGGTGGTATATATAGTTTATATATGGTGGTATATATAGTATATATATATATAGTATATATATATATATATATATATATATTTGCAAATTTTAGCCATATTTTAACAGCTAGAAGCTTCAAGTTTCACAGAATACTTACGTATATAGCATATATTGTTGTCTGAAAAAATCATAGAGATCGGTTGTATATATAGTATATATCTCATACAACCGATTGTTCAGATAAGAAACTTTTCGCAATTTCTCTCCATTTTAACAGCTATAAGCTTCAAATTTCACCGATTGCTTACGTATATAGCATATATTGTTGTCTGAAAAAATCATAGAGATCGGTTGTATATATAGTATATATCTCATACAACCGATTGTTCAGATAAGAAACTTTTCGCAATTTCTACCCCATTTTAACAGCTATAAGCTTCAAATTTCACCGATTGCTTACGTATATAGCATATATTGTTGTCTGAAAAAATCATAGATATCGGTTGTATATATAGTATATATCTCATACAACCGATTGTTCAGATAAGAAACTTTTCGCAATTTCTACCCCATTTTAACAGCTATAAGCTTCAAATTTCACCGATTGCTTACGTATATAGTATGTATTGTTGTATCAAAAAATCATAGAGATCGGTGATATATATAATATATATATGATGGTATATATAGTATATATATATAGTATATATATATAGTATATATATTTTTTTTTGCGATTTCGGCCTCATTTTAACAGCTATAAGCTTCAAATTTCACCAAATGCTTACGTGTGTAGCATATATTGATGTCTGAAAAAATCATTGAGATCGGTGGTATACATAGTATATATCTCATACAACCGATTGTTCAGATAAGAAACTTTGCGCAATTTCTGCCCCGTTTTAACAGCTAGAAGCTTCAAATTTCACAAAATGCTTACGTATATAGCATATATTGTTGTCTGAAAAAATCATAGAGATCGGTGGTATATATATTATATACTTCATATAAACTGTCATTTTTGCCCCTTTTTTACAGCTAGAAGCTTCAAAATTCATCAAATTTCATCAAATAGTTACGTTTACGTTATATATTTTTGAAAGACGTGATTCGTAGTCATAGTTTTTACATGCAGACCACAAAAAACGTGAAGCTTTGCATCCTCACACAGATTACCTACCTATTTTTATACCTTTCATGAAAATGAAATGGTATATTAATTTCGTCACGAAACCGAACATTGTAAGTCCTTAAAGGAAAATAGATAGACCCACCATTAAGTATACCGAAATAATCAGGTTGAAGAGCTGAGTTGATTTAGCCATGTCCGTCTGTCCGTCTGTCTGTTTGTATGCAAACTAGTCCCTCAATTTTTGAGATATCTTGATAAAATTTGGTGAGCGGGTGTATTTGGGTGTCCGATTAGACATTTGTCGGAACCGACCGGATCGGACCACTATAGCATATATCCTCCATAAACCCGATTTTTCAGAAAAAGAGGATTTTTGTAATATCTTACCCAATTTAACAGATTGAAGCCTCAAACTTCACCATATACTTTCGTATATTGCGCGTATTGTTGCCTGAAAAAATTGATGAGATCGGTCGTATATATAGTATATATCCTATACAACCGATTGTTCAGATAAGGAACTTTTCGTAATTACTGCCCTATTTTAAGAGCTAGAGGCTTCAAATTTCAACGAATGCTTACGTATATAGCATATATTGTTTTCTGAAAAAATTATAAAGATCGGTGGTATATATAGTTTATATATGGTGGTATATATAGTATATATATATATAGTATATATATATATATATTTATGCAAATTTTAGCCCCATTTTAACAGCTAGAAGCTTCAAATTTCACAGAATACTTACGTATATAGCATATATTGTTGTCTGAAAAAATCATAGAGATCGGTTGTATATATAGTATATATCTCATACAACCGATTGTTCAGATAAGAAACTTTTCGCAATTTCTCTCCCATTTTAACAGCTATAAGCTTCCTATTTCACCGATTGCTTACGTATATAGCATATATTGTTGTCTGAAAAAATCATAGAGATCGGTTGTATATATAGTATATATCTCATACAACCGATTGTTCAGATAAGAAACTTTTCGCAATTTCTACCCCATTTTAACAGCTATAAGCTTCAAATTTCACCGATTGCTTACGTATATAGCATATATTGTTGTCTGAAAAAATCATAGATATTGGTTGTATATATAGTATATATCTCATACAACCGATTGTTCAGATAAGAAACTTTTCGCAATTTCTACCCCATTTTAACAGCTATAAGCTTCAAATTTCACCGATTGCTTACGTATATAGTATGTATTGTATCAAAAAATCATAGAGATCGGTTATATATATAATATATACATGATGGTATATATATATAGTATATATATTTTATTTGCGATTTCGGCCTCATTTTAACAGCTATAAACTTCAAATTTCACCAAATGCTTACGTGTGTAGCATATATTGATGCCTGAAAAAATCATTGAGATCGGTGGTATACATAGTATATATCTCATACAACCGATTGTTCAGATAAGAAACTTTGCGCAATTTCTGCCCCGTTTTAACAGCTAGAAGCTTCAAATTTCACAAAATGCTTACGTATATAGCATATATTGTTGTCTGAAAAAATCATAGAGATCGGTGGTATATATATTATATACTTCATATAAACTGTCATTTTTGCCCCTTTTTTACAGCTAGAAGCTTCAAAATTCATCAAATTTCATCAATTAGTTACGTTTACGTCATATATTTTTGAAAGACGTGATTCGTAGTCATAGTTTTTACATGCAGACCACAAAAAACGTGAAGCTTTGCATCCTCACACATATTACCTACCTATTTTTATACCTTTCATGAAAATGAAATGGTATATTAATTTCGTCACGAAACCGAAAATTGTAAGTCCTTAAAGGAAAATAGATATACCCACCATTAAGTATACCGAAATAATCAGGTTGAAGAGCTGAGTTGATTTAGCCATGTCCGTCTGTCCGTCTGTCCGTCTGTCTGTTTGTATGCAAACTAGTCCCTCAATTTTTGAGATATCTTGATAAAATTTGGTGAGCGGGTGTATTTGGGTGTCCGATTAGACATTTGTCCAAACCGACCGGATCGGACCACTATAGCATATATCCTCCATACAACCGATTTTTCAGAAAAAGATAATTTTTGTAATATCTTACCCAATTTAACAGATTGAAGCTTCAAACTTCACCATATACTTTCGTATATTGCACATATTGTTGCCTGAAAAAATTGATGAGATCGGTCGTATATATAGTATATATCCCCCACAACCGATTGTTCAGATAAGGAGCTTTTCGTATCTACTGCCCCATTTTAAGAGCTAGAGGCTTAAAATTTCCACGAATGCTTAGGTATATAGCATATATTGTTGTCTGAAAAAATCATAAAGATCGGTGGTATATATAGTATATATATGGTGGTATATATAGTATATATATATAGTATATATATATATATATATATATATTTTCGCAAATTTTAGCCCCATTTTAACATCTAGAAGCTTCAAATTTCACCGAATACTTACGTATATAGCATATATTGTTGTCTGAAAAAATCATAGAGATCGGTTGTATATATAGTATATATCTCATACAACCGATTGTTCAGATAAGAAACTTTTCGCAATTTCTACCCCATTTTAACAGCTATAAGCTTCAAATTTCACCAATTGCTTACGTATATACCATATATTGTTGTCTGAAAAAATCATAGATATCGGTTGTATATATAGTATATATCTCATACAACCGAATGTTCAGATAAGAAACTTTTCGCAATTTCTACCCCATTTTAACAGCTATAAGCTTCAAATTTCACCGATTGCTTACGTATATAGCATATATTGTTGTCTGAAAAAATCATAGAGATCGGTTGTATATATAGTATATATCTCATACAACCGATTGTTCAGATACGAAACTTTTCGCAATTTCTACCCCATTTTAACAGATAGAAGCTTCAAATTTCACCAAATGCTTACGTATATAGCATATATTGTTGTCTGAAAAAATCATAGAGATCGGTTGTATATATAGTATATATCTCATACAACCGATTGTTCAGATAAGAAACTTTGCGCAATTTCTGCCCCGTTTTAACAGCTAGAAGCTTCAAATTTCACAAAATGCTTACGTATATAGCATATATTGTTGTCTGAAAAAATCATAGAGATCGGTGGTATATATATTATGTACTTCATATAAACTGTCATTTTTGCCCCTTTTTTACGGCTAGAAGCTTCAAAATTCATCAAATTTCATCAAATAGTTACGTTTACGTCATATATTTTTGAAATACGTGATTCGTAGTCATAGTTTTTACATGCAGACCACAAAAAACGTGAAGCTTTGCATCCTCACACAGATTACCTACCTATTTTTATACCTTTCATGAAAATGAAATGGTATATTAATTTCGTCACGAAACCGAAAATTGTAAGTCCTTAAAGGAAAATAGATAGACCCACCATTAAGTATACCGAAATAATCAGGTTGAAAAGCTGAGTTGATTTAGCCATGTCCGTCTGTCCGTCTGTTCGTCTGTCCGTCTGTCTGTTTGTATGCAAACTAGTCCCTCAATTTTTGAGATATCTTGATAAAATTTGGTGAGCGGGTGTATTTGGGTGTCCGATTAGACATTTGTCGGAACCGACCGGATCGGACCACTATAGCATATATCCTCCATACAACCGATTTTTCAGAAAAAGAGGATTTTTGTAATATCTTACCCAATTTAACAGATTAAAGCTTCAAACTTCACCATATACTTTCGTATATTGCGCGTATTGTTGCCTGAAAAAATTGATGAGATCGGTCGTATATATAGTATATATCCTATACAACCGATTGTTCAGATAAGGAACTTTTCGTAATTACTGCCCTATTTTAAGAGCTAGAGGCTTCAAATTTCAACGAATGCTTACGTATATAGCATATATTGTTTTCTGAAAAAATTATAAAGATCGGTGGTATATATAGTTTATATATGGTGGTATATATAGTATATATATATATAGTATATATATATATATATATATATATTTTTGCAAATTTTAGCCCCATTTTAACAGCTAGAAGCTTCAAATTTCACAGAATACTTACGTATATAGCATATATTGTTGTCTGAAAAAATCATAGAGATCGGTTGTATATATAGTATATATCTCATACAACCGATTGTTCAGATAAGAAACTTTTCGCAATTTCTACCCCATTTTAACAGCTATAAGCTTCAAATTTCACCAATTGCTTACGTATATACCATATATTGTTGTCTGAAAAAATCATAGAGATCGGTTGTATATATAGTATATATCTCATACAACCGATTGTTCAGATAAGAAACTTTTCGCAATTTCTACCCCATTTTAACAGCTATAAGCTTCAAATTTCACCGATTGCTTACGTATATAGCATATATTGTTGTCTGAAAAAATCATAGAGATCGGTTGTATATATAGTATATATCTCATACAAGTGATTGTTCAGATAAGAAACTTTTCGCAATTTCTACCCCATTTTAACAGATAGAAGCTTCAAATTTCACCAAATGCTTACGTATATAGCATATATTGTTGTCTGAAAAAATCATAGAGATCGGTGGTATATATATTATGTACTTCGTATAAACTGTCATTTTTGCCCCTTTTTTACGGCTAGAAGCTTCAAAATTCATCAAATTTCATCAAATAGTTACGTTTACGTCATATATTTTTGAAATACGTGATTCGTAGTCATAGTTTTTACATGCATACCACAAAAAACGTGAAGCTTTGCATCCTCACACAGATTACCTACCTATTTTTATACCTTTCATGAAAATGAAATGGTATATTAATTTCGTCACGAAACCGAAAATTGTAAGTCCTTAAAGGAAAATAGATAGACCCACCATTAAGTATACCGAAATAATCAGGTTGAAGAGCTGAGTTGATTTAGCCATGTCCGTCTGTCCGTCTGTCCGTCTGTCCGTCTGTCCGTTTGTATGCATACTAGTCCCTCAATTTTTGAGATATCTTGATAAAATTTGGTGAGCGGGTGTATTTGGGTGTCCGATTAGACATTTGTCGGAACCGACCGGATCGGACCACTATAGCATATATCCTCCATACAACCGATTTTTCAGAAAAAGAGGATTTTTGTAATATCTTACCCAGTTTAACAGATTGAAGCTTCAAACTTCACCATATACTTTCGTATATTGCGCGTATTGTTGCCTGAAAAAATTGATGAGATCGGTCGTATATATAGTATATATCCTATACAACCGATTGTTCAGATAAGGAACTTTTCGTAATTACTGCCCTATTTTAAGAGCTAGAGGCTTCAAATTTCAACGAATGCTTACGTATATAGCATATATTGTTTTCTGAAAAAATTATAAAGATCGGTGGTATATATAGTTTATATATGGTGGTATATATAGTATATATATATATAGTATATATATATATATATATATTTTTTTTTGCAAATTTTAGCCCCATTTTAGGGAAAAAAGACAGGTGGAGGTCCCCGACGTCACCACGAACGTGCTAGAAGAGGACCAACCGCTAAATGGTGCTGTGACTCGCACAGAGGAACACACGGCACAACATTCACGAGGGGCTGAAGGGGGCCTCGAATACTCTAAACCAAAAGGGAAAGAGGAGGACGACGACGTCAAGACGAAGGTGCTGGAGGGGGACAAACAGCCCAATGGTGCTGCGAGTCCTACAGATAAACCTCCAACACAGTAAAGTGGCGTCGAGCGAACTCCTCCTAACCCTTGAGGAGGGTTCGTTTGACGTGGCGCTGATCCAGGAGCCGTGACTCTCATCGGGAGGAAAGGTTTCTGGACTTAGCGCGCGCGGGCTTGGCGTTTACTACGCACAAACGGAAGGACGGGTGCGAGCTGTAGTAATGGTAAGGAAACAGCTGCATTCATATATGCTGCCTAATTACACCACCGAGGATCTCGTAGCGGTGGCCGTTGAACAAAAGAATAAGCAGGCATTTATCCTGGCGTCCTGCTACATGGCCCATGCTGCGGAGGTTCCACCGATGGAGTGCAAAAGGCTAGTACAGGAGGAAGGGCGCAAAGGGCGGTTGGTCATAGGCGCAGATGCAAATGCGCACCACAATGCGTGGGGAGGAGCAGATACGAACGAGAGAGGCGGATCTCTATTTTGTTACATCCTGCAAACCAATTTGCAGATAGCCAACAGGGGAAATGTTCCTACATACATTGGTCCAACATCCAGCAATATTCTGGATATTACATTGAGCTCCGAGCGTGATATATCAAGGTATGATTGGATGGTTCTCGATAGACCATCCTTCTCCGACCATGCGTATATAAGCTTCAGCATCCCACTAAAGAGGGTAGAGAAGGGAGGAACCTTTAGAAACCCTAGGGCAACGAATTGGACTAAATTCCAGAAACATGTAGAAACGAAACTGGGACAACCCAAAGAGGTTGCTAATGTAGAGGAACTGGAGGAGTCGAATGAATTCCTAACAAGGACGCTTATGACTGCGTATAACAAAGCTTGCCCTCTAAGAAGATTCAGAGGAAAAGCAAAGCCGCCATGGTGGAGCAATGAGCTGAGTCTTCTAAGAAGACAGGTAAAAGAAATGTTTAACCTCGCAAAGACCGCGGAAAGCGAAGCGTGTCGGGACGAGTACAGGGATCTACTGAGGATCTACAAGCGTGAAATTACCAGGGCGAAGAGAAACTCATGGAAAAGTTTCTGTACGGACATAGAGTGCTCCAGTGAAACAGCACGGTTGAAAAAAGTCCTAGCAAAGGGAAACATAGTCCAGGGACTAATAAAGAAAGAGAACGGGGAATGGTCACGTGATAGTGAGGAATCCCTTGAGGTGCTTCTCGATACACATTTCCCATCGGGAGACGGTTTAGAAGAACCAGCAGACATCACTCACACTTCGATCACGGAGCTAGTGGTGCCGGGCTTGGTGACCGATACCAAGATCGAGTGGGCAGTGAAGACGTTTTCTAAGTTTAAATCGCCGGGCCCAGATGGTATATTCCCGGCCATGCTACAAGTCTCAAGTAGGGCGGTCGTGGAATGGCTTAAAATAATATTCGATGGGTGCATAAGACTGAATCATGTACCGCACTCTTGGAGAACTGCTCGTGTAGCTTTTCTACCAAAGGCGGGGAAGATCGGTCACGTGTATCCCAAAGACTATAGACCCATTAGCTTAACATCATTTCTGCTCAAAACCTTTGAGAGGCTGATAGATGTGTACATAAAGTCCAACGTGGATGAAAAGCTGCTCTCCACAACACAGCATGCGTACACCAAAGGCAAGTCGGTAGACACCGCATTGCATAGGGTGGTAATAAGCATAGAGAAATCCCTGGAATATAAAGAGTATGCTCTAGGAGTCTTCTTGGACATTGCCGGGGCTTTCAATAATGTTGCAAAATGGGCGATTATGGATGGTCTTAATTACATTAAAGTACATCCTGCCTTAATCAGATGGATCGGCTGCATGTTAAATTGCAGAAAGATTACATCACAATGGGGATTGTACGAGGCCACGAAATCAGTGGACAGGGGCACGCCGCAGGGAGGGGTGCTATCACCTCTGCTGTGGACACTGGTCATCAACCAACTGCTCAGGCAATTCGATGAGGGACCCGTAAAACTTACGGCTTACGCAGATGACGTTGCAATTGTCATAAGTGGAAAATGCCTTCCAACAATTAGTTCTTTGATGGATCTGGCGCTTCGGGATATTCATACCTGGGCATCTAATGTCGGGCTGAAAGTCAATGCGGAGAAGACGGATATGGTCTTGTTTACAAAGAGGTACAAGGTCCCAAATTGGACCAGGCCTAAGTTAGGAGCGGTGACCTTACAGGAGAAACCTTGCACAAAATATCTAGGAATCATCCTAGACAGTAAGCTGTCATGGAAGCTCAACTTGGAGGAGAGGGTCAAGAAGGCCTCAACGGCACTCTATGCATGTAAAAGAATGCTGGGGTGTACGTGGGGCCTATCGCCCTCTCTTTCTCATTGGGTTTTTACAGCGATTGTAAGCCCTATTCTATACTATGGAGTTCTTGTTTGGTGGAAAGCCACACAAAAAACAACATACCTCAAAAAATTAGAGGGGGTATGCAGACTATCGATGCTTTGCATTACGGGAGCCCTGAAAACAACCCCGACGGCTGCACTGTATGCCATTCTGCACATTCCACCTGTAGACCTGGTAGCAAAGAACAAAGCGTTAACGACCGCAACCAGGCTCGATGCTTCGGGGCAGCTTGAGCGCCGACCATATGGCCATAGTAGTATAGCGTCCTCAGTCACAAGACGAACAGAGTACATGATTCCCTACCTGCACTTTGAGGGAGATCTTAAGGCCACAATAGAGGTGGACGGTTGGCGCAAGGGTGCGCAAATGGCGGACGAGGCGATACATGTGTACACAGATGGTTCCAAAATAGTGGAAGGAGTAGGGTCTGCGGTATACTGCGCTGATCCGGAATTAAGCAGATCCTACAGGCTGCCGGATTACTGTAGCGTTTTCCAAGCGGAAATATTAGCCGTAACCAAAGCAGTAGAAACCCTGGAAGAGAATAGCTTAAGCTGCAACCGTGTTAACTTTTATATTGACAGTCAAGCAGCAATTAAGGCAATAATCTCGCATAGCACAGCATCTAAATGCGTGTTAGAGTGTAAGCAGTCTCTGGAGAGAATCAGGACAGGGAGAAGCATACATCTATATTGGGTCCCAGGGCATATGGGAATAGATGGGAATGAAAAAGCGGACGAATTAGCTAAAAAGGGCGCATCCCTTGAAGCTTGCTCCGTAGACGTCCCAATTAGATTGGGCGATATTAAGCGAATGCGAGAGGTGCACATGATCGACCAAGCAGAAAAGGCGTGGGTTCAAGCGCGGGGCTGTAAAGCGTCGAAGATTATGTGTAGGTCTTACAACCTTAGACTAACACAGTTGCTTCTATCATTAAAAAGAGAGGACTGTAGACTCATGACGGGTATTCTGACTGGACACTGCCTTCTGGCGTCACATGCCTTTAAATTAGGCTTGGTCAGTGATAGCAGGTGTAGGAAGTGCGGGTTGGAGGAGGAAACGATCGAGCACGTTCTGTGCTCGTGCCCTGCACTTGCCAGGCTAAGACTCCAGATATTAGGAGTGATACAGCTGTCAGATCTAGAAGCAGCAAGTGGCTTAAGTCCTAGGAAGCTTCTAGTATTTATTTTTTTTTTACATTTTAACAGCTATAAGCTTCAAATTTCACCGATTGCTTACGTATATAGTATGTATTGTTGTATCAAAAAATCATAGAGATCGGTGATATATATAATATATATATGATGGTATATATAGTATATATATATAGTATATATATATAGTATATATATTTTTTTTGCGATTTCGGCCTCATTTTAACAGCTATAAGCTTCAAATTTCACCAAATGCTTACGTGTGTAGCATATATTGATGTCTGAAAAAATCATTGAGATCGGTGGTATACATAGTATATGTCTCATACAACCGATTGTTCAGATAAGAAACTTTGCGCAATTTCTGCCCCGTTTTAACAGCTAGAAGCTTCAAATTTCACAAAATGCTTACGTATATAGCATATATTGTTGTCTGAAAAAATCATAGAGATCGGTGGTATATATATTATATACTTCATATAAACTGTCATTTTTGCCCCTTTTTTACAGCTAGAAGCTTCAAAATTCATCAAATTTCATCAAATAGTTACGTTTACGCCATATATTTTTGAAAGACGTGATTCGTAGTCATAGTTTTTACATGCAGACCACAAAAAACGTGAAGCTTTGCATCCTCACACAGATTACCTACCTATTTTTATACCTTTCATGAAAATGAAATGGTATATTAATTTCGTCACGAAACCGAAAATTGTAAGTCCTTAAAGGAAAATAGATATACCCACCATTAAGTATACCGAAATAATCAGGTTGAAGAGCTGAGTTGATTTAGCCATGTCCGTCTGTCCGTCTGTCCGTCTGTCTGTCTGTCTGTTTGTATGCAAACTAGTCCCTCAATTTTTGAGATATCTTGATAAAATTTGGTGAGCGGGTGTATTTGGGTGTCCGATTAGACATTTGTCGGAACCGACCGGATCGGACCACTATAGCATATATCCTCCATACAACCGATTTTTCAGAAAAATATAATTTTTGTAATATCTTACCCAATTTAACAGATTGAAGCTTCAAACTTCACCATATACTTTCGTATATTGCACATATTGTTGCCTGAAAAAATTGATGAGATCGGTCGTATATATAGTATATATCCCCCACAACCGATTGTTCAGATAAGGAACTTTTCGTATCTACTGCCCCATTTTAAGAGCTAGAGGCTTAAAATTTCAACGAATGCTTAGGTATATAGCATATATTTTTGTCTGAAAAAATCATAAAGATCGGTGGTATATATAGTATATATATGGTGGTATATATAGTATATATATATAGTATATATATATATATATATATTTTCGCAAATTTTAGCCCCATTTTAACATCTAGAAGCTTCAAATTTCACCGAATACTTACGTATATAGCATATATTGTTGTCTGAAAAAATCATAGAGATCGGTTGTATATATAGTATATATCTCATACAACCGATTGTTCAGATAAGAAACTTTTCGCAATTTCTACCCCATTTTAACAGCTATAAGCTTCAAATTTCACCAATTGCTTACGTATATACCATATATTGTTGTCTGAAAAAATCATAGAGATCGGTTGTATATATAGTATATATCTCATACAACCGATTGTTCAGATAAGAAACTTTTCGCAATTTCTACCCCATTTTAACAGATAGAAGCTTCAAATTTCACCAAATGCTTACGTATATAGCATATATTGTTGTCTGAAAAAATCATAGAGATCGGTGGTATATATATTATGTACTTCGTATAAACTGTCATTTTTGCCCCTTTTTTACGGCTAGAAGCTTCAAAATTCATCAAATTTCATCAAATAGTTACGTTTACGTCATATATTTTTGAAATACGTGATTCGTAGTCATAGTTTTTACATGCATACCACAAAAAACGTGAAGCTTTGCATCCTCACACAGATTACCTGCCTATTTTTATACCTTTCATGAAAATGAAATGGTATATTAATTTCGTCACGAAACCGAAAATTGTAAGTCCTTAAAGGAAAATAGATAGACCCACCATTAAGTATACCGAAATAATCAGGTTGAAGAGCTGAGTTGATTTAGCCATGTCCGTCTGTCCGTCTGTCCGTCTGTCCGTTTGTATGCAAACTAGTCCCTCAATTTTTGAGATATCTTGATAAAATTTGGTGAGCGGGTGTATTTGGGTGTCCGATTAGACATTTGTCGGAACCGACCGGATCGGACCACTATAGCATATATCCTCCATACAACCGATTTTTCAGAAAAAGAGGATTTTTGTAATATCTTACCCAATTTAACAGATTGAAGCTTCAAACTTCACCATATACTTTCGTATATTGCGCGTATTGTTGCCTGAAAAAATTGATGAGATCGGTCGTATATATAGTATATATCCTATACAACCGATTGTTCAGATAAGGAACTTTTCGTAATTACTGCCCTATTTTAAGAGCTAGAGGCTTCAAATTTCAACGAATGCTTACGTATATAGCATATATTGTTTTCTGAAAAAATTATAAAGATCGGTGGTATATATAGTTTATATATGGTGGTATATATAGTATATATATATATAGTATATATATATATATATATTTTTTTTTTTGCAAATTTTAGCCCCATTTTAGGGAAAAAAGACAGGTGGAGGTCCCCGACGTCACCACGAACGTGCTAGAAGAGGACCAACCGCTAAATGGTGCTGTGACTCGCACAGAGGAACACACGGCACAACATTCACGAGGGGCTGAAGGGGGCCTCGAATACTCTAAACCAAAAGGGAAAGAGGAGGACGACGACGTCAAGACGAAGGTGCTGGAGGGGGACAAACAGCCCAATGGTGCTGCGAGTCCTACAGATAAACCTCCAACACAGTAAAGTGGCGTCGAGCGAACTCCTCCTAACCCTTGAGGAGGGTTCGTTTGACGTGGCGCTGATCCAGGAGCCGTGACTCTCATCGGGAGGAAAGGTTTCTGGACTTAGCGCGCGCGGGCTTGGCGTTTACTACGCACAAACGGAAGGACGGGTGCGAGCTGTAGTAATGGTAAGGAAACAGCTGCATTCATATATGCTGCCTAATTACACCACCGAGGATCTCGTAGCGGTGGCCGTTGAACAAAAGAATAAGCAGGCATTTATCCTGGCGTCCTGCTACATGGCCCATGCTGCGGAGGTTCCACCGATGGAGTGCAAAAGGCTAGTACAGGAGGAAGGGCGCAAAGGGCGGTTGGTCATAGGCGCAGATGCAAATGCGCACCACAATGCGTGGGGAGGAGCAGATACGAACGAGAGAGGCGAATCTCTATTTTGTTACATCCTGCAAACCAATTTGCAGATAGCCAACAGGGGAAATGTTCCTACATACATTGGTCCAACATCCAGCAATATTCTGGATATCAATGTAAGCGAGCGTGATATATCAAGGTATGATTGGATGGTTCTCGATAGACCATCCTTCTCCGACCATGCGTATATAAGCTTCAGCATCCCACTAAAGAGGGTAGAGAAGGGAGGAACCTTTAGAAACCCTAGGGCAACGAATTGGACTAAATTCCAGAAACATGTAGAAACGAAACTGGGACAACCCAAAGAGGTTGCTAATGTAGAGGAACTGGAGGAGTCGAATGAATTCCTAACAAGGACGCTTATGACTGCGTATAACAAAGCTTGCCCTCTAAGAAGATTCAGAGGAAAAGCAAAGCCGCCATGGTGGAGCAATGAGTTGAGTCTTCTAAGAAGACAGGTAAAAGAAATGTTTAACCTCGCAAAGACCGCAGAAAGCGAAGCGTGTCGGGACGAGTACAGGGATCTACTGAGGATCTACAAGCGTGAAATTACCAGGGCGAAGAGAAACTCATGGAAAAGTTTCTGTACGGACATAGAGTGCTCCAGTGAAACAGCACGGTTGAAAAAAGTCCTAGCAAAGGGAAACATAGTCCAGGGACTAATAAAGAAAGAGAACGGGGAATGGTCACGTGATAGTGAGGAATCCCTTGAGGTGCTTCTCGATACACATTTCCCATCGGGAGACGGTTTAGAAGAACCAGCAGACATCACTCACACTTCGATCACGGAGCTAGTGGTGCCGGGCTTGGTGACCGATACCAAGATCGAGTGGGCAGTGAAGACGTTTTCTAAGTTTAAATCGCCGGGCCCAGATGGTATATTCCCGGCCATGCTACAAGTCTCAAGTAGGGCGGTCGTGGAATGGCTTAAAATAATATTCGATGGGTGCATAAGACTGAATCATGTACCGCACTCTTGGAGAACTGCTCGTGTAGCTTTTCTACCAAAGGCGGGGAAGATCGGTCACGTGTATCCCAAAGACTATAGACCCATTAGCTTAACATCATTTCTGCTCAAAACCTTTGAGAGGCTGATAGATGTGTACATAAAGTCCAAAGTGGATGAAAAGCTGCTCTCCACAACACAGCATGCGTACACCAAAGGCAAGTCGGTAGACACCGCATTGCATAGGGTGGTAATAAGCATAGAGAAATCCCTGGAATATAAAGAGTATGCTCTAGGAGTCTTCTTGGACATTGCCGGGGCTTTCAATAATGTTGCAAAATGGGCGATTATGGATGGTCTTAATTACATTAAAGTACATCCTGCCTTAATCAGATGGATCGGCTGCATGTTAAATTGCAGAAAGATTACATCACAATGGGGATTGTACGAGGCCACGAAATCAGTGGACAGGGGCACGCCGCAGGGAGGGGTGCTATCACCTCTGCTGTGGACACTGGTCATCAACCAACTGCTCAGGAAATTCGATGAGGGACCCGTAAAACTTACGGCTTACGCAGATGACGTTGCAATTGTCATAAGTGGAAAATGCCTTCCAACAATTAGTTCTTTGATGGATCGGGCGCTTCGGGATATTCATACCTGGGCATCTAATGTCGGGCTGAAAGTCAATGCGGAGAAGACGGATATGGTCTTGTTTACAAAGAGGTACAAGGTCCCAAATTGGACCAGGCCTAAGTTAGGAGCGGTGACCTTACAGGAGAAACCTTGCACAAAATATCTAGGAATCATCCTAGACAGTAAGCTGTCATGGAAGCTCAACTTGGAGGAGAGGGTCAAGAAGGCCTCAACGGCACTCTATGCATGTAAAAGAATGCTGGGGTGTACGTGGGGCCTATCGCCCTCTCTTTCTCATTGGGTTTTTACAGCGATTGTAAGCCCTATTCTATACTATGGAGTTCTTGTTTGGTGGAAAGCCACACAAAAAACAACATACCTCAAAAAATTAGAGGGGGTATGCAGACTATCGATGCTTTGCATTACGGGAGCCCTGAAAACAACCCCGACGGCTGCACTGTATGCCATTCTGCACATTCCACCTGTAGACCTGGTAGCAAAGAACAAAGCGTTAACGACCGCAACCAGGCTCGATGCTTCGGGGCAGCTTGAGCGCCGACCATATGGCCATAGTAGTATAGCGTCCTCAGTCACAAGACGAACAAAGTACATGATTCCCTACCTGCACTTTGAGGGAGATCTTAAGGCCACAATAGAGGTGGACGGTTGGCGCAAGGGTGCGCAAATGGCGTACGAGGCGATACATGTGTACACAGATGGTTCCAAAATAGTGGAAGGAGTAGGGTCTGCGGTATACTGCGCTGATCCGGAATTAAGCAGATCCTACAGGCTGCCGGATTACTGTAGCGTTTTCCAAGCGGAAATATTAGCCGTAACCAAAGCAGTAGAAACCCTGGAAGAGAATAGCTTAAGCTGCAACCGTGTTAACTTTTATATTGACAGTCAAGCAGCAATTAAGGCAATAATCTCGCATAGCACAGCATCTAAATGCGTGTTAGAGTGTAAGCAGTCTCTGGAGAGAATCGGGACAGGGAGAAGCATACATCTATATTGGGTCCCAGGGCATATGGGAATAGATGGGAATGAAAAAGCGGACGAATTAGCAAAAAAGGGCGCATCCCTTGAAGCTTGCTCCGTAGACGTCCCAATTAGATTGGGCGATATTAAGCGAATGCGAGAGGTGCACATGATCGACCAAGCAGAAAAGGCGTGGGTTCAAGCGCGGGGCTGTAAAGTGTCGAAGATTATGTGTAGGTCTTACAACCTTAGACTAACACAGTTGCTTCTATCATTAAAAAGAGAGGACTGTAGACTCATGACGGGTATTCTGACTGGACACTGCCTTCTGGCGTCACATGCCTTTAAATTAGGCTTGGTCAGTGATAGCAGGTGTAGGAAGTGCGGGTTGGAGGAGGAAACGATCGAGCACGTTCTGTGCTCGTGCCCTGCACTTGCCAGGCTAAGACTCCAGATATTAGGAGTGATACAGCTGTCAGATCTAGAAGCAGCAAGTGGCTTAAGTCCTAGGAAGCTTCTAGTATTTATTTTTTTTTTACATTTTAACAGCTATAAGCTTCAAATTTCACCGATTGCTTACGTATATAGTATGTATTGTTGTATCAAAAAATCATAGAGATCGGTGATATATATAATATATATATGATGGTATATATAGTATATATATATAGTATATATATATAGTATATATATTTTTTTGCGATTTCGGCCTCATTTTAACAGCTATAAGCTTCAAATTTCACCAAATGCTTACGTGTGTAGCATATATTGATGTCTGAAAAAATCATTGAGATCGGTGGTATACATAGTATATGTCTCATACAACCGATTGTTCAGATAAGAAACTTTGCGCAATTTCTGCCCCGTTTTAACAGCTAGAAGCTTCAAATTTCACAAAATGCTTACGTATATAGCATATATTGTTGTCTGAAAAAATCATAGAGATCGGTGGTATATATATTATATACTTCATATAAACTGTCATTTTTGCCCCTTTTTTACAGCTAGAAGCTTCAAAATTCATCAAATTTCATCAAATAGTTACGTTTACGTCATATATTTTTGAAAGACGTGATTCGTAGTCATAGTTTTTACATGCAGACCACAAAAAACGTGAAGCTTTGCATCCTCACACAGATTACCTACCTATTTTTATACCTTTCATGAAAATGAAATGGTATATTAATTTCGTCACGAAACCGAAAATTGTAAGTCCTTAAAGGAAAATAGATATACCCACCATTAAGTATACCGAAATAATCAGGTTGAAGAGCTGAGTTGATTTAGCCATGTCCGTCTGTCCGTCTGTCCGTCTGTCTGTTTGTATGCAAACTAGTCCCTCAATTTTTGAGATATCTTGATAAAATTTATAAAACCGATTTTTCAGAAAAAGAGGATTTTTGTAATATCTTACCCAATTTAACAGATTGAAGCTTCAAACTTCACCATATACTTTCGTATATTGCGCGTATTGTTGCCTGAAAAAATTGATGAGATCGGTCGTATATATAGTATATATCCTATACAACCGATTGTTCAGATAAGGAACTTTTCGTAATTACTGCCCTATTTTAAGAGCTAGAGGCTTCAAATTTCAACGAATGCTTACGTATATAGCATATATTGTTTTCTGAAAAAATTATAAAGATCGGTGGTATATATAGTTTATATATGGTGGTATATATAGTATATATATATATATAGTATATATATATATATATATTTTTTTTTTGCAAATTTTAGCCCCATTTTAGGGAAAAAAGACAGGTGGAGGTCCCCGACGTCACCACGAACGTGCTAGAAGAGGACCAACCGCTAAATGGTGCTGTGACTCGCACAGAGGAACACACGGCACAACATTCACGAGGGGCTGAAGGGGGCCTCGAATACTCTAAACCAAAAGGGAAAGAGGAGGACGACGACGTCAAGACGAAGGTGCTGGAGGGGGACAAACAGCCCAATGGTGCTGCGAGTCCTACAGATAAACCTCCAACACAGTAAGGTGGCGTCGAGCGAACTCCTCCTAACCCTTGAGGAGGGTTCGTTTGACGTGGCGCTGATCCAGGAGCCGTGACTCTCATCGGGAGGAAAGGTTTCTGGACTTAGCGCGCGCGGGCTTGGCGTTTACTACGCACAAACGGAAGGACGGGTGCGAGCTGTAGTAATGGTAAGGAAACAGCTGCATTCATATATGCTGCCTAATTACACCACCGAGGATCTCGTAGCGGTGGCCGTTGAGCAAAAGAATAAGCAGGCATTTATCCTGGCGTCCTGCTACATGGCCCATGCTGCGGAGGTTCCACCGATGGAGTGCAAAAGGCTAGTACAGGAGGAAGGGCGCAAAGGGCGGTTGGTCATAGGCGCAGATGCAAATGCGCACCACAATGCGTGGGGAGGAGCAGATACGAACGAGAGAGGCGAATCTCTATTTTGTTACATCCTGCAAACCAATTTGCAGATAGCCAACAGGGGAAATGTTCCTACATACATTGGTCCAACATCCAGCAATATTCTGGATATTACATTGAGCTCCGAGCGTGATATATCAAGGTATGATTGGATGGTTCTCGATAGACCATCCTTCTCCGACCATGCGTATATAAGCTTCAGCATCCCACTAAAGAGGGTAGAGAAGGGAGGAACCTTTAGAAACCCTAGGGCAACGAATTGGACTAAATTCCAGAAACATGTAGAAACGAAACTGGGACAACCCAAAGAGGTTGCTAATGTAGAGGAACTGGAGGAGTCGAATGAATTCCTAACAAGGACGCTTATGACTGCGTATAACAAAGCTTGCCCTCTAAGAAGATTCAGAGGAAAAGCAAAGCCGCCATGGTGGAGCAATGAGCTGAGTCTTCTAAGAAGACAGGTAAAAGAAATGTTTAACCTCGCAAAGACCGCGGAAAGCGAAGCGTGTCGGGACGAGTACAGGGATCTACTGAGGATCTACAAGCGTGAAATTACCAGGGCGAAGAGAAACTCATGGAAAAGTTTCTGTACGGACATAGAGTGCTCCAGTGAAACAGCACGGTTGAAAAAAGTCCTAGCAAAGGGAAACATAGTCCAGGGACTAATAAAGAAAGAGAACGGGGAATGGTCACGTGATAGTGAGGAATCCCTTGAGGTGCTTCTCGATACACATTTCCCATCGGGAGACGGTTTAGAAGAACCAGCAGACATCACTCACACTTCGATCACGGAGCTAGTGGTGCCGGGCTTGGTGACCGATACCAAGATCGAGTGGGCAGGGAAGACGTTTTCTAAGTTTAAATCGCCGGGCCCAGATGGTATATTCCCGGCCATGCTACAAGTCTCAAGTAGGGCGGTCGTGGAATGGCTTAAAATAATATTCGATGGGTGCATAAGACTGAATCATGTACCGCACTCTTGGAGAACTGCTCGTGTAGCTTTTCTACCAAAGGCGGGGAAGATCGGTCACGTGTATCCCAAAGACTATAGACCCATTAGCTTAACATCATTTCTGCTCAAAACCTTTGAGAGGCTGATAGATGTGTACATAAAGTCCAACGTGGATGAAAAGCTGCTCTCCACAACACAGCATGCGTACACCAAAGGCAAGTCGGTAGACACCGCATTGCATAGGGTGGTAATAAGCATAGAGAAATCCCTGGAATATAAAGAGTATGCTCTAGGAGTCTTCTTGGACATTGCCGGGGCTTTCAATAATGTTGCAAAATGGGCGATTATGGATGATCTTAATTACATTAAAGTACATCCTGCCTTAATCAGATGGATCGGCTGCATGTTAAATTGCAGAAAGATTACATCACAATGGGGATTGTACGAGGCCACGAAATCAGTGGACAGGGGCACGCCGCAGGGAGGGGTGCTATCACCTCTGCTGTGGACACTGGTCATCAACCAACTGCTCAGGCAATTCGATGAGGGACCCGTAAAACTTACGGCTTACGCAGATGACGTTGCAATTGTCATAAGTGGAAAATGCCTTCCAACAATTAGTTCTTTGATGGATCGGGCGCTTCGGGATATTCATACCTGGGCATCTAATGTCGGGCTGAGAGTCAATGCGGAGAAGACGGATATGGTCTTGTTTACAAAGAGGTACAAGGTCCCAAATTTTACCAGGCCTAAGTTAGGAGCGGTGACCTTACAGGAGAAACCTTGCACAAAATATCTAGGAATCATCCTAGACAGTAAGCTGTCATGGAAGCTCAACTTGGAGGAGAGGGTCAAGAAGACCTCAACGGCACTCTATGCATGTAAAAGAATGCTGGGGTGTACGTAGGGCCTATCGCCCTCTCTTTCTCATTGGGTTTTTACAGCGATTGTAAGCCCTATTCTATACTATGGAGTTCTTGTTTGGTGGAAAGCCACACAAAAAACAACATACCTCAAAAAATTAGAGGGGGTATGCAGACTATCGATGCTTTGCATTACGGGAGCCCTGAAAAAAACCCCGACGGCTGCACTGTATGCCATTCTGCACATTCCACCTGTAGACCTGGTAGCAAAGAACAAAGCGTTAACGACCGCAACCAGGCTCGATGCTTCGGGGCAGCTTGAGCGCCGACCATATGGCCATAGTAGTATAGCGTCCTCAGTCACAAGACGAACAGAGTACATGATTCCCTACCTGCACTTTGAGGGAGATCTTAAGGCCACAATAGAGGTGGACGGTTGGCGCAAGGGTGCGCAAATGGCGGACGAGGCGATACATGTGTACACCGATGGTTCCAAAATAGTGGAAGGAGTAGGGTCTGCGGTATACTGCGCTGATCCGGAATTAAGCAGATCCTACAGGCTGCCGGATTACTGTAGCGTTTTCCAAGCGGAAATATTAGCCGTAACCAAAGCAGTAGAAACCCTGGAAGAGAATAGCTTAAGCTGCAACCGTGTTAACTTTTATATTGACAGTCAAGCAGCAATTAAGGCAATAATCTCGCATAGCACAGCATCTAAATGCGTGTTAGAGTGTAAGCAGTCTCTGGAGAGAATCGGGACAGGGAGAAGCATACATCTATATTGGGTCCCAGGGCATATGGGAATAGATGGGAATGAAAAAGCGGACGAATTAGCTAAAAAGGGCGCATCCCTTGAAGCTTGCTCCGTAGACGTCCCAATTAGATTGGGCGATATTAAGCGAATGCGAGAGGTGCACATGATCGACCAAGCAGAAAAGGCGTGGGTTCAAGCGCGGGGCTGTAAAGTGTCGAAGATTATGTGTAGGTCTTACAACCTTAGACTAACACAGTTGCTTCTATCATTAAAAAGAGAGGACTGTAGACTCATGACGGGTATTCTGACTGGACACTGCCTTCTGGCGTCACATGCCTTTAAATTAGGCTTGGTCAGTGATAGCAGGTGTAGGAAGTGCGGGTTGGAGGAGGAAACGATCGAGCACGTTCTGTGCTCGTGCCCTGCACTTGACAGGCTAAGACTCCAGATATTAGGAGTGATACAGCTGTCAGATCTAGAAGCAGCAAGTGGCTTAAGTCCTAGGAAGCTTCTAGTATTTATCTTTTTTTTTACATTTTAACAGCTATAAGCTTCAAATTTCACCGATTGCTTACGTATATAGTATGTATTGTTGTATCAAAAAATCATAGAGATCGGTGATATATATAACATATATATGATGGTATATATAGTATATATATATAGTATATATATTTTTTTTGCGATTTCGGCCTCATTTTAACAGCTATAAGCTTCAAATTTCACCAAATGCTTACGTGTGTAGCATATATTGATGTCTAAAAAAATCATAGAGATCGGTGGTATATATATTATATACTTCATATAAACTGTCATTTTTGCCCCTTTTTTACAGCTAGAAGCTTCAAAATTCATCAAATTTCATCAAATAGTTACGTTTACGTCATATATTTTTGAAAGACGTGATTCGTAGTCATAGTTTTTACATGCAGACCACAAAAAACGTGAAGCTTTGCATCCTCACACAGATTACCTATTATTTTATATTTATCTTAAAAAATCGTTTAGATATGTTCAAATTTCACCAAATGCTTACGTGTATAGCATATATTGTTGTCTGAAAAAATCATAGAGATCGGTGGTATATATATTATATACTTCATATAAACTGTCATTTTTGCCCCTTTTTTACAGCTAGAAGCTTCAAAATTCATCAAATTTCATCAAATAGTTACGTTTACGTCATATATTTTTGAAAGACGTGATTCGTAGTCATAGTTTTTACATGCAGACCACAAAAAACGTGAAGCTTTGCATCCTCACACAGATTACCTACCTATTTTTTATTTTATATTTATCTTAAAAAATCGTTTAGATATGTTCAAATTTCACCAAATGCTTACGTGTATAGCATATATTGTTGTCTGAGAAAATCACAGATACCGGTGGTATATATAGTATATATCTCATACAACCGATTGTTCAGATAAGAAACTGTGCGCAATTTCTGTCCCTTTTTAACAGCTAGACGCTTCATATTTCACCATATGCTTACGTATATAGCATATATTGTTGTCTGAAAAAATTATAGAGATCGGTGGTATATATATTATATACCCCATATAAACTCTAATTTTTGCCCCCTTTTTACGGCTAGAAGCTTCAAAATTAATCAAATTTCATCAAATAAGTACGTTTACGTCATATATTGTTGAAATACGTGATCCGTAGTCATAGTTTTTACACGCAGACCACAAAAAACCTGAAAATTTGCATCCTCACACAAAGTACCTACCTGTTTTTTATTTTATATTTATCTTAAAAATCGTTAAGGTATGTAGATCTGTTCACTATATATTTCTTATCTTATACATCCGATTATTCGGAGATTACGAGCGGGATAAGATTATTGTTCAGCCTCATTCATGAAAGGTATGAAGTCTTCGGCACAGCCGAAGACAGTCCCGTTTTTATTTGTTTTTAATTCACTTCTTACAACTTTCTTATTTTCAATATTGTTTATGTAACATTAATATTTGCAAACCTAAATTTGTATTTAAGTATTATATTTAATAAGCGGACTGTAATTTCACAAGAACAACGAAATTGTGTGTACCAGCGACGACGATGATATTTGCGCGATATTGATTGCTAATTAAATGACTTCGTTTCTTTTTCAATAATTTCATTGGAGTTCAAGTTATGCTGTGGTATACCATGGTGAGCTTTTTCGAAGATACTGCGTGTTGTTATTGTCTTTGCGGTCACGACAATAGCAACTGTAACATGTAAAGCGATGATGACCGGTATAGGCGGCGAAGACGAAGAAATGGCGTGATTTGGTGACATATTTTGTTGCTGCAGCTACGATGAGTTATGGTGCATGTATGTACAAACGTATGTGCATGTGTTGAACGTACCTATGAAGGCAGAAAGGAACAGTTTTGCGCTGTTGTTACGAAAACAATTTGCCTAATATTCAAGGGCAAACGACAATAACAAAAATGTCGATCGAATGATTCTCCCGTTGGTTTGTTTTTAACCCACTGAGGTCTCTAGTGCCTGAACGTCCTCCCCCCATGGGAAGTGTGCCTTCCCAGAGACATTTGAGCATTTGCGTCGACTATTAGCTTGGCGACTCTAGTTATTGCCCTTCTATGAATTCCCGTCGCTGTTTTTACGAGAACAACACGCACCTTTCCATCTATGCCTGTGATTGTTTCGACAATGCGGCCCATAGGCCACTTTAATGGGGGAGTATTGTGTTCCTGCAATGAAACCAAATCATTTGGCTGCAAATTTGGTAATTGGGGTTTCCACTTTGTTCGTTGTTGTAACTCTCGCAAATATTCTTTGCTCCACCGTTCCCGAAATTGCTGTTGTATCCATTGCGATAATTGATAGCGCTTTAATGCACCTGGGTTTTATGACGAGAGCGATGGATCTGGTATGCTAGTGAGTGAGCGACCAATAAGAAGGTGAGCTGGTGTTACGGGGTGCATATCATCGGGACAGCTGGTCATGGGCGTTAATGGTCGGCTGTTAATAATCGCTCCAGCCTGGCAACAAATTCTGTGCAATTCATCGTGTGTTAGAATATGAGCCCCAATGGCTCTTTGTAAATAATGTTTGGCTTGCTCTACTGCACTCTCCCAGAGGCCACCGAAGTGCGGCGAGCGGGGTGATATAAGCTTCCACTCGATAGCGTTTTCACAGCAAGCCTGTTGTACTTCATCATAATGTTTTTGTGACATGAGTTTTGGAAGGAGTTCTCGAAGCTCTCAATTAGCGCCTACAAAGTTTGTTGCGTTATCTGAATAGATAACCCTACATCTTCCGCGACGAGCGATGAAACGCCTCAACGCTGCGATAAATGCTGCTGATGTGAGATCGGGTACTAGCTCCAGATGGATGGCCTTGGAACTGAAGCAGATGAAAACGGCCAGATATACTTTTATGGGTGATTTTCCTCGTATTTTTTGCGTCATAATTAGAGGACCACAATAATCCACCCCGGTTACTTCGAATGGAGAATATTGAGTTACCCTATCTTTACGCAGGGAGCCCATTATCTGCTCTGCTAAAATGGCACAAAATCTGTAACAAGTGAGGCATTTAAGTGTTACCTGGCGGATGAGGTTACGTGCGTTTATAATCCAAAACCTTTCTCGTACAATGCTGTGTAAAGTCTGATTTCCAGCGTGGAGATATTGCCGATGGAGGTGGGGTATGATTGACGACACGAAGGGATGATTTTTTGGTAGCAAAATAGGATGCTTTTCGTCGAACGGAAGGGTTGCGTTTCTGAGGCGACCTCCGACCCTGATGAGACCTTCATGAAGAAAAGGTGGCAATGGGCCAACGATGACTTTCGCGATACTGTGTTACTAGCTTCAAGTTGCCTTCGCTCGTCGATAAATGTTTGCTGTTGAATAAGGCAACAAACAGTGCGTAGGGCGTTGTTCATTTCTGCAACGTCGATATTGCCGTGTCGATTGCTTTTACTGCGACTTGCATCGATAAAGCGGTGTACATAGCAAAATATTCGAAGTACCTTGTTGTAATTATTGACAAACTTAAGTTTGGTGACGATGTCTTGAGTAGGTGTTGCTACTAACACCGTTTGTTGTTTGCGCTGTTCTGGCAGTTCGGTTGGGCTAACTGATGCTTGTGGCCAATGCTCAATTGCTCAAATGCAAATTTCGATGTAAGTGCTTGAATGATTGACACCCTGTTACTGATGAAAGTCGTCCATCTTGACGGTTCGCAACAAATCCATGCAAGCGCAACCATTGAATTTGTCCAACAGTGTACACTGAGCGGTTCTGGATGGAGTAGATTGCAAACGGAATCTAATAAATCGCAAAATGATTGCCACACTGTGTATAAGCAGGATGGTACACTTTCATCCCAATGTAAACGAAGCTTCCATAATTTTTGCATTAGAACCTTACAAGTGACGACGATTGGGTTGAGCTACCCCAATGGATCAAAGAAGCGAGCGATATGAGACAGCATGGTACTTTTGGTCACCTTTGATGATGACGGGGTTGTGTGTATTTAAACAAAAGACAATCTAATGAGGGTGACCATCGTAGGCCCAACGATTTTATGTAATCGATGTCATCAAGTTGAATTATATCTTCTCGATCAGTAAGTGGTATATCTGATATGGTACGCAGATCGTTGGACGAAAACTTTCTTAACGGAAATCCACCACGAGCTAGGATATCAACTACTTGATCCTTGATTTTTATCAACTCCTGAACGGTGGATGCCACTCTGATATTGTCTACTAGGGGTAGCTGCTCGCAAAATGATTGCCATTCTGTGTATAAGCAGGATGGTACACTTTCATCCCAATGTAAACGAAGTCTTTATCTTTGCCTTTAAATTTATCTTTATCTTTGCTCTTATGTGTATCTTTATCTTTGTCTTTATTTTTATCTTTATCTTTACCTTTACCTTTATCTTTATCTTTATCCTTATCTTTATCTTTATCTTTATCTTTATCTTCACCTTTATCTTTATCTTTATCTTTATCTTTATCTTTATCTTTATCTTTATCTTTATCTTTATCTTTATCTTTATCTTTATATTTATCTTTGTCTTTATCTTTATCTTTATCTTTATCTTTGTATTTATCTTTGTGTTTATCTTTATCTTTCTCTTTATCTTTATCTTTACCTTTATCTCTATCCTTATCTTTATCTTTATCTTTGTCTTTGTCTTTGTCTTTATCTTTATATTTATATTTATCTTTGTCTTTATCTTTATCTTTCTCTTTGTCTTTCTCTTTCTCTTTATCTTTGTCTTTATCTTTGTCTTTATCTTTATCTCTATCTTTATTTTTATCTTTATCTTTATCTTTATATTTATCTTTATCTTTATCTTCATCTTTATCTTTATCTTAATCTTAATCTTTATCTTTATCTTTATCTTTATCTTTATCTTTGTCTTTATCTTTATCTTTATCTTTATCTTTATCTTTATCTTTATCTTTATCCTTATCTTTGTCTTTATCTTTATCTTTACCTTTATCCTTACCTTTATCCTTATCTTTATCCTTGTCTTTATCTTTATCTTTATTTTTATCTTTATCTTTATCTTTACCTTTGTCTTTATCTTTGTCTTTATCTTTATCTTTTTTCCTTATCTTCGTCTTTATATTTATCTCTATCTTTGTCTTTATCTTTAACTTTATCTTTATCCTTATCTTTATCTTTATCGTTATCTTTATCTTTATCTTTATCTTTATCTTTATCTTTATCTTTATCTTTATCTTTATCTTTATCTTTATCTTTGTCTTTATCTTTATATTTATCTTAACTTTGTCTTTATCTTTATCCCCGTCTTTATATTTATCTTTATCTTTGTCTTTATCTTTATATTTATCTTTATCTTTGTCTTCATCTTTATCTTTATATTTATCTTTATCTTTAACTTTATCTTTATCTTTATCTTTATATTTATCTTTATCTTTGTCTTCATCTTTATCTTTATTCTTATCTTTATCTTTATCCTTATCCTTATCTTTATCTTTTTTCCTTATCTTCGTCTATATATTTATCTCTATCTTTGTCTTTGTTTTTAACTTTAACTTTATCTTTATGCTTATCTTTGTCTTTATCTTTATCTTTATCTTTATATTTGTTTTTATCTTTATCTTTATTTTTATCTTTATCTTTATCTTTGTCTTTATCTTTATCTTTTTCTTTATCTTTATCTTTATATTTATCTTTATCTTTGTCTTTATCTTTATCCCCGTCTTTATATTTATCTTTATCTTTGCCTTTATCTTTATCTTTGTCTTTGTCTTTGTCTTTATCTTTATCTTTACCTTTATCCTTATCTTTATCCTTATCTTTATCCTTTTCTTTATTTTTATCTTAATCTTTATCTTTATTTTTATTTTTATCTATATATTTATCTTTATCTATGACTTTATCTTTGTCTTTATCTTTATCTTTTTTCCTTATCTTCGTCTTTATACTTATCTCTATCTTTGTCTTTATCTTTAACTTTATCCTTATCCTTATCTTTATCTTTTTCTTTATCTTTATCTTTATCTTTATCATTATCTTTATCTTTATCTTTATCTTTATCTTTATCTTTATCTTTGTCTTTATCTTTATATTTATCTTAACTTTGTCTTTATCTTTATCCCCGTCTTTATATTTATCTTTATCTTTGTCTTTATCTTTATCTTTATCTTTATATTTATCTTTATCTTTGTCTTCATCTTTATCTTTATCTTTATATTTATCTTTTTTCCTTATCTACGTCTATATATTTATCTCTATCTTTGTCTTTGTTTTTAACTTTAACTTTATCTTTATGCTTATCTTTGTCTTTATCTTTATCTTTATCTTTATATTTGTTTTTATCTTTATCTTTATTTTTATCTTTATCTTTATCTTTGTCTTTATCTTTATCTTTTTCTTTATCTTTATATTTATCTTTATCTTTGTCTTTGTCTTTATCTTTATCCCCGTCTTTATATTTATCTTTATCTTTATCTTTGCCTTTATCTTTATCTTTGTCTTTGTCTTTATCTTTATCTTTACCTTTATCCTTATCTTTATCCTTATCTTTATCCTTTTCTTTATTTTTATCTTTATCTTTATTTTTATTTTTATCTATATCTTTATCTTTATCTATGACTTTATCTTTGTCTTTATCTTTATCTTTTTTCCTTATCTTCGTCTTTATACTTATCTATATCTTTGTCTTTATCTTTAACTTTATACTTATCCTTATCTTTATCTTTATCTTTTTCTTTATCTTTATCTTTGCCTTTATCTTTATCTTTATCTTTATATTTATCTTGACTTTGTCTTTATCTTTATCCCCGTCTTTATATTTATCTTTATCTTTATCTTTATATTTATCTTAACTTTGTCTTTATCTTTATCCCCGTCTTTATATTTATCTTTATCTTTTTCTTTATCTTTATCTTTGCCTTTATCTTTATCTTTAGCTTTATCTTTGTCTTTATCTTTATCTTTACCTTTATCCCTTTCTTTATCTTTGACTTTATCTTTGACTTTATCTTTGTCTTTATCTTTATCTTTTTTCCTTATCTTCGTCTTTATACTTATCTCTATCTTTGTCTTTATCTTTAACTTTATCCTTATCCTTATCTTTATCATTTTCTTTATCTTTATCTTTGCCTTTTTCTTTATTTTTATCTTTGTCTTTGTCTTTATCTTTATATTTATCTTTGTCTTTAGCTTTCTCTTTCTCTTTCTCTTTCTCTTTCTCTTTATCTTTGTCTTTATCTTTATCTTTGTCTTTATCTCTATCTTTATTTTTATATTTATCTTTATCTTTATATTTATCTTTATCTTTATCTTTATTTTTATCTTTATCTTTATCTTTATCTTTATCATTATCTTAATCTTAATCTTTATCTTTATCTTTATCTTTGTCTTTATCTATATCTTTATCTTTTTCTTTATCTTTATCCTTATCTTTGTCTTTATATTTATCTTTATCTTTACCTTTATCCTTACCTTTATCCTTATCTTTATCCTTGTCTTTATCTTTATATTTATTTTTATCTTTATCTTTATCTTTACCTTTGTCTTTATCCTTGTCTTTATCTTTATATTTATTTTTATCTTTATCTTTACCTTTGTCTTTATCCTTGTCTTTATCTTTATCTTTTTTCCTTATCTTCGTCTTTATATTTATCTCTATCTTTATCTTTATCTTTATCTTTATCTTTATCTTTATCTTTATCTTTATCTTTATCTTTATCTTTATCTTTATCTTTATCTTTGTCTTTATCTTTATATTTATCTTAACTTTGTCTTTATCTTTATCCTTGTCTTTATATTTATCTTTATCTTTGTCTTTATCTTTATCTTTATATTTATCTTTATCTTTGTCTTCATCTTTATCTTTATCTTTATATTTATCTTTATCTTTAACTTTATCTTTATCTTTATCTTTATATTTATCTTTTTCTTTGTCTTCATCTTTATCTTTATTCTTATCTTTATCTTTATCCTTATCCTTATCGTTATCTTTATCTTTTTTCCTTATCTTCGTCTATATATTTATCTCTACCTTTGTCTTTGTTTTTAACTTTAACTTTATTTTTATGCTTATCTTTATCTTTATCTTTATATTTGTTTTTATCTTTATTTTTATCTTTATCTTTATCTTTGTCTTTATCTTTATCTTTGTCTTTATCTTTATCTTTATATTTATCTTTATCTTTATCTTCGTATTTGTCTTTATCTTTATCCCCGTCTTTATATTTATCTTTATATTTATCTTTGCCTTTATCTTTATCTTTGTCTTTGTCTTTATCTTTATCTTTACCTTTATCCTTATCTTTATCCTTATCTTTATCCTTTTCTTTATTTTTATCTTTATCTTTATCTTTATTTTTATTTTTATCTATATCTTTATCTTTATCTATGACTTTATCTTTATCTTTTTTCCTTATCTTCGTCTTTATACTTATCTATATCTTTGTCTTTATCTTCAACTTTATCCTTATCCTTATCTTTATCTTTATCTTTGCCTTTATCTTTATCTTTATATTTATCTTGACTTTGTCTTTATCTTTATCCCCGTCTTTATATTTATCTTTATCTTTATCTTTATATTTATCTTAACTTTGTCTTTATCTTTATCCCCGTCTTTATATTTATCTTTATCTTTTTCTTTATCTTTATCTTTGCCTTTATCTTTATCTTTATCTTTAGCTTTATCTTTGTCTTTATCTTTATCTTTACCTTTATCCCTTTCTTTATCTTTATCTTTGACTTTATCTTTGACTTTATCTTTGTCTTTATCTTTATCTTTTTTGCTTATCTTCGTCTTTATACTTATCTCTATCTTTGTCTTTATCTTTAACTTTATCCTTATCCTTATCTTTATCTTTTTCTTTATCTTTATCTTTGCCTTTATCTTTATCTTTATCTTTGTCTTTGTCTTTATCTTTATCTTTACCTTTATCCTTATCCCTATCCTTATCTATATTTTTATCTTTGTCTTTATCTTTATCTTTATTTTTATCTTTATCTTTATCTTTGACTTTATCTTTGTCTTTGTCTTTATCTTTATCTTTTTTCCTTATCATCGTCTTTATACTTATCCCTATCTTTGTCTTTATCTTTAACTTTATCCTTATCCTTATATTTATCTTTATCTTTATCTTTGTCTCTATCTTTATCTTTATCTTTATCTTTATCTTTATATTTATCTTAACTTTGTCTTTATCTTTATCCCCGTCTTTATATTTATCTTTATCTTTATCCTTTTCTTTATCTTTATCTTTGCCTTTATCTTTATCTTTGTCTTTATCTTTACCTTTATCCTTATCTTTATCCTTATCTTTATCTTTACCTTTATTTTTATCTTTATCTTTATCTTTATCTTTATCTATATCTTCATCTTTTTCTTTGACTTTATCTTTGTCTTTATCTTTATCTGTATCTTTTTTCCTTATCTTCATTTTTATACTTATCTCTACCTCTATCTTTGTCTTCATCTTTGTCTTTTTCATTCTTATCTTTATATTTATCCATATCCTTATATTTATCTTTATCTTTTTTCCTTATCTTCGTCTTTATATTTATCTCTATCTTTGTCTTTATCTTTATCTTTAACTTTATCTTTATCTTTATCCTTCTCTTTATCTTTATCTTTATCTTAATCTTTATCTTTATCTTTATCTTTATCTTTATCTTTATCTTTATCTTTATCTTTGTCTTTGTCTTTGTCTTTATCTTTATATTTATCTTTATCTTTATCTTTGTATTTGTCTTTATCTTTATCCCCGTCTTTATATTTATCTTTATATTTATCTTTGCCTTTATCTTTATCTTTGTCTTTGTCTTTATCTTTATCTTTACCTTTATCCTTATCTTTATCCTTATCTTTATCCTTTTCTTTATTTTTATCTTTATCTTTATCTTTATTTTTATTTTTATCTATATCTTTATCTTTATCTATGACTTTATCTTTGACTTTATCTTTATCTTTTTTCCTTATCTTCGTCTTTATACTTATCTATATCTTTGTCTTTATCTTCAACTTTATCCTTATCCTTATCTTTATCTTTTTCTTTATCTTTATCTTTGCCTTTATCTTTATCTTTATATTTATCTTGACTTTGTCTTTATCTTTATCCCCGTCTTTATATTTATCTTTATATTTATCTTAACTTTGTCTTTATCTTTATCCCCGTCTTTATATTTATCTTTATCTTTTTCTTTATCTTTATCTTTGCCTTTATCTTTATCTTTATCTTTAGCTTTATCTTTGTCTTTATCTTTATCTTTACCTTTATCCCTTTCTTTATCTTTATCTTTGACTTTATCTTTGACTTTATCTTTGTCTTTATCTTTATCTTTTTTGCTTATCTTCGTCTTTATACTTATCTCTATCTTTGTCTTTATCTTTAACTTTATCCTTATCCTTATCTTTATCTTTTTCTTTATCTTTATCTTTGCCTTTATCTTTATCTTTGTCTTTGTCTTTATCTTTATCTTTACCTTTATCCTTATCCTTATCCCTATCCTTATCTATATTTTTATCTTTGTCTTTATCTTTATCTTTATTTTTATCTTTATCTTTATCTTTGACTTTATCTTTGTCTTTGTCTTTATCTTTATCTTTTTTCCTTATCATCGTCTTTATACTTATCCCTATCTTTGTCTTTATCTTTAACTTTATCCTTATCCTTATATTTATCTTTATCTTTATCTTTGTCTCTATCTTTATCTTTATCTTTATCTTTATATTTATCTTAACTTTGTCTTTATCTTTATCCCCGTCTTTATATTTATCTTTATCTTTATCCTTTTCTTTATCTTTATCTTTGCCTTTATCTTTATCTTTATCTTTGTCTTTATCTTTACCTTTATCCTTATCTTTATCCTTATGTTTATCTTTACCTTTATTTTTATCTTTACCTTTATCTTTATCTTTATCTTTATCTTTATCTATATCTTTATCTTTATCTTTGACTTTATCTTTGTCTTTATCTTTATCTGTATCTTTTTTCCTTATCTTCATCTTTATACTTATCTCTATCTCTATCTTTGTCTTCATCTTTGTCTTTTTCATTCTTATCTTTATATTTATCCTTATCTTTATATTTATCTTTATCTTTTTTCCTTATCTTCGTCTTTATATTTATCTCTATCTTTGTCTTTATCTTTAACTTTATCTTTATCTTTATCCTTCTCTTTATCTTTATCTTTATCTTAATCTTTATCTTTATCTTTATCTTTATCTTTATCTTTATCTTTATCTTTATCTTTATCTTTATCTTTATCTTTATCTTTATCTTTATCTTTATCTTTATCTTTATCTTTATCTTTATCTTTGTCTTTGTCTTTATCTTTATCTTTACCTTTATCCTTATCTTTATCCTTACATTTAGCTTTATCTTTATTTTTATTTCTATCTTTATCTTTATCTATATCTTTATCTTTATCTTAACTTTGACTTTATCTTTGTCTTTATCTTTATCTTTTTTCCTTATCTTCGTCTTTATACTTATCTCTATCTTTGTCTTTATTTTTATTTTTATCTATATCTTTATCATTATCTTTATCTTTATCTTTATCTTTATCTTTATCTATGACTTTATCTTTGTCTTTATCTTTATCTTTTTTCCTTATCTTCGTCTTTATACTTATCTATATCTTTGTCTTTATCTTTAACTTTATCCTTATCTTTATCTTTTTCTTTATCTTTATCTTTGCCTTTATCGTTATCTTTATCTTTATCTTTATCTTTATCTTTATATTTATCTTGACTTTGTCTTTATCTTTATCCCCGTCTATATTTATCTTTATCTTTATCTTTATCTTTATCTTTATATTTATCTTAACTTTGTCTTTATCTTTATCCCCGTCTTTATATTTATCTTTATCTTTTTCTTTATCTTTACCTTTGCCTTTATCTTTATCTTTATCTTTATCTTTAGCTTTATCTTTGTCTTTATCTTTATCCTTACCTTTATCCCTTTCTTTATCTTTATCTTTGACTTTATCTTTGTCTTTATCTTTATCTTTTTTCCTTATCTTCGTCTTTATACTTATCTCTATCTTTGTCTTTATCTTTAACTTTATCCTTATCCTTATCTTTATCTTTTTCTTTATCTTTATCTTTGCCTTTATCTTTATCTTTATCTTTATCTTTATCTTTATCTTTATCTTTGTCTTTGTCTTTATCTTTATCTTTACCTTTATCCTTATCTTTATCCTTATCTATATTTTTATCTTTGTCTTTATCTTTATCTTTATTTTTATCTTTATCTTTATCTTTGACTTTATCTTTGTCTTTATCTTTATCTTTTTTCCTTATCATCGTCTTTATACTTATCCCTATCTTTGTCTTTATCTTTAACTTTATCCTTATCCTTATATTTATCTTTATCTTTATCTTTGTCTCTATCTTTATCTTTATCTTTATCTTTATATTTATCTTAACTTTGTCTTTATCTTTATCCCCGTCCTTATATTTATCTTTATCTTTATCCTTTTCTTTATCTTTATCTTTGCCTTTATCTTTATCTTTGTCTTTATCTTTACCTTTATCCTTATCTTTATCCTTATCTTTATCTTTACCTTTATTTTTATCTTTATCTTTATCTTTATCTTTATCTTTATCTTTATCTATATCTTTATCTTTATCTTTGACTTTATCTTTATCTGTATCTTTTTTCCTTATCTTCATCTTTATACTTATCTCTATCTCTATCTTTGTCTTCATCTTTGTCTTTTTCATTCTTATCTTTATATTTATCCTTATCCTTATATTTATCTTTATCTTTATTCCTTATCTTCGTCTTTATATTTATCTCTATCTTTGTCTTTACCTTTATCTTTAACTTTATCTTTATCTTTATCCTTCTCTTTATCTTTATCTTTATCTTAATCTTTATCTTTATCTTTATCTTTATCTTTGTCTTTGTCTTTATCTTTATCTTTACCTTTATCCTTATCTTTATCCTTACCTTTATCTTTATCTTTATTTTTATTTTTATTTTTATCTTTATCTTTATCTTTATCTTTATCTTTATCTTTATCTTTATCTTTATCTTTATCTTTATCTTTATCTTTATCTTTATCTATATCTTTATCTTTATCTTTGATTTTATCTTTGTCTTTATCTTTATCTTTTTTCCTTATCTTCGTCTTTATACTTATCTCTATCTTTGTCTTTATTTTTAACTTTATCCTTATCCTTATCTTTATCTTTATCTTTATCTTTTTCTTTATCTTTATCTTTGCCTTTATCTTTATCTTTATCCTTATCTTTATCTTTATCTTTGTCTCTATCTTTATCTTTATCTTTATCTTTATCTTTATCTTTATCTTTATCTTTGTCTTTGTCTTTATCTTTATCTTTATCTTTACCTTTATCCTTATCTTTATCCTTATCTGTATCCTTATCTTTATCTTTATCTTTGTCTTTATCTTTATCTTTATCTTTATTTTTATCTTTATCTTTATCTTTATCTTTGACTTTATCTTTGTCTTTATCTTTATCTTTTTTCCTTATCTTCATCTTTATACTTATCTCTATCTCTATCTTTGTCTTCATCTTTTTCTTTTTCATTCTTATCTTTATCTTTATCCTTATCCTTATCTTTATCTTTATCTTTTTTCCTTATCTTCGCCTTTATATTTATCTCTATCTTTGTCTTTATCTTTATCCTTCTCTTTATCTTTATCTTAATCTTTATCTTTATCTTTATCTTTATCTTTGTCTTTGTCTTTATATTTATCTCTATCTTTGTCTTCATCTTTATCTTTTTCTTTTGTCTTTGTCTTTATATTTATCTTTATCTTTGTCTTTATCTTTATCTTAATCTTTATCTTTATTTTTATCTTTATCTTCGTCTTTATATTTATCTTTATCTTTATTTTTATCTTTATCTTTATCTTTATCTTTATTTTTATCTTTATCTTTATCTTTATCCTTGGCTTTGTCTTTATATTTATCTTTATCTTTATCTTTATTTTTATCTTTATCTTTATCTTCATCTTCATCTTCATCTTTATCTTTATCTTTATCTTTATCTTTTTATTTATCTTTATCTTTTTATTTATCTTTATATTTATCTTTATCTTTGTCTTCATTTTTATCTTTATCTTTATCTTTATCTATATCTTTAACTTTATCTTTATCTTTATTTTTATCTTTATCTTTATCTTCATCTTCATCTTCATCTTTATCTTTAACTTTATCTTTATCTTTATCTTTATCTTTATCTTTATCTTTGTCTTTATCTTTATCTTTTTATTTATCTTTATATTTATCTTTATCTTTGTCTTCATTTTTATCTTTATCTTTATCTGCATATTCATCTTTATCTTTATCTATATCTTTAACTTTATCTTTATCTTTATCTTTATTTTTATCTTTATCTTTATCTTTATCTTTATCTTCATTTTTATCTTTATCTTTATTTTCATCTTCATCTTTATCTTTATCTTTAACTTTATCTTTATCTTTATCTTTATCTTTGTGTTTATCTTTGTATTTATCTTTGTCTTTATCTTTATCTTTCTCTTTATCTCTGTCTTTACCTTTATCTCTATCTTTATCTTTATCCTTATCTTTATCTTTATCTTTATCTTTATCCTTATCTTTATCTTTATCTTTATCTTTACCTTTATCTCTACATTTATCTTTGTCTTTATCTTTATTTTTATCTTTATCTTTGTCTTTATCTTTATCTTTTTATTTATCTTTATCTTTATCTTTATCTTTGTCTTCATTTTATCTTTATCCTTATCTATATCTTTATCCTTATTCTTATCTTTATCTTTGTCTTTATATTTATATTTATCTTTATCTTTATCTTTTTTTCTTATCTTCGTCTTTATATTTATCTCTATCTTTGTCTTTATCTTTATCTTTAACTTTATCTTTATCCTTCTCTTTATCTTTATCTTTATCTTAATCTTTATCTTTATCTTTATCTTTACCTTTATCTTTGTCTTTGTCTTTATATTTATCTCTATCTTTGTCTTCATCTTTATCTTTATCTTTGTCTTTGTCTTTATATTTATCTTTATCTTTGTCTTTATCTTTACCTTTATTTTATCTTTATTTTTATCTTTATCTTTGTCTTTATCTTTATCTTTTTATTCATCTCTATCTTTATCTTTATCCTTGTCTTTGTCTTTATCTTTATTTTTATCTTTATCTTCGTCTTTATCTTTATCTTTTTGTTCATCTTTATCTTTATCTTTGTCTTTATCTTTATCCTGGTCTTTGTCTTTATATTTATCTTTATCTTTATCTTTATTTTTATCTTTATCTTTATCTTTATCTCCATCTTCATCTTTATCTTTATCTTTAACTTTATCTTTATCTTTATCTTTGTCTTTATCTTTATATTTTTATTTATCTTTATCTTTATATTTATCTTTATCTTTGTCTTCATTTTTATCTTTATCTTTATTTTCATCTTTATCTTTAATTTTATCTTTATCTTTATCTTTGTCTTTATCTTTATATTTATCTTTGTCTTTATCTTTATCTTTCCCTTTATCTCTGTCTTTACCTTTATCTCTATCTTTATCTTTATCTTTATCTTTATCCTTATCTTTATCTTTATCTTTACCTTTATCTTTATCTTTGTCTTTGTCTTTATATTTATCTTTATCTTTGTCTTTATCTTTACCTTTATCTTTATCTTTATCTTCATTTTTATCTTTATCTTTGTCTTTATCTTTATCTTTTTATTCATCTTTATCTTTATCTTTATCCTTGTCTTTGTCTTTATATTTATCTTTATCTTTGCCTTTATCTTTGTCTTTATCTTTATCTTTATCTTTATTTTTATCTTTGTCTTTATCTTTATCTTTATCTTTATCTTTGTATTTATCTTTGTGTTTATCTTTTTCTTTATCTTTACCTTTATCTTTATCTTTATCCTTATCTTTATCTTTATCTTTGTCTTTGTCTTTGTTTTTATCTTTACATTTATCTATGTCTTTATCTTTATCTTTGTCTTTATCTCTACCTTTATTTTTATCTTTATCTTTATATTTATATTTATCTTTATCTTTATTTTTATCTTTATCTTTATCTTTATCTTTATCTTTATCTTAATCTTAATCTTTATCTTTGTCTTTATCTTTATCTTTATCCTTATCTTTGTCTTTGTCTTTATCTTTATCTTTATCTTTATCTTTATCTTTACCTTTATCCTTACCTTTATCCTTATCTTTATCCTTGTCTTTATCTTTATCTTTATTTTTATCTTTATCTTTATCTTTACCTTTGTCTTTATCTTTGTCTTTATCTTTATCTTTTTTCCTTATCTTCGTCTTTATATTTATCTCTATCTTTGTCTTTATCTTTAACTTTATCTTTATCCTTATCTTTATCTTTATAGTTATCTATATCTTTATCTTTGTCTTTATCTTTATCCCCGTCTTTATATTTATCTTTATCTTTGTTTTTATCTTTATCTTTATATTTATCTTTATCTTTGTCTTCATCTTTATCTTTATCTTTATATTTATATTTATCTTTATCTTTATCTTTAACTTTATCTTTATCTTTATATTTATCTTTATCTTTGTCTTCATCTTTATCTTTATTCTTATCTTTATCTTTATCCTTATCCTTATCTTTATCTTTTTTCCTTATCATCGTCTATATATTTATCTCTATCTTTGTCCTTATCTTTAACTTTAACTTTATCTTTATGCTTATCTTTGTCTTTATCTTTATCTTTATATTTGTTTTTATCTTTATCTTTATCTTTATTTTTATCTTTACCTTTATCTTTGTCTTTATCTTTATCTTTATCTTTATCTTTATCTTTATCTTTATCTTTATCTTTATCTTTATATTTATCTTTATCTTTGTCTTTGTCTTTATCTTTATTCCCGTCTTTATATTTATCTTTATCTTTATTTTTTCTTTATCTTTATCTTTGCCTTTATCTTTATCTTTATCTTTATATTTATCTTTATCTTTATCTTTATCTTTATCTTTATCTTTATCTTTATCTTTATATTTATCTTTATCTTTATATTTATCTTAACTTTGTCTTTATCTTTATCCCCGTCTTTATATTTATCTTTATCTTTATCCTTTTCTTTATCTTTATCTTTGCCTTTATCTTTATCTTTGTCTTTATCTTTACCTTTATCCTTATCTTTATCCTTATCTTTATCTTTACCTTTATTTTTATCTTTATCTTTATCTTTATCTTTATCTATATCTTCATCTTTTTCTTTGACTTTATCTTTGTCTTTATCTTTATCTGTATCTTTTTTCCTTATCTTCATCTTTATACTTATCTCTACCTCTATCTTTGTCTTCATCTTTGTCTTTTTCATTCTTATCTTTATATTTATCCATATCCTTATATTTATCTTTATCTTTTTTCCTTATCTTCGTCTTTATATTTATCTCTATCTTTGTCTTTATCTTTATCTTTAACTTTATCTTTATCTTTATCCTTCTCTTTATCTTTATCTTTATCTTAACCTTTATCTTTATCTTTATCTTTATCTTTATCTTTATCTTTATCTTTATCTTTATCTTTGTCTTTGTCTTTGTCTTTATCTTTATATTTATCTTTATCTTTATCTTTGTATTTGTCTTTATCTTTATCCCCGTCTTTATATTTATCTTTATATTTATCTTTGCCTTTATCTTTATCTTTGTCTTTGTCTTTATCTTTATCTTTACCTTTATCCTTATCTTTATCCTTATCTTTATCCTTTTCTTTATTTTTATCTTTATCTTTATCTTTATTTTTATTTTTATCTATATCTTTATCTTTATCTATGACTTTATCTTTGACTTTATCTTTATCTTTTTTCCTTATCTTCGTCTTTATACTTATCTATATCTTTGTCTTTATCTTCAACTTTATCCTTATCCTTATCTTTATCTTTTTCTTTATCTTTATCTTTGCCTTTATCTTTATCTTTATCTTTATATTTATCTTGACTTTGTCTTTATCTTTATCCCCGTCTTTATATTTATCTTTATATTTATCTTAACTTTGTCTTTATCTTTATCCCCGTCTTTATATTTATCTTTATCTTTTTCTTTATCTTTATCTTTGCCTTTATCTTTATCTTTATCTTTAGCTTTATCTTTGTCTTTATCTTTATCTTTACCTTTATCCCTTTCTTTATCTTTATCTTTGACTTTATCTTTGACTTTATCTTTGTCTTTATCTTTATCTTTTTTGCTTATCTTCGTCTTTATACTTATCTCTATCTTTGTCTTTATCTTTAACTTTATCCTTATCCTTATCTTTATCTTTTTCTTTATCTTTATCTTTGCCTTTATCTTTATCTTTGTCTTTGTCTTTATCTTTATCTTTACCTTTATCCTTATCCTTATCCCTATCCTTATCTATATTTTTATCTTTGTCTTTATCTTTATCTTTATTTTATCTTTATCTTTATCTTTGACTTTATCTTTGTCTTTGTCTTTATCTTTATCTTTTTTCCTTATCATCGTCTTTATACTTATCCCTATCTTTGTCTTTATCTTTAACTTTATCCTTATCCTTATATTTATCTTTATCTTTATCTTTGTCTCTATCTTTATCTTTATCTTTATCTTTATATTTATCTTAACTTTGTCTTTATCTTTATCCCCGTCTTTATATTTATCTTTATCTTTATCCTTTTCTTTATCTTTATCTTTGCCTTTATCTTTATCTTTATCTTTATCTTTGTCTTTATCTTTACCTTTATCCTTATCTTTATCCTTATGTTTATCTTTACCTTTATTTTTATCTTTACCTTTATCTTTATCTTTATCTTTATCTATATCTTTATCTTTATCTTTGACTTTATCTTTGTCTTTATCTTTATCTGTATCTTTTTTCCTTATCTTCATCTTTATACTTATCTCTATCTCTATCTTTGTCTTCATCTTTGTCTTTTTCATTCTTATCTTTATATTTATCCTTATCTTTATATTTATCTTTATCTTTTTTCCTTATCTTCGTCTTTATATTTATCTCTATCTTTGTCTTTATCTTTATCTTTAACTTTATCTTTATCTTTATCCTTCTCTTTATCTTTATCTTTATCTTTATCTTAATCTTTATCTTTATCTTTATCTTTATCTTTATCTTTATCTTTATCTTTATCTTTATCTTTGTCTTTGTCTTTATCTTTATCTTTACCTTTATCCTTATTTTTATCCTTACATTTAGCTTTATCTTTATTTTTATTTCTATCTTTATCTTTATCTATATCTTTATCTTTATCTTAACTTTGACTTTATCTTTGTCTTTATCTTTATCTTTTTTCCTTATCTTCGTCTTTATACTTATCTCTATCTTTGTCTTTATTTTTATTTTTATCTATATCTTTATCTTTATCTTTATCTTTATCTTTATCTTTATCTTTATCTTTATCTATGACTTTATCTTTGTCTTTATCTTTATCTTTTTTCCTTATCTTCGTCTTTATACATATCTATATCTTTGTCTTTATCTTTAACTTTATCCTTATCCTTATCTTTATCTTTTTCTTTATCTTTATCTTTGCCTTTATCTTTATCTTTATCTTTATCTTTATATTTATCTTGAATTTGTCTTTATCTTTATCCCCGTCTTTATATTTATCTTTATCTTTATATTTATCTTAACTTTGTCTTTATCTTTATCCCCGTCTTTATATTTATCTTTATCTTTTTCTTTATCTTTACCTTTGCCTTTATCTTTATCTTTATCTTTATCTTTAGCTTTATCTTTGTCTTTATCTTTATCCTTACCTTTATCCCTTTCTTTATCTTTATCTTTGACTTTATCTTTGTCTTTATCTTTATCTTTTTTCCTTATCTTCGTCTTTATACTTATCTCTATCTTTGTCTTTATCTTTAACTTTATCCTTATCCTTATCTTTATCTTTTTCTTTATCTTTATCTTTGCCTTTATCTTTATCTTTATCTTTATCTTTATCTTTATCTTTGTCTTTGTCTTTATCTTTATCTTTACCTTTATCCTTATCTTTATCCTTATCTATATTTTTATCTTTGTCTTTATCTTTATCTTTATTTTTATCTTTATCTTTATCTTTGACTTTATCTTTGTCTTTATCTTTATCTTTTTTCCTTATCATCGTCTTTATACTTATCCCTATCTTTGTCTTTATCTTTAACTTTATCCTTATCCTTATATTTATCTTTATCTTTATCTTTGTCTCTATCTTTATCTTTATCTTTATCTTTATATTTATCTTAACTTTGTCTTTATCTTTATCCCCGTCCTTATATTTATCTTTATCTTTATCCTTTTCTTTATCTTTATCTTTGCCTTTATCTTTATCTTTGTCTTTATCTTTACCTTTATCCTTATCTTTATCCTTATCTTTATCTTTACCTTTATTTTTATCTTTATCTTTATCTTTATCTTTATCTTTATCTTTATCTATATCTTTATCTTTATCTTTGACTTTATCTTTATCTGTATCTTTTTTCCTTATCTTCATCTTTATACTTATATCTATCTCTATCTTTGTCTTCATCTTTGTCTTTTTCATTCTTATCTTTATATTTATCCTTATCCTTATATTTATCTTTATCTTTATTCCTTATCTTCGTCTTTATATTTATCTCTATCTTTGTCTTTACCTTTATCTTTAACTTTATCTTTATCTTTATCCTTCTCTTTATCTTTATCTTTATCTTAATCTTTATCTTTATCTTTATCTTTATCTTTGTCTTTGTCTTTATCTTTATCTTTACCTTTATCCTTATCTTTATCCTTACCTTTATCTTTATCTTTATTTTTATTTTTATTTTTATTTTTATCTTTATCTTTATCTTTATCTTTATCTTTATCTTTATCTTTATCTTTATCTATATCTTTATCTTTATCTTAACTTTGATTTTATCTTTGTCTTTATCTTTATCTTTTTTCCTTATCTTCGTCTTTATACTTATCTCTATCTTTGTCTTTATTTTTAACTTTATCCTTATCCTTATCTTTATCTTTATCTTTATCTTTATCTTTATCTTTATCTTTATCTTTATCTTTATCTTTATCTTTATCTTTATCTTTTTCTTTATCTTTATCTTTGCCTTTATCTTTATCTTTATCCTTATCTTTATCTTTATCTTTGTCTCTATCTTTATCTTTATCTTTATCTTTATCTTTATCTTTATCTTTATCTTTATCTTTATCTTTATCTTTATCTTTATCTTTATCTTTATCTTTATCTTTATCTTTATCTTTATCTTTATCTTTATCTTTATCTTTATCTTTATCTTTATCTTTATCTTTATCTTTGTCTTTGTCTTTATCTTTATCTTTACCTTTATCCTTATCTTTATCCTTATCTGTATCCTTATCTTTATCTTTATCTTTGTCTTTATCTTTATCTTTATCTTTATCTTTATTTTTATCTTTATCTTTATCTTTATCTTTGACTTTATCTTTGTCTTTATCTTTATCTTTTTTCCTTATCTTCATCTTTATACTTATCTCTATCTCTATCTTTGTCTTCATCTTTTTCTTTTTCATTCTTATCTTTATCTTTATCCTTATCCTTATCTTTATCTTTATCTTTTTTCCTTATCTTCGCCTTTATATTTATCTCTATCTTTGTCTTTATCTTTATCTTTATCCTTCTCTTTATCTTTATCTTAACCTTTATCTTTATCTTTATCTTTATCTTTATCTTTGTCTTTGTCTTTATATTTATCTCTATCTTTGTCTTCATCTTTATCTTTTTCTTTTGTCTTTGTCTTTATATTTATCTTTATCTTTGTCTTTATCTTTATCTTAATCTTTATCTTTATTTTTATCTTTATCTTCGTCTTTATATTTATCTTTATCTTTATCTTTATCTTTATTTTATCTTTATCTTTATCTTTATCTTTATCTTTATCTTTATCTTTATCTTTATCTTTATCTTTATCTTTATTTTTATCTTTATCTTTATCTTTATCCTTGGCTTTGTCTTTATATTTATCTTTATCTTTATCTTTATCTTTATTTTTATCTTTATCTTTATCTTCATCTTCATCTTCATCTTTATCTTTAACTTTAACTTTATCTTTATCTTTATCTTTGTCTTTATCTTTATCTTTTTATTTATCTTTATATTTATCTTTATCTTTGTCTTCATTTTTATCTTTTGTCTTTATCTGCATATTCATCTTTATCTTTATCTATATCTTTAACTTTATCTTTATCTTTATCTTTATCTTTATCTTTATCTTTATCTTTATCTTTATCTTTATCTTTATCTTTATCTTTGTCTTTATCTTTATCTTTTTATTTATCTTTATCTTTTTATTTATCTTTATATTTATCTTTATCTTTGTCTTCATTTTTATCTTTATCTTTATCTGCATATTCATCTTTATCTTTATCTATATCTTTAACTTTATCTTTATCTTTATCTTTATCTTTATTTTTATCTTTATCTTTATCTTCATCTTCATCTTCATCTTTATCTTTAACTTTATCTTTATCTTTATCTTTATCTTTGTCTTTATCTTTATCTTTTTATTTATCTTTATATTTATCTTTATCTTTGTCTTCATTTTTATCTTTATCTTTATCTGCATATTCATCTTTATCTTTATCTATATCTTTAACTTTATCTTTATCTTTATCTTTATTTTTATCTTTATCTTTATCTTTATCTTTATCTTTATCTTCATTTTTATCTTTATCTTTATCTTTATTTTCATCTTCATCTTTATCTTTAACTTTATCTTTATCTTTATCTTTATCTTTGTCTTTATCTTTGTATTTATCTTTGTCTTTATCTTTATCTTTCTCTTTATCTCTGTCTTTACCTTTATCTCTATCTTTATCTTTATCTTTATCCTTATCTTTATCTTTATCTTTATCTTTATCTTTATCTTTATCTTTATCTTTATCTTTATCTTTATCCTTATCTTTATCTTTATCTTTATCTTTACCTTTATCTCTACATTTATCTTTGTCTTTATCTTTATTTTTATCTTTATCTTTGTCTTTATCTTTATCTTTTTATTTATCTTTATCTTTATCTTTATCTTTGTCTTCATTTTATCTTTATCCTTATCTATATCTTTATCCTTATTCTTATCTTTATCTTTGTCTTTATATTTATATTTATCTTTATCTTTATCTTTTTTTCTTATCTTCGTCTTTATATTTATCTCTATCTTTGTCTTTATCTTTATCTTTATCTTTATCTTTATCTTTATCTTTATCTTTATCTTTATCTTTATCTTTATCTTTATCTTTATCTTTATCTTTATCTTTATCTTTACCTTTATCTTTGTCTTTGTCTTTGTCTTTATATTTATCTCTATCTTTGTCTTCATCTTTATCTTTATCTTTGTCTTTGTCTTTATATTTATCTTTATCTTTGTCTTTATCTTTACCTTTATCTTTATCTTTATTTTTATCTTTATCTTTGTCTTTATCTTTATCTTTTTATTCATCTCTATCTTTATCTTTATCCTTGTCTTTGTCTTTATCTTTATTTTTATCTTTATCTTCGTCTTTATCTTTATCTTTTTGTTCATCTTTATCTTTATCTTTGTCTTTATCTTTATCTTTATCCTGGTCTTTGTCTTTATATTTATCTTTATCTTTATTTTTATCTTTATCTTTATCTCCATCTTCATCTTTATCTTTATCTTTAACTTTATCTTTATCTTTATCTTTATCTTTGTCTTTATCTTTATATTTTTATTTATCTTTATCTTTATATTTATCTTTATCTTTGTCTTCATTTTTATCTTTATCTTTATCTTTATTTTCATCTTTATCTTTAATTTTATCTTTATCTTTATCTTTATCTTTGTCTTTATCTTTATATTTATCTTTGTCTTTATCTTTATCTTTCCCTTTATCTCTGTCTTTACCTTTATCTCTATCTTTATCTTTATCTTTATCTTTATCTTTATCCTTATCTTTATCTTTATCTTTATCTTTATCTTTATCTTTATCTTTATCTTTATCTTTGTCTTTGTCTTTATATTTATCTTTATCTTTGTCTTTATCTTTACCTTTATCTTTATCTTCATTTTTATCTTTATCTTTGTCTTTATCTTTATCTTTTTATTCATCTTTATCTTTATCTTTATCCTTGTCTTTGTCTTTATATTTATCTTTATCTTTGTCTTTATCTTTGTCTTTATCTTTATCTTTATCTTTATTTTTATCTTTGTCTTTATCTTTATCTTTATCTTTATCTTTATCTTTATCTTTATCTTTATCTTTATCTTTGTATTTATCTTTGTGTTTATCTTTATCTTTTTCTTTTTCTTTACCTTTATCTTTATCCTTATCTTTATCTTTATCTTTGTCTTTGTCTTTGTTTTTATCTTTCCATTTATCTTTGTCTTTATCTTTATCTTTGTCTTTATCTCTACCTTTATTTTTATCTTTATCTTTATATTTATATTTATCTTTATCTTTATTTTTATCTTTATCTTTATCTTAATCTTAATCTTTATCTTTGTCTTTATCTTTATCTTTATCCTTATCTTTGTCTTTGTCTTTATCTTTATCTTTATCTTTATCTTTATCTTTACCTTTATCCTTACCTTTATCCTTATCTTTATCCTTGTCTTTATCTTTATCTTTATTTTTATCTTTATCTTTATCTTTACCTTTGTCTTTTTCTTTGTCTTTATCTTTATCTTTTTTCCTTATCTTCGTCTTTATATCTATCTCTATCTTTGTCTTTATCTTTAACTTTATCTTTATCCTTATCTTTATCTTTATAGTTATCTATATCTTTATCTTTGTCTTTATCTTTATCCCCGTCTTTATATTTATCTTTATCTTTGTTTTTATCTTTATCTTTATATTTATCTTTATCTTTGTCTTCATCTTTATCTTTACCTTTATATTTATATTTATCTTTATCTTTATCTTTAACTTTATCTTTATCTTTATATTTATCTTTATCTTTGTCTTCATCTTTATCTTTATTCTTATCTTTATCTTTATCCTTATCCTTATCTTTATCTTTTTTCCTTATCATCGTCTATATATTTATCTCTGTCTTTGTCCTTATCTTTAACTTTAACTTTATCTTTATGCTTATCTTTGTCTTTATCTTTATCTTTATATTTGTTTTTATCTTTATCTTTATCTTTATTTTTATCTTTACCTTTATCTTTGTCTTTATCTTTATCTTTATCTTTATCTTTATCTTTATCTTTATCTTTATCTTTATCTTTATTTTTATCTTTATCTTTATCTTTATCTTTATCTTTATCTTTATCTTTATCTTTATATTTATCTTTATCTTTGTCTTTGTCTTTATCTTTATCCCCGTCTTTATATTTATCTTTATCTTTATTTTTTCTTTATCTTTATCTTTGCCTTTATCTTTATCTTTATCTTTATATTTATCTTTATCTTTATCTTTATCTTTATATTTATCTTTATCTTTATATTTATCTTAACTTTGTCTTTATCTTTATCCCCGTCTTTATATTTATCTTTATCTTTATCCTTTTCTTTAGCTTTATCTTTGCCTTTATCTTTATCTTTATTTTTATCTTTATCTTTATCTTTGTCTTTATCTTTATCTTTATCTTTATCTTTATATTTATCTTTATCTTTGCCTTTGTCTTTATCCCCGTCTTTATATTTATCTTTATCTTTATCTTTTTTCCTTATCTTCGTCTTTATACTTATCTCTATCTTTGTCTTTATCTTTAACTTTATCCTTATCCTTATCTTTATCTTTATCTTTGCCTTTATCTTTATCTTTATCTTTATCTTTATCTTTATCTTTGTCTCTATCTTTATCTTTATCTTTATATTTATCTTAACTTTGTCTTTATCTTTATCCCCGTCTTTATATTTATCTTTATCTTTATCTTTATCTTTGCCTTTATCTTTATCTTTATATTTATCTAAACTTTGTCTTTATCTTTATCCCCGTCTTTATATTTATCTTTATCTTTTTCTTTATCTTTATCTTTGCCTTTATCTTTATCTTTATCTTTATCTTTAGCTTTATCTTTGTCTTTGTCTTTATCTTTACCTTTATCCTTTTCTTTATCTTTATCTTTGACTTTATCTTTGTCTTTATCTTTATCTTTTTTCCTTATCTTCGTCTTTATACTTATCTCTATGTTTGTCTTTATCTTTAACTTTATCCTTGTCCTTATCTTTATCTTTTTCTTTATCTTATCTTTGCCTTTATCTTTATCTTTATCTTTATCTTTGTCTTTGTCTTTGTCTTTATATTTATCTTCATCTTTATCTTTACCTTTATCCTTATCTTTATCCTTATCTTTATCCTTATCTATATCTTTATCTTTATCTTTATCTTTATCTTTATCTTTATCTTTGTCTTTATCTTTATCTTTATTTTTATCTTTATCTTTATCTTTGACTTTATCTTTGTCTTTATCTTTATCTTTTTTCCTTATCTTCGTCTTTATATTTATCTCTATCTTTGTCTTTATCTTTAACTTTATCCTTATCCTTATCTTTATCTTTATCTTTATCTTTGTCTCTATCTTTATCTTTATCTTTATATTTATCTTAACTTTGTCTTTATCTTTATCCCCGTCTTTATATTTATCTTTATCTTTATCCTTTTCTTTAGCTTTATCTTTGCCTTTATCTTTATCTTTGTCTATATCTTTATCTTTACCTTTATCCTTATCTCTATCCTTATCTTTATCCTTATCTTTATCTTTAACTTTATTTTTATCTTTATCTTTATCTTTATCTTTATCTTTGACTTTATCTTTGTCTTTATCTTTATCTTTTTTCCTTATCTTCATCTCTATACTTATCTCTATCTCTATCTTTGTCTTCATCTTTGTCTTTTTCATTCTTATCTTTATCTTTATCCTTATCTTTATCTTTATCTTTTTTCCTTATCTTCGTCTTTATATTTATGTCTATCTTTGTCTTTATCTTTATCTTTAACTATCTTTATCTTTATCCTTCTCTTTATCTTTATCTTTATCTTTATCTTTATCTTTATCTTTATCTTTATCTTTATCTTTATCTTTATCTTTATCTTTATCTTTATCTTTATCTTTGTCTTTATCTTTATCCTTACCTTTATCCTTATCTTTATCCTTATCTTTATCTTTATTTTTATCTTTATCTTTATCTTTATCTTTATCTATATCTTTATCTTTATATCTATCTTTGACTTTATCTTTGTCTTTATCTTTATCTTTTCGTCTTTATACTTATCTCTATCTTTGTCTTTATCTTTACCTTTATCCTTATCCTTATCTTTATCTTTATCTTTTTCTTTATCTTTATCTTTGCCTTTATCTTTATCTTTATCTTTATCTTTGTCTCTATCTTTATCTTTATCTTTATCTTTATCTTTATCTTTGTCTTTATCTTTACCTTTATCCTTATCTTTATCCTTATCTTTATCCTTGTCTTTATCTTTATCTTTATTTTTATCTTTATCTTTATCTTTACCTTTGTCTTTATCTTTATCTTTTTTCCTTATCTTCGTCTTTATATTTATCTCTATCTTTGTCTTTATCTTTAACTTTATCTTTATCCTTATCTTTATCTTTATCTTTATCTTTGTCTTTATCTTTATCTTTATATTTATCTTAACTTTGTCTTTATCTTTATCCTTCTTTATCTTTATCTTTATCTTTGTTTTTATCTTTATCTTTATCTTTATCCTTATTTTTGTCTTTGTCTTTATCTTTATCTTTATCTTTACCTTTATCCTTACCTTTATCCTTATCTTTATCCTTGTCTTTATCTTTATCTTTATTTTTATCTTTATCTTTGTCTTTATCTTTATCTTTATCTTTGTGAAAAAACCTCTTGGGGCTTCGATAGCTCAAGTGAGTTCCCAAGGGGTTTTTGCGCTCGTTGAAAAAAGAGAAAAAAGGAAAGAACACACAGCAGATTAAATTCAAGAATTTAACAATTTAATTATTTTCAGTTCAAAGCTAACTCACAATATATATACAAAAGCTAATTCACAGTTTGACTAATTATACATAGGTTAAGTTATACAAGCGAAAAGAAAAATCTTACCTATAACAGGGCTGATGGCTGCAGTGATCACGGAGCTTTCCAAAAAAGAAGTGAAAGAGTTTCTTTCTTGTAAAACGCGTTCACCCTTCAATTCCGTCGAAAAGCGGTTTTGAGGGGTAATTGAACGAAATTAAGTTAAATTTGGAAAGTTAAATTGGAAAGTCGCGCACCAACACGTTCACATACGCCTGCACTGACATATATATAGCCGTTGGTGTTAGTGCGCGAAAGTAGATAGAAGCAAACACAGATAGTTTACATTAGGCTGGGTCACTATTGGCCGTGCTCATTCTTGGGTTTAAATTGATGGCCTAAACATGCCGGCCCCCTTGCTCGAAGCAACATCGGTAGATCTCTGCGGCCATCTTCCCTGATCAACTTAATACTAACTAATATATAAATGAACGAAATTCATGAGTGTCCCAAGAAGGGCAGCAGCATGGCGGTCTTTTGCTTGACACAGTAATTAGTATCTCGGTTCCATCCGTAAATCGTGGAGCTGTAGTAAAGAAAAGGTAAACGTTAGGAAATAGTACGTGGTTGAGTTCAATTTTTTGCACCTCTTTTCACACGAATGGCACGTGAAGCTAGTTCGAGGGTTGAGGAAGATTTAGGAGCGGCATGCCCCAGACAAGAGCCAGCCAAATATACTGCTCTGCGCTAAAAAAGGGCCAAACGTAGATGGCAATGTGCCCGGCAGTATCAGCTCCGGATATATATCGGCCCCAACACGAGTCGAACCGGACTTGACACAAAAAATGTTGGATCGGCGAGCTGCATATGGGTATAGGGTGTCGCGACCGAAGGATCGACGTTCGCGCTTGGACTCACACGGGCGTAGTTGGGAACGATCGTAGCGTGAATCGTGAGCCTAGGGTTCTGCCCATGTTTACCCCTTATTCGCAAGAGGCACCCTCGTTGTGATCCGTAGTTTTCTTCGTCGAGGTGTAACTGTCGAGCCAGGTCGCGTGAAATTATAGAAGATGTGGCGCACGCGTCGATGAGTGCTCGTATCAGGTGCAACCGCCCTCGCGCCTCGATTTTGATCACGGCAGTTGGCGATATCGATGTAAAGGGCCGAAGTGCTACGATCTCCCGCGTAATTTGCCCCGTTCTGAAGGCAGCTGGCAGTCGTCGAGAATGTCGTTCAAGCTGGCCCTGCGAACCTACTCTCTCTAACTCGTATCCTTGACGGGGGCGGATAGTCCGGGATTCCGCTCCTCGTGTGCGTTGACGCCGGTTCGGGCTGCGAAAAGTCCGTGATTCCGCTATTCCCTTGTGACGATCTGAGCCCCGCTTCCTCGCTCTTTGGTGACGTTGGTGTGTAGTTGATGGGTGGAAAGTCCGTGATTCCGCTCCATTTTTGCGGCGTTCGTGTGCGAGTGGGGGCCGGAACTTCCTTGGTTCCACCTTCCTACTGGTGGCCAGGCGGAAGGCCGTGATTCCGCTCCGGCTTCGTCCAACTCTCCTTCTTCTAGCTCGCGTGGCCCGCTGTCAGTTCCTATTTCTGATGCTTGAAGAGACAGAATTTGTTCGTCCTCGCTATCCATCTGAACGCTCCATGGCCTGGTATCAACTTCCTGGGGCTCCGGATTGTCGAAGCTCTGGTGCAACGTGGTGTGGTGGTCCCCTTGGCACTGGTGACAACGTCCTTGCTCGTGCAGTCGGCGGTGCGGTGTGCTACTGACAGGCAGTTGCCGTAGTACCGTCCTAATGCGGCTTCCCTTTGCCTTTCCTCGGCCGATTTGGCTCGGTAGACCGGGCATAACCGGATGGGATGTCGTTTGTCGCACAGGTGGCATGGTTTCGGGTCCGGTGGGCCATGCGTTCCGCCTTCCTGCGTAGAGTCGTGTACCGGGTCATACTGGACCTGAAAAGGGGTAATTGTCATTGGTCAGGGTTTAGAATTTGAGGGAATTTCATCATGCTTGAGGGGAGTTGGGTGTCGAGAAGATATTCACAAAAGGTTGGCAACAAGCTACAATTACTTAGGCAGTTAGCTGCACAAGAGCCTTGATTTTGGGTTTTTTTTTTAAAAACACAAATTCGATATACAACGTGGTTTTTATTCAAATTATCTTTATATACACGCGATCTGTTTAAAATGGCAATCACTTCTCCATGACGGTGCGCTTCGTGTGCGATCTGACAGATTTGGCTTTAAGTGTAGCCACGCGGTAAGCTTTTGGCCGGCTGACAGTATTTTGCCGACAGGTGGCGCACGGGGATGACTTTTGTGGAACGTATTTGGTTGTGTGGCTAATTAGTCATTTTAAAGCAGCAATCGAGGATTCCGAACGTGCCAAAGAAAACAGAGGTAAGTTTTATTTATTCCGTAATCTGAGATAACCATTGATTGAAATTCTCTTATTTTTCATTTGTTTTCTATAGATTGTGAAGCCAGTACCACGAGTTGGACGGAGGAAGGGAGTTATGGAGCCTGCACGAGGGGCAGGGACACCTGACGGTCGGAGTCGGCGCACATGCCCAGGCAAGGTTCTGGTGCCGGCTTTCTCGGATTGGGGGATTTTTCTTCGGGATCCGACTCCACTGGATCTATAGCGTTGTCCCGTGGCCTTTGACTTCTTTCAGGCGATGACTGATTGCACCCAGGTGGTGCGAAAGATATTGGGGGGCATTCGGGAGGCGCTTGGTCTAGATTTTTTTGGTGACATGGTGATGGAAGAGCGGATCCGGAAGAACTATTTCTTCGAATACTATACTCGCCCGGAGATCCGGCACTGGTTGCCTTTGGTTGTAAAGCCGAGCCCTATTTGTGTAAAACGATGGCTACTTGGTCTGCCGCCGTCCTCGGGGGGGGGGGGGGGGGGGGGGGCATCGGTTGTGGCGTTCCGCCCATATACGCCCCTACATCTGACTATACATTTCCGCCCCTACATCTGACTATACATTTCCGCCCCTAAGTTTATTTGTATAGTGTAATCAGCAAAAAACTATTGTAAAGTGTGATAAATACATTGTACATTAACCCACTATAAGAAATCAGGTGTATTTGATCTGGGTGGTAGTAGGATATTTTAGAGAAGATTATTTCTTTCAGGTTATAAATTTCCCTTTTTTCGCCTTAAAAGGGGTTAAGTCATCATCCCCCCGAGTGGGAGCATTTTAATAACCTTTGTTAAAATCCGTAAAACACAGCCCAAAAAGGAAGAGGGAAAGGGGGAAAAAAATGTGATTGCGTTTTTCCCGATTTTGCGCCGCCTTAGCATCTGGCAACACCATATGGATTTTGTAGTGTACATTGTGTTATTGTAAGTGGATTGTATTACCCTTCAATGAATTTCCTATCATTGAGAAAGAAAAAACTAGGTACGCAGCTATTGAAATTTTTATACACCTTATTAACTTTCATTTTCTTTCTCACTGATAGAACTGCTGCGTGTAATTTTGCTACCAAAAATTAGCTAAAGAAAATGTACAACGTGGTCTCACCTTCATACAGCATCAGCTTGATTTTGTAAACTGTTCAGCATTTGGATGGGTGATTTACATTGCGCTTCAACGCATTTAAAATCCCAATTGCATGCTTCTAAATATAATGATCGGATGATGAAGCATCAATTTCGGAATGTACGCAATTTACCTAAAAGCAATCTCATCGTTAAACCATATCCATCGGATGCACACAAAAATCCTTTACTGTTGCAGCAGCAACAGCAGACGATAGCAGCACAACCAAAACATCAACAACGCTTAGCACAAGGCAATTATGATCAGACTTTGGGTAAACTCACGACTTCGTACTATGGCACAGCGCACGATACCAAATACGCGAAAACCACAACACTTTCAGATCGTGGTGGCATTTATGCCAGCAATGGACATATTTCGGGTGGCAATGATAACTTAGCCTCCTCAACGCCATTACATCCTAGCACAATCGATGGCGACTATTATAGTGGAGGTGTATTGAGCGGAATGGGTGGTGTAACACCGGATAGCTTTTGGCACGCGCAACAACAACAACTTTATCCAGCGCCATATCCCTTGCGACGCGTGGAGAGTCGCGCAGAAATCGACAGGGTGGAACGTGAAACCAGCAGTCAGATGAGGAATGTGGATGTATCCGCTGGTGATTTATTGAGTCACACACATGAGGAGGTGGTGCAGCTATAAAGGTTATACACACGGAACTGTTGAAGCCAATGCCACTTCCGTTCAACAGCCAGCGGCAGCACACGAATCTCAGTATTCATGATGAAAATGCTACTCCAAGCGTAATATCGATTACTAACAGAGAACAGGAAGTTCTGGCGCAAGAAGAATGCATTACACCGATTACAACTGAGAATGAGCCAGACCCACATCCTTTTCCGCAATATAATAAAGCTGTATGTATCCACGACCAAAATGTGGAGTTCCAACCAGAGGAATACCGTGCATATTGTTGGCTTTGCAAGCGTGATGTATCAAACTCATTTACTTCTAAACATGACATTTATTGGAAAGGTAACGATATTAATATGAATGTACGTCAATATTTTAATTTCAATTTTGCTAGGCAATCAAGTAGTGAGTTATGTGATACGAAGAAAACGGTTGAATATCAACTTGACGAGCTAATGGCGAATTATTTACGGCGTCATGATACGATTTTAATGCATGCTGATATGGATAAGAAAATATGTGGAATGGTCAGTGAACGAGTGCAGCGACGTAAAAATTTTTCTTGGTGGATATTTTTATTGGCATTGCGATAGAGATTTTCCACCTCGGAGGAAAATCTTAAATAAATAGCACAGTAGAAGGATATTTTCCAATTAAGTCAACAAAAGGGTGCTAAGTGAAACGAGAAAAAAAACATCGTTTATCTGACATCTTTAATGTCATGCCTGTTTATCATTTATAAGCTTAAAAAGGTTGGTTCACGATCATTTCATCAAGTGGGTGAGGTGACATTATTCGATTATCCTCGTCTCACCATAAACGGTGGGTTTCATGGCGCATCTAATGATGATGCAATTGCCGATATAATGCGGCCATTTGGGAAGCTTGAATTTAATTCACCTTCAAATCAGCCTGCAGTTCAATCATTAACGTAGTGTATTTAAAGGCACAAACAAAAAATAGTATTCAAAAACGTATTGAAGATAATTCAGAAATTTGTTTATATGAATTTTTAAGACGTGAGACGTTCGAAGAGGCGTTAGGGCAACTCTTATCCGACATGTCACTAAAATGGCGTTTAGAAGGACCAGCGAATGCGCATAATTACGAAGTGCTGGAAATTGATAGCGCCAGTAAAACTATTTGAACCCTAATTACACTTTTTTCAAGTGAGGAAATGTTTGCGTTATTACGTGATTTTACGGATTTTGACTTGGCAGGTCCAAATGCTAGTGATCCCAAGTATTATATGCAAATACAACGTTGGTCGCATGGAAATTATACCGTGTTGGGCGATGGTGCCATTTGTGAAGAGAATACCCTAGATTTAATATATTACTTAAATGCAAGTGAAGGGGCTGGTGTTGTTACATATCTTTCGCCGGAAACGGATGAACCACGTCAAGCGAATGATTGCGATGAACAAGACGATTCCGTTCTTTCAACAATTACACCCGTAGATAATGCTCTAAATATTGTTTACCGCTGTGACGGCACAACGAACTTTACAAAATGTGTTTCTCGAAATACGCCGCTGGAAAGAGGACCGGTTTATGTGATTTCCGAAAGGAAAAAAAGTGACCAGTTTAATTCATACCCTGAAAGCGGGTAGTGAAAAAATTCATCTGCATACTGCTTGAAGCTGGTGTAGAGGAGCTGTGCAAAGTGAAAAGGCGCTCCGAATTCATGATGTCACTGCTGCTTCTTTCTATATTTATTTTAGTGCATCGTGTTAATTAGTGGCTCCAGTTAAATGACCACTTGAGAGTATGTCAATGAAATAAAGCATTCCATATATTTGTTAGTCAATTTATCTTTTTAAAGTGACATTGCAGCAATTCTATGGATTTTTATAAACTATCCTACAATTTATTAATTGCCTTGCTAATTGAAGTGAGAATTTAGGCACGAGACGAAGCTCATATGTTTGTTCCACACAAGCGATTTTCCAAAATTGTGCCAATATAGAGTATGAAACCAAAAGAGGAATTGTGCTAAGCGAAATACCACATAAATCAAATGCATGAAAAAAATAAAAAATACGTCCATTAGTGAAGCAAAGTGGAAATTTTTGAGGACACAGCAAACAATATTCCAGCTGTTCCTGTAACCACTTCTGTAGGTAAAACAAAGTTAATTTGTCAGAATAGCGCTGGTGTTCTGCCCACTGCTTCAGATCTTAAGTTCAAAACACCGGCGTAGTATTCTGAAGTTATGTTAATAGTTAAATATATAACGACATTTACCTTAAATTTTACATGTTTTTCAGGTCTTAAGCGTGAAACGCTTCACAGCCTCAACCACAACGACAATTGCATGCAGGATCACAGTCAATCGGAGGAGGACCAAGACAAGTTTACCAAAGCCAAGTAAGTAACTACAACAATGGTAGTTAAAGTCACTTATGTAGGAGTGAGAAAAATAAATGTATATTTAACATTGCGACCTCAATTTATATACCCTTGTTAGATCCCTTGACTATATATTTGATAACCATGTGGGAGTATAAAGAAATAAATTTGTCTACGTAAATTTTTGCTATTTTTTATTGTTATTGACGATGTTTTGTCTGCGCTTCCTGTTTCTGCATTTTTGCTGTTTGAGTGAGGCGGCGTTTGCTAGTGAATGGAGTTACCGATAAGTACACGTCCTAGTGAAGATAAGAGACTAATAACACGTCGTTTGAGGACAAGGGCAACCTTAGGGACTCTTAGCGCTGGGGGAGATGATGGGTAACACCTTACCCTCAGTATCATAAGTTTTGGATAGCGGTATATTAAGCTTGTATATGCACTGAACACCATTTAACCAAGCGTTGGCCTTTGATACACCGCTTCCAAAAGCATAAATATTACAAACACAAAAGATTCAACTCGCCGATTATAATTGTGGGATATTTAGTAAGACACAGAAAACATGTGTAGATTGGAAAGAGTTTCCGTCATGTCTTCTCAAGGTAGTGTCATATATAGGAGGTTAGTAATAAAATGTTCGATAAAAGGTAACACATAACGCGAAATGTGGTGATCAATTAAAGTTTCGGTATGTCTTATTAAAAAATTTTGTAAGACAAATTTACAATTTTTTTGTACAGAGTTGTATGCACCACAACAGGTAGGTATATCTTTGACAAGGAAAGGGGGGGGGGGGGTGTTTGAACGTAGGTTGTATGTTTCGGGCCTGGGTCGTGGGTTCGGTTACGGCTCTCTAGATCCCTGGTCCTCTTCGCTGGATGGGAGTAGCACGAGTTTAGTGAGGGGTCTTGCAACCTTTCCCTTTGCCGTCATGAGATCCACTACTCGTACTCGTCCATCCGATCCCGGATGGAGGTTGATAACCCTCCCGAGCCTTCACTCATTGGGTTGCAGGTTGTCTTCTTTTATGACAACTAGATCGTCAAGCTTCATATTTGCTTTAGGTTGGCGCCATTTGTTCCTTTTTTGAAGTTCGACGAGGTATTCCGTCTTCCATCGTCAACAAAAGGTGTGGTGTAGGGCTTTTAGTCGCTGCCATCGATTAATAATTGATGCGGGGTTTTCGTCCGCGTCTGGCTCCGGGGGTGCTAATAGGTGCCCCCTATTAAAAAGTGCCCCGGGGTTAATAGTTCTAGGTCGGACGGTTGATTTGAAGAGGGCGTTAGGGGGCGGGAGTTGAGGCAGGATTCTATCCTGCAAAGCAGGGTAGAGAATTCCTCAAGGGTGTATTTGAGGTTGGATGCTATCCTTTTGAAGTGAAATTTAAAACTTTTCACTCCCGCTTCACACAATCCCCCCATGTGAGGAGCAGACACTGGGATAAAATGCCAGTTCAGATTTTGGTATGTATAGGTTGTTATTACCTCGACGCGTGAGTCAGCCATGAAGGTTTTGAACTCCGCCCTGAGGGCTCTGGATGCCCCCACAAAATTGGTTCCGTTGTCGGAATACACATTCTTCGGGCAGCCTCGTCGCGCGATGAGTCTGGAAAAGGCCGCCAAGAATGACCGGGTTCTCAGATCGGTAGTCGCTTCCAAGTGGATGGCCTTAGTGGAGAAACACACAAAGAGGCAGACATATCCCTTGGTCACGCGACAGCCTCGCCCTTGATAATTCTTTATCTCAAAGGGGCCGGCAAAATCTACCCCGGTGTTAGTGAATGCCCGGGTATAGGTGGTTCGCTCGGTCGGTAGAATGCCCATCGATTGTGTTTGCGCCTGTTTCCTATGCACTGCGCACACCTTGCACTTGTGAATTTCTGATCTTATCATATTTTTCACGCGAGGTATCCAGTACTGTGTTCGGATCAGGCGCAGCATAAGCTGATTCCCCCCATGTAACGAGATTTTATGGATAAATCGTGTGATGAGACGAGACAGTCCACTATGATAGGGCAGAATTATGGGGTGGCGTTCGTTATACGAGAGGTCCTTGGACGCCGCGAGCCGCCCCCCGACTCTGATTGTCTCGTCCTCATCGAGAAATGGGTGCAAGGGCTGTAAATCGCTCTTTGGCTTGATTGACCCTTTCTCTTTGAGTGTTCTGTACTCCTCCGCATAATGGTTTCGTTGAGCATTGAAGATCAGTCGACACATCGTTGCTTTGGTCTCAATGGGTGAAATCGTCAGTGATGTTTCATTGAAGGAGGTTTTGAGATGAGTCCTTTTTTAGAATCGTAGGACGTAGGACACAACTCTTAAAACCCGGGAAAGGTCGGAAAACCTGTCTACAATATCTTCGTCTTTACGGTTAACTGAGGTTGTGTGGACTTGTAACCTTTTTTCTTCCATGGTTGTGGTGTAGCTTATTTCCTGGTCTGGCCATTCTTTGCCATCTTGCTGCAGCCAAGATGGGCCTTCCCACCACAAGGAATTGTTTACTAGCTCTTGCGCTAATAGCCCTCTACTGGCTAAGTCTGCAGGGTTTGACGCTGAGTCCACGTGACGCCAGTCCGTGTTCCCAACTTGGTCTATTATCTTTGTCACACGGTGGGCCACGAAGGTTGACCATGAACACGGAGGTTTCCGTAACCAAGCTAAGACAATAGTTGAGTCAGTCCATAATAAGGTTTTATGTTTGCCTAAATTAAGGTTCTTGTTGATAGATTCTAGGGTTTCTGCAAGGAGAACTGCTCCACAAAGTTCTAGTCTTGGTAAGGAGATGGTTTTTACGGGCGTGACTCTTGATTTGGCTAATAGCAGGCTTACAAATATTTGCTCATTAATATTGACGCGCAGGTACACGGTGGCTGCGTATGCTTTTTCTGACGCGTCACAGAATCCGTGGATCTCCACTGTGGCTGCTGGTGAAAAGTGTACCCAGCGTGGGATCTTAATTTTTTCTATGTGCTGGTAACTTTCAATGAAACTTTGCCACCGATCCAGCGAGACTGGCGACACGGTTTCATCCCATCCTGTTCCCTCTAACCAGATGCCTTGCATCAAAATTTTGGCGGTGACCGCGAATGGTGCCAGCCACCCTAATGGGTCAAATAATTTTGCTATCGCCGACAGAATTTTCCGTTTTGTAAAGCTAGACTGTTCCTCTATGGGTTTCGTTTTGAAGTAAAAGGTATCTGAGTGGGCGTTCCACCTGATGCCAAGTGCTTTAACCATACTGGTATCCTCGAAGTCTAGGAAATCTTCGTTTAGGAGGTGAGCCTTTGGTAGGCCTTTAAGTAGTTTGTTCGAGTTGGCGGCCCATTTCCTCAGCGAGAATTCTGCTGTCCCCAGGGCTGTAGTTGTTTGATCCCTTGCTTTGATGGTGTCGGTAATAGTGTGGCCTCCTGCTAGCACGTCGTCAACGTACATTGCATTTCGTAGTATATCTGATGCTATAGGGTAGCTGTGTTCCACGTCGTCCGCTAACTGGAGCAGTATTCGTATTGCAAGGTACGGTGCACAGTTAACTCCGAAGGGGACCGTTTTCAACTCATATAGTTGTATAGGCTGCGTACTTTCTGTTCGGAATACAATCCGTTGATACTTAGTGTTATCATTGTGCAACAGAATCTGTCTGTACATTTTCTCTATGTCGCTGTTGAAGACATATTTGAAGAACCGCCACCTTAATATGAGAATGGTTAAATCATTCTGTAGAACTGGCCCCGGATGGATAATGTCGTTGAGGCTGACTCCGTTTGCAGTTGATGATGACGCATTGAACACCACTCTCACTTTGGTTGTTGTGCTTTCTTCCTTTTTGACGGCATGATGTGGTAAACAATAGGTATCACAGTCTTCAGCGGGGATGTGTGTTGGTACCCGGGACATATGTCCCAAGGTTTCATACTCTGCTAAGACCCTGTTGTATTCTGACTGTAATGGTGGGTCTTTAGCTAAACGCGTTTCCATTCGGAAAAATTGTGAACACGCAATTTTTAATGAGGGACCTAATTGTTTATATTTTGGAAATTCCTGTTTAAAAGGCAAGGATACAATATATTTACCCTTATCATTTCGAATCGTTGTGTTCTTATACAATTCTTCACAATACTTGTCATCATGGTTGTACGTTTTGTCCTTGGGGACTTCCTCTGTTTCCCAAAATGATCGTAGCTCTCTGCCTAATTGCACTTCACTGACAAAGGACACATATTTCTCGCTGGGTGAGATTGTTTCGGTTGGGCCGGTCAATATCCAGCCGAATACCGTCTCTTGGGCTAGCAGTGTTCCTAACACGTCTTTTTTTATTCCCCCTAACATCACCTGTGCATAAATGTCGCCTCCTAATATCAGGTCGTCTTGCTCATTGACAAAAAAACGTTTGTCAGCTAATACTAGGTTCGGGAAGGCCTGCATGGCCATAGCATCCACCTTGCATGTTGGTAGATTGCCAGTTAGTTGCGGCAGCACAAGCGCGGTGGTGGCAATGTTTATTGTCGGATCAATTGGAGACCGCAGTTGTATATGACACTCCTCCTTTACTTGTGCTGAAACTTGATTGGTGATGCCTGAAACATGCGCAGACATCCGCTGAGATGACAAATTTATGCGACGTTTAAGTCTTTCAGTTATGAGAGTACATTCTGACCCCGAATCTATAAGTGCCCGCGCGGAGAAGTTGGTGTTGTTGTAGAATATATTGATGCGGGCCGTACCTAGTAAAACCCCTTTACTTGTGTTTGTAAAGCAGACCTTGTAGTGGTTATTTCCATTGCTTTGGTTATTTCCAGTGCTTTGATTATTGGAATAGGTGCGCCTTTGTTGCGCTTGGGCTGATGGGCCAGGGTGGGTATTATTGTTGTTTGCGTTTTGGTTGGTGTCCGTTGCCTGAATATGTAGGAGCGTATTGTGTCTTTGCTTGCAGGTGGCGCAATTGTAGGAGCTTGAACACCTAGACACAGTATGTCCTGAGGATAGGCAGTTAATACACCCTTTCTTGTTTTTAATGAAGGTGATTCTATCGGAAACCGCCAATGTGCGGAACCGTTGGCAATGTTGTAGTTTGTGCTCAGTGGATTTACACATCTTGCACGCACCTTTGGTTACACTCGTCTTAAAAGCACCTAGCTTTCTGTGAGAGTTTTCAGTGGATTGTCTACCATTATGGGTTTTCGGGTTCTTGGTTTCCAGGCTATCCTCAGTTATGCCAGATACTGTCTCAAGTGTCTGGAAACGGTTCTGTAAGAATTTATCCATGTCTTCCCACTTGGATATTTCAGTTTTATTTTGAACCGTTTTCTCCCATAAGGCTAGTGTGCTTTTTGGTAATTTCGTTGAGCACAAATAAGTTATAATCGCATCCCAAATTGACACATCGATTTGATGTGTCTTTAAGGATGCGATACAGTTGTTGATGTCTCGCTGCAACTTTTTAATTGAAGTTCCGCATTCCTTTTCGACCGCCTCTAAGCTGAACAGTGTCTTCAGCTGAGTATTCACTAGTATGCGTTTGTTTTCGTATCTGTCTACCAGATTTTGCCACGCTATACCGAAACCTTCGTTTGTGAGTGGGCACTTTTGCACTACCTCACCCTGGGTCTTTTGTATCAAGTGGTACAATCTCTCTACCGGGGTGAGTCGCTTATTTAAAATATATATGGCCGTAAAGAGGTCTCTGAATGTAGGCCAAGATAAGTAATCTCCCTTGAACACATCAGTGTCACACGGGGCAGACGCATATTTGTATCCCTTTCGTGCTGTTCTTCGGGCTTAGGGTCGGGTTTGTTGAATGTGGCCTGTCGCGTTGATATGTTTGACATGCAACGCAAGTAGACTGCGTAAGCACTTTTGTGTTTTATCTTAACAGCTGGTATGTTTTTTCCCTCTAGAGTGTCCCCAGCTAATATTTCGTCATGGGCTGTTTTTGCTTTTTTCCACTTTACCTTTAACTCTTCTTGCTGGATAGCCAGAGTATACTTGGTATGCTCAGAGTCGGGTCTGGAGTTGAAGTCGGCTTCAAACTCTATGACTTCATCAGCCATCCTGATGTAATTTTCCATCGCTTTCGACATGGTATCAGTACTGAGATTAAGGGCAAAATGGATCTAACTATTAACAAGGCACAAGCTCACGAAGGCACGTTCAACTTAAGACAGGATGATGTAGCTAGTGGGTATATGCCCAATATAATGGATTGCCGCCAAGGGGTAAACACGCAAATTATTCTCTGTGTATAAATTTTTTTCAGCTAATTGTGCTTTATGCGAACGCTCTTGTCACCCAACTCACCGCAGTGTTAGTGTTGTATGTATAAGAAGATAAGGTTAAGTGACTTTGATTTAATGGCAGTAACGCTGATTTATGTCAGAACTTAAAGAACTGGTTAAATTTATTACACTTATGTAAGTGTTTAATGGTTCTAAAATATTGGCAGTGACTTGCGATAAAGTGCGTTAAAGTGTTGTTGCAAATAAATTGCCACACTACAGTGAAAAGTGGGGTTATGTTGAATTTGTGCAGCTGATTGCGATATTCCTCGAAAATATGCGCTACAGCAAACAAAATACCAAATCAAAAGACTTTATGTAAATCTGTGTGACTTAATTACCACACACACGTATAATTGTTTGGTTTTTATTTATAAAATCGCGATATTGGTACGCCGGGAAGTTAGTATATGTAAATTCCCTACTTGTGCAAAAAACAAAAAAAAATCGAACTCAAACCACGTACCTTTGTGCCTTTGTTTGACCGCTCGTTTTTGTTTGCTTGTGTAATGCTTGTCGCTTTTGAAACGCTCAGGTGGTGCTAACTGCTAACTTTTGAAACGCTTTTGTGTGGTGCTGCTAACTGCTAGCTTTTGAAACGCTTTGGTGTGGTTATATTGATGGTTGCTTTTGCTGCTAACGGCTAGCTTTTGAAACGCTTTTGTGTGCTGTGGTTATTTAGTTGGTCGCTGGTAATTCAATCGTTTCTGTAATTATTCCGGCGTAGTAGGACCATGAAAAAACCTCTTGGGGCTTCGATAGCTCAAGTGAGTTCCCAAGGGGTTTTTGCGCTCGTTGAAAAAAGAGAAAAAAGGAAAAGAACACACAGCAGATTAAATTCAAGAATTTAACAATTTAATTATTTCCAGTTCAAAGCTAACTCACAATATATATACAAAAGCTAATTCACAGTTTGACTAATTATACACAGGTTAAGTTATACAAGCGAAAAGAAAAATCTTACCTATAATAGGGCTGATGGCTGCAGTGATCACGGAGCTTTCCAAAAAAGAAGTGAAAGAGTTTCTTTCTTGTAAAACGCGTTCACCCTTCAATTCCGTCGAAAAGCGGTTTTGAGGGGTAATTGAACGAAAGTAAGTTAAATTTGGAAAGTTAAATTGGAAAGTCGCGCACCAACACGTACACATACGCCTGCACGGACATATATATAGCCGTTGGTGTTAGTGCGCGAAAGTAGATAGAAGCAAACATAGATAGTTTACATTAGGCTGGGTCACTATTGGCCGTGCTCATTCTTGGGCTTAGCTTGATGGCCTAAACACTTTGTCTTTGTCTTTATCTTTATCCCCGTCTTTATATTTATCTTTATCTTTATTTTTTCTTTATCTTTATCTTTGCCTTTATCTTTATCTTTATATTTATCTTTATCTTTATCTTTATCTTTATCTTTATCTTTATCTTTATCTTTGTCTTTGTCTTTATCTTTATCTTTATCTTTACCTTTATCCTAATCTTTATCCTTATCTTTATCCTTTTCTTTATTTTTATCTTTATCTTTGTCTTTATCTTTATCTTTATCTTTATCTTTATTTTTATTTTTATCTATATCTTTATCTTTATCTTTGACTTTATCTTTGTGTTTATCTTTATCTTTTTTCCTTATCTTCGTCTTTATACTTATCTCTATCTTTGTCTTTATCTTTAACTTTATCCTTATCCTTATCTTTATCTTTTTCTTTATCTTTATCTTTGCCTTTATCTTTATCTTTATCTTTGTCTCTATCTTTATCTTTATATTTATCTTAACTTTGTCTTTATCTTTATCCCCGTCTTTATATTGATCTTTATCTTTATCTTTATCTTTATCTTTGCCTTAATCTTTATCTTTATATTTATCTAAACTTTGTCTTTATCTTTATCCCCGTCTTTATATTTATCTTTACCTTTTTCTTTATCTTTATCTTTGCCTTTATCTTTATCTTTATCTTTAGCTTTATCTTTGACTTTATCTTTGTCTTTGTCTTTATCTTTACCTTTACCTTTATCCTAATCTTTATCCTTATCTTTATCCTTTTCTTTATTTTTATCTTTATCTTTGTCTTTATCTTTATCTTTATCTTAATTTTTATTTTTATTTTTATCTATATCTTTATCTTTATCTTTGACTTTATCTTTGTCTTTGTCTTTGTCTTTATCTTTATCTTTTTTCCTTATCTTCGTCTTTATATTTATCTCTATCTTTGTCTTTATCTTTAACTTTATCCTTATCCTTATCTTTATCTTTTTCTTTATCTTATCTTTGCCTTTATCTTTATCTTTATCTTTGTCTTTATCTTTATCTTTACTTTTATCCTTATCTTTATCCTTATCTATATCTTTATCTTTATCCTTGTCTTTATCTTTGTCTTTATCTTTATTTTTATCTTTATCTTTATCTTTGACTTTATCTTTGTCTTTATCTTTATCTTTTTTCCTTATCTTCGTCTTTATACTTATCTCTATCCTTGTCTTTATCTTTAACTTTATCCTTATCCTTATCTTTATCTTTGTCTCTATCTTTATCTTTATCTTTATATTTATCTTAACTTTATCTTTATCTTTATCCCCATCTTTATATTTATCTTTATCTTTATCCTTTTCTTTATCTTTATCTTTGCCTTTATCTTTATCTTTATCTTTATCTTTGTCTTTATCTTTATCTTTATCTTTACCTTTATCCTTATCTCTGTCCTTATCTTTATCCTTATCTTTATCTTTACCTTTATTTTTATCTTTATCTTTATCTTTATCTTTGACTTTACCTTTGTCTTTATCTTTATCTTTTTTCCTTATCTTCATCTTTATACTTATCTCTATCTCTATCTTTGTCTTCATCTTTGTCTTTTTCATTCTTATCTTTATCTTTATCCTTATCTTTATCTTTATCTTTTTTCCTTATCTTCGTCTTTATATTTATCTCTATCTTTGTCTTTATCTTTATCTTTATCTTTATCTTTAACTTTATCTTTATCTTTATCTTTCTCTTTCTCTTTATCTTTATCTTTATCTTTATTTTTATCTTTATCTTTGTCTTTGTCTTTATCTTTATCTTTACCTTTATCCTTATCTTTATCTTTATCTTTATTTTTATGTTTATCTTTATCTTTATCTATATCTTTATCTTTATCTTTATCTTTGACTTTATCTTTGTCTTTATCTTTATCTTTTTTCCTTATCTTCGTCTTTATACTTATCTCTATCTTTGTCTTTATCTTTAACTTTATCCTTATCCTTATCTTTATCTTTTTCTTTATCTTTATCTTTGCCTTTATCTTTATCTTTATCTTTATCTTTGTCTCTATCTTTATCTTTATATTTATCTTAACTTTGTCTTTATCTTTATCCCCGTCTTTATATTGATCTTTATCTTTATCTTTATCTTTTTCTTTGCCTTTATCTTTATCTTTATCTTTATATTTATCTAAACTTTGTCTTTATCTTTATCCCCGTCTTTATATTTATCTTTATCTTTTTCTTTATCTTCATCTTTGCCTTTATCTTTATCTTTATCTTTAGCTTTATCTTTGACTTTATCTTTGTCTTTGTCTTTATCTTTATCTTTACCTTTATCCTAATCTTTATCCTTATCTTTATCCTTTTCTTTATTTTTATCTTTATCTTTGTCTTTATCTTTATCTTTATTTTTATTTTTATCTATATCTTTATCTTTATCTTTGACTTTATCTTTGTCTTTGTCTTTATCTTTATCTTTTTTCCTTATCTTCGTCTTTATACTTATCTCTATCTTTGTCTTTATCTTTAACTTTATCCTTATCCTTATCTCTATCTTTTTCTTTATCTTATCTTTGCCTTTATCTTTATCTTTATCTTTGTCTTTATCTTTATCTTTACTTTTATCCTTATCTTTATCCTTATCTATATCTTTATCTTTATCTTTGTCTTTATCTTTGTCTTTATCTTTATTTTTATCTTTATCTTTATCTTTATCTTTGACTTTATCTTTGTCTTTATCTTTATCTTTTTTCCTTATCTTCGTCTTTATACTTATCTCTATCCTTGTCTTTATCTTTAACTTTATCCTTATCCTTATCTTTATCTTTATCTTTGTCTCTATCTTTATCTTTATCTTTATATTTATCTTAACTTTATCTTTATCTTTATCCCCATCTTTATATTTATCTTTATCTTTATCCTTTTCTTTATCTTTATCTTTGCCTTTATCTTTATCTTTATCTTTGTCTTTATCTTTATCTTTATCTTTACCTTTATCCCTATCTCTATCCTTATCTGTATCCTTATCTTTATCTTTACCTTTATTTTTATCTTTATCTTTATCTTTATCTTTGACTTTACCTTTGTCTTTATCTTTATCTTTTTTCCTTATCTTCATCTTTATACTTATCTCTATCTCTATCTTTGTCTTCATCTTTGTCTTTTTCATTCTTATCTTTATCTTTATCCTTATCTTTATCTTTATCTTTTTTCCTTATCTTCGTCTTTATATTTATCTCTATCTTTGTCTTTATCTTTATCTTTAACTTTATCTTTATCTTTCTCTTTATCTTTATCTTTATCTTTTTCTTTATTTTTATCTTTATCTTTGTCTTTGTCTTTATCTTTATCTTTACCTTTATCCTTATCTTTATCTTTATTTTTATGTTTATCTTTATCTTTATCTTTATCTTTATCTTTATCTTTATCTTTATCTTTATCTTTGTCTCTATCTTTATCTTTATCTTTATCTTTATCTTTATCTTTATCTTTGTCTCTATCTTTATCTTTATCTTTATCTTTGTCTTTGTCTTTATCTTTACCTTTATCCTTATCTTTATCCTTATCTTTATCTTTATCTTTGTCTTTATCTTTATCTTTATTTTTATCTTTATCTTTATCTTTATCTTTATCTTTATCTTTATCTTTATCTTTATCTTTGACTTTATCTTTGTCTTTACCTTTATCTTTTTTCCTTATCTTCATCTTTATACTTATCTCTATCTCTATCTTTGTCTTCATCTTTGTCTTTTTCATTCTTATTTTATATTTATCCTTATCTTTATCTTTATCTTTATCTTTTTTCCTTATCTTCGTCTTTATCTTTATCTTTAACTTTATCTTTATCTTTACCCTTCTCTCTATCTTTATCTTAATCTTTATCTTTATCTTTATCTTTATCTTTGTCTTTGTCTTTATATTTATCTCTATCTTTATCTTCATCTTTATCTTTTTCTTTTGTCTTTGTCTTTATATTTATCTTTATCTTTGTCTTTATCTTTACCTTTATCTTTATCTTTATCTTTATTTTTATTTTTATCTTTATCTTCGTCTTTATCTTTATGTTTTTGTTCATCTTTATCTTTATCTTTATCTTTATCTTTGTCTTTGTCTTTATATTTATCTTTATCTTTATCTTTATCTTTATCTTTATCTTTATATTTATCTTTATCTTTATCTTTATCTTTATCTTCATCTTCATCTTCATCTTTATCTTTAACTTTATCTTTATCTTTGTCTTTATCTTTATCTTTTTATTTATCTTTATCTTTGTCTTCATTTTTATCTTTATCTCCACCTTCATCTTTATCTTTATCTTTAACTTTATCTTTATCTTTTTATTTATCTTTATCTTTATATTTATCTTTATCTTTGTCTTCATTTTTATCTTTATCTTTATCTTTATTTTCATCTTCATCTTTATCTTTATCTTTAACTTTATCTTTATCTTTGTCTTTATCTTTATATTTATCTTTGTTTTTATCTTTATCTTTCTCTTTATCTCTGTCTTTACCTTTATCTCTATCTTTATCTTTATCTTTATCCTTATTTTTATCTTTATCTTTATCTTTATCTTTATCTTTATCTTTATCTTTATCTTTGTCTTTATCTTTATCTTTCTATGTCTCTTTATCTCTGTCTTTACCTTTATCTCTACCTTTATCTTTGTCTTTATCTTTATTTTTATCTTTATCTTTATCTTTATCTTTATCTTTATCTTTATCTTTGTCTTTATCTTTATCTTTTTATTTATCTTTATCTTTATATTTATCTTTATCTTTGTCTTCATTTTATCTTTATCTTTATCCTTATCTATATCTTTATCCTTATTCTTATCCTTATCTTTGTCTTTATATTTATATTTATATTTATCTTTTTTCCTTATCTTCGTCTTTATATTTATCTCTATCTTTGTCTTTATCTTTAACTTTATCTTTATCTTTATCCTTCTCTTTATCTTTATCTTAATCTTTATCTTTATCTTTGTCTTTGTCTTTATATTTATCTCTATCTTTGTCTTCATCTTTATCTTTATCTTTGTCTTTGTCTTTATATTTATCTTTATCTTTGTCTTTATCTTTACCTTTATCTTTATCTTTATTTTTATCTTTATCTTTGTCTTAATCTTTATCTTTTTATTCATCTTTATCTTTATCTTTATCCTTGTCTTTGTCTTTATATTTAGCTTTATCTTTGTCTTTATCCTTGTCTTTATCTTTATCTTTATCTTTATCTTTATCTTTATCTTTATCTTTATCTTTGCCTTTATCTTTATCTTCATCTTTATCTTTATCTTTATCTTTATCTTTACCTTTATCTTTACCTTTATCTTTCTCTTTCTCTTTATCTTTGTCTTTATCTTTATCTTAGTCTTTATCTCTATCTTTATTTTTATCTTTATCTTTATATTTATCTTTATCTTTATCTTTATATTTATCTTTATCTTTATCTTTATCTTTAACTTTATCTTTATCTTTATATTTATCTTTATCTTTGTCTTCATCTTTATCTTTATCTTTATCTTTGTCTTTATCTTTATCTTTATCTTTGTATTTATCTTTGTGTTTATCTTTATGTTTCTCTTTATCTTTACCTTTATCTTTATCTTTATCCTTATCTTTATCTTTATCTTTATCTTTGTCTTTATCTTTATATTTATCTTTGTCTTTATCTTTCTCTTTCTCTTTATCTTTGTCTTTATCTTTATCTTAGTCTTTATCTCTATCTTTATTTTTATCTTTATCTTTATATTTATCTTTATCTTTATCTTTATATTTATCTTTATCTTTATCTTTAACTTTATCTTTATCTTTATATTTATCTTTATCTTTATATTTATCTAAACTTTGTCTTTATCTTTATCCCCGTCTTTATATTTATCTTTATCTTTTTCTTTATCTTTATCTTTGGCTTTATCTTTATCTTTATCTTTAGCTTTATCTTTGTCTTTATCTTTATCTTTACCTTTATCCTTTTCTTTATCTTTATCTTTGACTTTATCTTTGTCTTTATCTTTATCTTTTTTCCTTATCTTCGTCTTTATACTTATCTCTATCTTTGTCTTTATCTTTAACTTTATTCTTATCCTTATCTTTATCTTTTTCTTTATCTTATCTTTGCCTTTATCTTTATCTTTATCTTTGTATTTGTCTTTATCTTTATCTTTATCTTTACCTTTATCCTTATCTTTATCCTTATCTATATCCTTATCTTTATCCTTATCTATATCTTTATCTTTATCTTTATCTTTATTTTTATCTTTATCTTTATCTTTATCTTTATCTTTATCTTTATCTTTATCTTTATCTTTATCTTTATCTTTATCTTTGACTTTATCTTTGTCTTTATCTTTATCTTTTTTCCTTATCTTCGTCTTTATACTTATCTCTATCTTTGACTTTATCTTTAACTTTATCCTTATCCTTATCTTTATCTTTATCTTTGTATTTATCTTAACTTTTTCTTTATCTTTATCCCCGTCTTTATATTTACCTTTATCCTTTTCTCTATCTTTATCTTTGCCTTTATCTTTATCTTTATCTTTATCTTTGTCTTTATCTTTATCTTTACCTTTATCCTTATCTCTATCCTTATATTTATCCTTATCTTTATCTTTACCTTTATTTTTATCTTTATCTTTATCTTTATCTTTATCTTTATCTTTGACTTTATCTTTGTCTTTATCTTTATCTTTTTTCCTTATCTTCGTCTTTATATTTATCTCTATCTTTGTCTTTATCTTTATCTTTAACTTTATCTTTATCCTTCTCTTTATCTTAATCTTTATCTTAATCTTAATCTTTATCTTTATCTTTATCTTTATCTTTATCTTTATCTTTATCTTTATCTTTATCTTTATCTTTATCTTTATCTTTATCTTTATCTTTATCTTTATCTTTATCTTTATCTTTATCTTTATCTTTATCTTTATCTTTGTCTTTGTCTTTATCTTTATCTTTACCTTTATCCTTATCTTTATCCTTATCTTTATCTTTATCTTTATTTTTATCTTTATCTTTATCTTTATTTTTATCTTTATCTTTATCTATATCTTTATCTATATCTTTATCTTTATCTTTGACTTTATCTTTGACTTTATCTTTATCTTTTTTCCTTATCTTCGTCTTTATACTTATCTCTATCTTTGTCTTTATCTTTAACTTTATCCTTATCCTTATCTTTATCTATATCTTTTTCTTTATCTTTATCTTTATCTTTGCCTTTATCTTTATCTTTATCTTTATCTTTGTCTCTATCTTTATCTTTATCTTTATCGTTATCTTTATCTTTGTCTTTGTCTTTATCTTTATCTTTACCTTTATCCTTATCTTTATCCTTATTTTTATCTTTATCTTTGTCTTTATCTTTATCTTTATTTTTATCTTTATTTTTGTCTTTATCTGTATCCTTTTTCCTTATCTTCATCTTTATACTTATCTCTATTTCTATCTTTGTCTTCATCTTTGTCTTTTTCATTCTTATCTTTATCTTTATCCTTATCTTTATCTTTATCTTTTTTCCTTATCTTCGTCTTTATATTTATCTGTATCTTTGTCTTTATCTTTAACTTTATCTTTATCTTTATCCTTCTCTTTATCTTTATCTTTATCTTTATCTTTATCTTTATCTTTATCTTTGTCTCTATATTTATCTCTATCTTTATCTTCATCTTTATCTTTTTCTTTTGTCGTTGTCTTTATATTTATCTTTATCTTTGTCTTTATCTTTATTTTTATCTTTATCTTCGTCTTTCTCTTTATCTTTATCTTTATCTTTATCCTTGCCTTTGTCTTTATATTTATCTATCTTTATCTTTATCTTTATCTTTATCTTTATCATTATCTTCATATTCATCTTCATCTTTATCTTTATCTTTAACTTTATCTTTATCTTTATCTTTATCTTTATCTTTATCTTTGTCTTTATCTTTATCTTTTTATTTATCTTTATCTTTATCTTCGTCTTCATTTTTATCTTTATCTTTATCTCCATCTTCATCTTTATCTTTAACTTTATCTTTATCTTTATCTTTATCTTTATCTTTATCTTTATCTTTATCTTTATCTTTATCTTTATCTTCATCTTCATATTCATCTTTATCTTTATCTTTAACTTTATCTTTATCTTTATCTTTGTCTTTATCTTTATCTTTATCTTTTTGTTTATCTTTATCTTTATCTTTGTCTTCATTTTTATCTTTATCTTTATATTTATCTCCATCTTCATCTTTATCTTTAACTTTATCTTTATCTTTGTCTTTATCTTTATCTTTATTTTATTTATATTTATCTTTATCTTTATTTTTATCTTTATCTTCGTCTTTCTCTTTATCTTTATCCTTGCCTTTGTCTTTATATTTATCTATCTTTATCTTTATCTTTATCTTCATCTTCATCTTCATCTTTATCTTTATCTTTAACTTTATCTTTATCTTTGTCTTTATCTTTATCTTTTTATTTATCTTTATCTTTATCTTTGTCTTCATTTTTATCTTTATCTTTATCTTTATCTCCATCTTCAGCTTTATCTTTATCTTTAACTTTATCTTTATCTTTATCTTTGTCTTTATCTTTATCTTTATCTTTATCTTTTTATTTATCTTTATCTTTATATTTATCTTTATCTTTGTCTTCATTTTTATCTTTATCTTTATTTTCATCTTCATCTTCATCTTTATCTTTATCTTTAACTTTATATTCATCTTTATCTTTATCTTTATCTTTATCTTTATCTTTATCTTTATCTTTATCTTTATCTTTATCTTTAACTTTATCTTTATCTTTATCTTTGTCTTTATCTTTATCTTTATCTTTATCTTTATCTTTATATTTATCTTTATCTTTACCTTTATCTTTATCTTTATCTTTATCTTTATCTTTAACTTTATCTTTATCTTTATCTTTGTCTTTATCTTTATCTTTATCTTTATCTTTTTATTTATCTTTATCTTTATATTTATCTTTATCTTTGTCTTCATTTTTATCTTTATCTTTATTTTCATCTTCATCTTCGTCTTTCTCTTTATCTTTATCTTTATCCTTGCCTTTGTCTTTATATTTATCTATCTTTATCTTTATCTTTATCTTCATCTTCATCTTCATCTGTATCTTTATCTTTAACTTTATCTTTATCTTTATCTTTGTCTTTACCTTTACCTTTATCTTTATCTTTATCTTCATCTTCATCGTTATCTTTATCTTTATCTTTATATTTATCTTTATCTTTATCTTTATCTTTATCTTTATCTTTATCTTTATCTTTATCTTTATCTTTATCTTTATCTTTATCTTTATCTTTATCTTTATCTTTATCTTTATCTTTATCTTTATCTTTATCTTTATCTTTATCTTTGTCTTTATCTTTATCTTTATCTTCATCTTCATCTTCATCTTCATTTTTATCTTTATCTTTGTCTTTGTCTTTATATTTATCTTTGTCTTTATCTTTACTTTTATCTTTATCTTTAACTTTGTCTTTAAATTTATCTTTATCTTTGTCTTTATCTTTATCTTTATCTTTATGTTTATCTTTGTCTTTATGTGTATCTTTATCTTTGTCTTTGTCTTTATCTTTATCTTTATTTTATCTTTATCTTTTCTTTATCTTCATCTTTATCTGTATCTTTATCTTTACCTTTACCTTTACCTTTATCTTTATCTTTATCTTTATCTTTATCTTTATCTTTTTATTTATCTTTATCTTTATATTTATATTTATCTTTATCTTTGCTTCATTTTTATCTTTATCTTTATCCTTATCTATATCTTTATCCTTATTTTTATCTTTATCTTTGCCTTTATCCTTGTCTTTATCTTTATCTTTATCTTTTTTCCTTATCTTCGTCTTTATATTTATCTCTAACTTTGTCTTTATCTTTATCTTTAACTTTATCTTTATTTTTATCCTTATCTTTATCTTGATCTTGATTTTGATCTTGATCTTTATCTTTATCTTTATCTTTATCTTTATCTTTATCTTTATCTTTATCTTTATCTTTATCTTTATCTTTATCTTTGTCTTTGTCTTTGTCTTTGTCTTTGTCTTTGTCTTTGTCTTTGTCTTTGTCTTTGTCTTTGTCTTTGTCTTTGTCTTTATCTTTATCTTTATCTTTACCCTTATCTTTATCCTTATCTTTATCCTTATCTTTATCTTTATCTTTATCTTTATCTTTACCTTTTTCTTTATCTTTATCTTTCTCTTTATCTTTATCTTTATATTTATCTTTATCTTACTCTTTCTCTTTATCTTTATCCTTATCCGTATTTTTATCTTTATCCTTATCTTTATCTTTATCTTTATCTTTATCTTTATCTTTATCTTTATCTTTGTCTTTGTCTTTGTCTTTATCTTTCTCTTTATCTTTATCTTACTCTTTCTCTTTATCTCTGTCTTTACCTATATCTCTATTTTTATCTTTATCTTTATCTTTGTCTTTATCTTTATCTTTATCTTTATCTTTATCTTTGTCTTTATATTTATATTTATCTTTATCTTTATCTTTATCTTTATCTTTATCTTTGTCTTTATCTTTATCTTTATCTATATCTATATCTTTATCTTTATCTTTATCTTTATCTTTATCTTTATCTTTATCTTTATCTTTGTCTTTATCTTTATCTTTATATTCATCTTTATCTTTATCTTCATATTTATCTTTATCTTTATATTTATCTTAATCTTTATCTTTGTCTTTGTCTTTATATTTATTTTTATCTTTGTCTTTACCTTTACCTTTATCTTCATCTTCATCTTCATCTTCATCTTCATTTTTATCTTTATCTTTGTCTTTGTCTTTATATTTATCTTTATCTTTGTCTTTATCTTTACCTTTATCTTTATCTTTATCTTTATCTTTGTCTTTAAATTTATCTTTATCTTTGTCTTTATCTTTATCTTTATGTTTATCTTTGTCTTTATGTGTATCTTTATCTTTATCTTTATTTTCATCTTCATCTTCATCTTTATCTTTATCTTTAACTTTATCTTTATCTTTATCTTTATCTTTATCTTTATCTTTATCTTTATCTTTTTATTTATCTTTATCTTTATATTTATATTTATCTTTATCTTTGTCTTCATTTTTATCTTTATCTTCATCTTCATCTTTATCTTTATCTTTATCTTTATCTTTATCTTTATCTTTATCTTTATCTTTATCTTTGTCTTTATCTTTATCTTTATATTTATCTTTGTCTTTATCTTTATCTTTATTTTTCTCTTTATCTCTGTCTTTACCTTTATCTCTATCTTTATCTTTATCTTTATATTTATGTTTATCCTTATCTTTATCTTTATCCTTATCTTTATCTTTATCTTTGTCTTTATCTTTATATTTATCTTTGTCTTTATCTTTATCTTTCTCTTTATCTCTGTCTTTACCTTTACCTTTATCTCTATCTTTATCTTTGTCTTTAACTTTATTTTTATCTTTATCTTTATCTTTGTCTCTATCTTTATCTTTTTATTTATCTTTATATTTATCTTTATCTTTATCCTTATCTATATCTTTATCCTTATTTTTATCTTTATCTTTGTCTTTATATTTTTCTTTATCTTTATCTTTAACTTTTTTCCTTATCTTCGTCTTTATATTTATCTCTATTTTTGTCTTTATCTTGATCTTTAACTTTACCTTTATCTTTATCCTTCTCTTTATCTTTATCTTTATCTTTATCTTTATCTTTATCTTTATCTTTATCTTTATCTTTATCTTTATCTTTATCTTCATCTTTATCTTTATCTTTATCTTTATCTTTCTCTTTATCTTTCTGTACCTTTGTCTTTATCTTTATCTTTATCTTTATCTTTATCTTTATCTTTAACTTTTTTCCCTATCTTCGTCTTTATATTTATCTATATTTTTGTCTTTATCTTGATCTTTAACTTTACATTTATCTTTATCCTTCTCTTTATCTTTATCTTTATCTTTCTCTTTATCTTTATCTGTACCTTTATCTTTATCTTTATCTTTATCTTTATCTTTATCTTTATCTTTATCTTTATCTTTGTCTTTGTCTTTATATTTATCTCTATCTTTGCTTCATCTTTATCTTTATCTTTGTCTTTGTCTTTATATTTATATTTATCTTTAGCTTTGTCTTTATCTTTATCTTTTTGTTCATCTTTATCTTTATCTTTATCCTTGTCTTTGTCTTTATATTTATCTTTATCTTTGTCTTTATCTTTGTCTTTATCTTTATCTTTATCTTTATCTTTATGTTTATCTTTATGTTTATCTTTATGTTTATCTTTATCTTTATCTTTATCTTTATCTTTATCTTTATCTTTATCTTGATCTTGATCTTGATCTTTATCTTTATCTTTGCCTTTAAATTTATCTTTATCTTTATCTTTGCCCTTATGTGTATCTTTATCTTTGTCTTTATCTTTATCTTTATCTTTATCTTTATTTTTATCTTTATCTTTATCTTTATCTTTGTTTTTGTCTTTATATTTATCTTTATCTTTGTCTTTAACTTTACCTTTTTCTTTATTTTTATCCTTATCTTTATCTTTATCTTTACCTTTATATTTATCTTTATCTTTATCTCTATCTTTATCTTTATCTTTATTTTTATCTTTATCTTTATCTTTCTCTTTATCTTGATCTTGATCTTGATCTTTATCTTTATCTTTATCTATATCTTTATCTTTACCTTTATCTTTATCTTTATGTTTATCTTTATCTTTATCTTTATCTTTATCTTTGTCTTTATATTTATCTTTTTCTTTATCTTTATCTTTGTCTTTATCTTTATCTCTATCTTACTCTTTATCTCTGTCTTTACCTTTATCTCTATCTTTATCTTTATCTTTACCTTTATCTTTATCTTTATCTTCATCTTTATCTTTATCTTTGTATTTATTTTTATCTTTGTCTTTATCTTTATCTTTACCTATATCTTTATTTTACCTTTATCTTTATCTTTGTCTTTATCTTTATCTTTATATTCATCTTTATCTTTATCTTCACATTTATCTTTATCTTTATCTTTTACTTTATCTTTATATTTATCTTTGTCTTTATCTTTCTCTTTATCTCTGTCTTTACCTTTATCTCTAATTTTATCTTTATCTTTACCTTAATCTTTATCTTTATCTTTATCTTTATCTTTATCTTTATCTTTATCTTTATCTTTGTCTTTATCTTTATCTTTATCTTTACCACTATCTTTATCTTTGTCTTTATCTTTATCTTTATATTCATCTTTATCTTTATCTTCACATTTATCTTTATCTTTATCTTTATCTTTATATTTATCTTTATCTTTGTCTTTACCTTTACCTTTATCGTTATCTTTATCTTCATCTTCATCGTTATCTTTATCTTTATATTTATCTTTATCTTTATCTTTATCTTTATCTTCATGTTCATCTTCATCTTCATTTTTATCTTTATCTTTATCTTTGTCTTTTTTCCTTATCTTCGTCTTTATATTTATCTCTATCATTGTCTTTATCTTTATCCTTCTCTTTATCTTTATCTTTATCTTTATCTTTATCTTTATCTTTATCCTTATCTTTATCTTTATTTTTATCTTTATCTTTATCTTTATCTTTTACTTTATCTTTATATTTATCTTTGTCTTAATCTTTCTCTTTCTCTTTATCTCTGTCTTTACCTTTATCTCTATCTTTATCTTTATCTTTATCTTTATCTTTATCTTTATCTTTATCTTTATCTTTATCTTTATCTTTATCTTTATCTTTATCTTTATCTTTATCTTTATCTTTACCTTTATCTTTATCTTTGTCTTTATCTTTATCTTTATATTCATCTTTATCTTTGTCTTTATCTTTATCTTTATATTCATCTTTATCTTTATCTTCACATTTATCTTTATCTTTATCTTTATCTTTATCTTTATCTTTATCTTTGTCTTTATCTTTATCTTTACCTATATCTTTATCTTTACCTTTATCTTTATCTTTGTCTTTGTCTTTATCTTTATCTTTATATTCATCTTTATCTTCACATTTATCTTTATCTTTATCTTTATCTTTGTCTTTATATTTATCTTTATCTTTGTCTTTACCTTTACCTTTATCTTTATCTTCATCTTCATCGTTATCTTTATCTTTATCTTTATATTTATCTTTATCTTTATCTTTATAGTTATCTTTATCTTTATCTCTATCTTTATCTCTATCTTTATCTTTATCTTTCTCTTTATCTTTGTCTTTATCTTTATCTTTATCTTCATCTTCATCTTCATTTTTATCTTTATCTTCATCTTTGTCTTTGTCTTTATATTTATCTTTGTCTTTATCTTTACTTTTATCTTTATCTTTATCTTTGTCTTTAAATTTATCTTTATCTTTGTCTTTATCTTTATCTTTATGTTTATCTTTGTCTTTATGTGTATCTTTATCTTTGTCTTTATATTTTTCTTTATCTTTATCTTTAACTTTTTTCCTTGACTTCGTCTTTATATTTATCTCTATTTTTGTCTTTATCTTGAAATTTAACTTTACCTTTATCTTTATCCTTCTCTTTATCTTTATCTTTATCTTTATCTTTATCCTTATCTTTATCCTTATCTTTATCTTTATCTTTACCTTTTTCTTTATCTTTATCTTTCTCTTTATCTTTATCTTTATATTTATCTTTATCTTACTCTTTCTCTTTATCTTTATCCTTATCCGTATTTTTATCTTTATCCTTATCTTTATCTTTATCTTTATCTTTATCTTTGTCTTTGTCTTTGTCTTTATCTTTCTCTTTATCTTTATCTTACTCTTTCTCTTTATCTCTGTCTTTACCTATATCTCTATTTTTATCTTTATCTTTATCTTTGTCTTTATCTTTATCTTTATCTTTATCTTTATCTTTGTCTTTATATTTATATTTATCTTTATCTTTATCTTTATCTTTATCTTTGTCTTTATCTTTATCTTTATCTATATCTATATCTTTATCTTTATCTTTATCTTTATCTTTATCTTTATCTTTATCTTTATCTTTGTCTTTATCTTTATCTTTATATTCATCTTTATCTTTATCTTCATATTTATCTTTATCTTTATATTTATCTTAATCTTTATCTTTGTCTTTGTCTTTATATTTATTTTTATCTTTGTCTTTACCTTTACCTTTATCTTCATCTTCATCTTCATTTTTATCTTTATCTTTATCTTTGTCTTTGTCTTTATATTTATCTTTATCTTTGTCTTTATCTTTACCTTTATCTTTATCTTTATCTTTATCTTTATCTTTGTCTTTAAATTTATCTTTATCTTTGTCTTTATCTTTATCTTTATGTTTATCTTTGTCTTTATGTGTATCTTTATCTTTATCTTTATTTTCATCTTCATCTTCATCTTTATCTTTAACTTTATCTTTATCTTTATCTTTATCTTTTTATTTATCTTTATCTTTATATTTATATTTATCTTTATCTTTGTCTTCATTTTTATCTTTATCTTCATCTTCATCTTTATCTTTATCTTTATCTTTATCTTTATCTTTATCTTTATCTTTATCTTTATCTTTATCTTTATCTTTATCTTTATCTTTATCTTTATCTTTATCTTTATCTTTGTCTTTATCTTTATCTTTATATTTATCTTTGTCTTTATCTTTATCTTTATTTTTCTCTTTATCTCTGTCTTTACCTTTATCTATATCTTTATCTTTATCTTTATATTTATGTTTATCCTTATCTTTATCTTTATCCTTATCTTTATCTTTATCTTTGTCTTTATCTTTATATTTATCTTTGTCTTTATCTTTATCTTTCTCTTTATCTCTGTCTTTACCTTTACCTTTATCTCTATCTTTATCTTTGTCTTTAACTTTATTTTTATCTTTATCTTTATCTTTGTCTCTATCTTTATCTTTTTATTTATCTTTATATTTATCTTTATCTTTATCCTTATCTATATCTTTATCCTTATTTTTATCTTTATCTTTGTCTTTATATTTTTCTTTATCTTTATCTTTAACTTTTTTCCTTATCTTCGTCTTTATATTTATCCCTATTTTTGTCTTTATCTTGATCTTTAACTTTACCTTTATCTTTATCCTTCTCTTTATCTTTATCTTTATCTTTATCTTTATCTTTATCTTTCTCTTTATCTTTCTGTACCTTTGTCTTTATCTTTATCTTTCTGTACCTTTGTCTTTATCTTTATCTTTATCTTTAACTTTTTTCCTTATCTTCGTCTTTATATTTATCTATATTTTTGTCTTTATCTTGATCTTTAACTTTACATTTATCTTTATCCTTCTCTTTATCTTTATCTTTATCTTTCTCTTTATCTTTATCTGTTCCCTTATCTTTATCTTTATCTTTATCTTTATCTTTGTCTTTGTCTTTATATTTATCTCTATCTTTGCTTCATCTTTATCTTTATCTTTGTCTTTGTCTTTATATTTATATTTAT